>NC_046380.1:32454565-32765616 GCF_011125445.2 Fundulus heteroclitus
ACACAACCCTGACCTCTAGTGGCTGAACCTGCTATCGATTAGATCCACATCCAGTCATGTACTGGGATAGTAATGGAGCTAAAATCATACCAGCACGTCCTGAGGTTGGCCTATACAATCTGCTTACAACAACAACATTTTTTAATCAAACTCTTAAAAACTTGTTAAAAAAAGGCTTAAACAAGATTCGCCTCAAAATCCTGAGAATATTGAGTTTAGCAGTTAATACACAAGATACATACGTACTATTATTCCTTTTCAGGTCAAATCTTTAAATAAACTGAATGGTTAATTGCCAAAAATAAATATTTCACTAAAAACTATTTTTAATAGACTTTCTTCCTTCATTGCAAACAGACCATGTAATAACAGTTTTACTTAGTTCAATCAACAGCATGGAATAGGTGCAAAAGTCAAAGTGACTGTTCCTACACAACGCATCTATCCTAACCCATTTTAGATTTAATAGAAGAAAATGCGGCTTTTGGTGATATAAATGTCCATAGATTTTTACTTTCCCATCATGAACCCGTGCAATTTCTATGTCATCAACAGACACCTATCCAGGAGAATGCATAGTGTTAAAACGTTTTCAGAAAAAATGAGCAAAGGTCCGGTTGCCTCCGATTTAAGCCTGTTTGCTGTTTCCCCCAATTAGGTGATATAACCTGTACAATTCAGCTCAGCTGAACAAAAAATAATCCTTGGATGAATGATACCCTGTGCACAGGCTGATTTACTCAGGGTAAGATAAGATAAGATAAGATAGTCCTTTATTGATTTCACAATGGAGAAATTCACTCGTCACATCGGCTCATACAAGAAGGTGCAGAGTAGGGAAGGGCATTCAGTTATATACAGGGAGTCTTCATATCTACAATAGATCAAAAGAATACCAAAAAAAATACAAAAAAGGAAATAGGAATGGGCATATGATGTCTCATTTACATTCTTAGTGTCCTCTATATATATATATATATATATATATATATATATATATATTATATATATATATTATAAAACATATCTATATACTTAAATATATACATATATCATGCGCCTACTTACATACGCACCTACGCGTATGTATGTGCATATACATTGTATACATTTGTACATACATACATACATTGTGTCTACTGACTTATGTTCAGGTGGTGATGGCAGCAGAAGTCACTACATCAGGATTATTGCACGGGTTGTAGGACAGTGTATTAAATAGATTATTGCACCTTGGTTATTGCACATTAATTATTACAGTTATGGTCACAGTTGCAGTTACAGGTGCTGCATTGTAAAATCTGATAGCAGCAGGAATAAATGACCTGCGGTAGCGCTCTTTTTACAGACAGGATGTCTAACTGGTCTGGCACTAAAGGAGCTGCTCAGCTCCTCTACAGTCTGGTGCAGGGGGTGGAAGGTGTTGTCCATGATGGATGTGAACTTGGACAACACCCTCCTCTCAGCTACTTCCTCCACTGAGTCCAGAGAGCAGCCCAGGACAGAAGTGGCCTTCCTCACCAGCTTGTTCAGTCCAGTCTCTTTTCTGTCCCGCTCTGCACTGCCAGGAGCCCAGCAGACGACAGCGTAGAGGAGGGCTGAGGCCATCACAGTCATAAAAAAGTTTTTAGCAGAGGCCGGCTCACTCCAAAGGACCTCAGCCTCCTCAGGAGGTGGAGCCGGCTCTGGCCCTTCTTATACAGGGCGTCGGTGTTATGTGTCCAGTCCAGCTTATTGTTGACGTGAACACCCAGGTATTTGAAACTCTCCACAGTTTTCTAACAGGGTGAAGCTCTGTTTGATTCAATTCTATCATACAGTATTCATGGATCTGCGTTTTTGCATGCTGCACCTTGATTTGGCAGTGCCTGTCTACCCTTCTTAGCAAAAACTTTGTCAAGACCATGTCCGATTGTAAGGACATCTCTTTTATAGTTAGACTTTAGATTTTTTCAAAACTTAAACTTGCTCTGTTGAAGCTGTTGCTTTGTTTATGCGATGTGTGTTTTTGGACTTTGATGCTGACGTATTGAATCCATCTTCATCCTCAGCTTCCCAGCAGACATCTAGAATGTTTTATTATTTAATCCATCATAGTAATAATAGAAAAAAAGAGAAAAACAAACAACTCCAGACAATTGTATGGCCACCATCATGTTTCACTCTTGGTATGGTGTTTTTTTGGTGATGTTACACTTTTCTGCCACAAGATTATGAGGATCTTAGCCAGACCTAGATGAGAAAATACTGCTGTCTTACCACCCTATTCCTTACACTTAGTCCAGATAAATCACTTCTCAGGACAAAAACACATTTAACTGAACAAGTCTGCCAAATTGGAAGCAATATCAACACGTTAACAATAGAGGCATGAGATATATTTTGGACAATAAATTGGGAAGAAATTATAAATTCCAAGCACTTTAATTAGGTTTGAACAGTAATTCTTGCTTATAAAGGCCATTTGGCATCATAATAATTATATATAATTTTATCATATATATAATTATATATACATCATATATGAATAACAAAAAAACTAGAAACAAAGTTAGGCAAATGATAAAAAAAAAAAGATTTACTTAAGACATTCATACCAGAAAAAAAAAAAAAATGGCCAAAACATATAAACATTTCAGAATGGTCCCGATACAGTTCAGTTAAACACCTTAAAAAAAAAAAAAAGGGGAGAGAAGGGGGAGAGGACAAAAATCAATAGTGTGGCAGCAGACAACAATGACATAAATAAACTTACATTATGTACAAAGAAGGGGCCACTCTGGACCACTTATCCATCCCAAAGACAAAGCTGAAGGATTAAGTGGATCAAAGGGAATCAGAGACATCTGAAGGTGACAAGAAGAACGAATTTTACACTCCAGCTCTCAGCTGTTTCTCTTGATTTCGTAGAAGCGTCAAAATGCCCACACAGGACACATCTTGGAGAATAAAGGGAACCAATGAGAAAAAACTTTTTCATCTAATTAAAGATGCAACGATAATTATTTTAGGTAGGGGGAAAAAAAAAAAAAAAAAAAAAAACAACTATACATATGTATACTCATAGAAACCCACAACTGATTAGCTGTCATGGGAACCCAAATTCAACCGATATGGAACAAAGCGAGAATATTAAAGTAAAACTAACCACAAAAGCATCTAAACGTTAGTTTCGTCTACTCATACAAGGGGATGCAACTAAAATGGGAATGTGAAGGAAAGAATGATCGACACAGTCTTGGATTTGGCTCCCGGTTTATATACCGCACAAAAGACCTCCTCACTGGTTGCACAGGGGATGGCTGTGGGTCGTTGCATGTAGGGGAGGGGGGGGGGGGGGGGGGATTACATTGCTTCCACTGAGTTGTGAGGACAAAGCCTGGGGATCCAGCTGGCTTTAAAAACCTACCGCCGAGGCACTTTTTAAAAATCTGACTTACTAATAGATCATCTCGTGGGTTGGCACGATGTCGTGAAAGGATTTCCGAACTGTGCAACAAACCCATGTGATTTAAGCACAGGTAGAAGCACTAAGCACCTCCTTTTCTATCAAATAACAGCCCCCCCTGTAAAAGGCAGCGCGAACGAAGGAGGAGCACGGCACTTAACGAGTGCGGGCACTTTTTTCACGCCTTTACGACAAAGAAAAGACCAGGATGCACAGTTTTCAGAGAACGGTCGAACGGTCTGCTACTTTGGATCTATATATGGCTCTTAGAGGGCGAGATCGGAGACCTGCAGGAGCTTCTGAAAAATTTAAAGACGGCCCCCCCGTCTCCTAAATGCAAGACGGCATTTTCTCTCTGACGTTCCGTCTCATTTGACTCGTTGGTTTAAGGGCTTCACTTTTAGTGCAAATATTGCTTGAGTGCTCAAACAATCAACTTGATGCGATTCCCTCCCCCTTTCTCTCCGAATTCAGCATGCACTTTCTGACCGCAGAAAGAGGACGTGATTGTGCTCGTTCCTTTTATAAAAGGGAATCGAATAGGAGAGAGGTTAATGTTACGTAGATTGTGCACGAGAATGGCTGTGTTTGGTAAATGTATGAAACGAATAAAAAGAAAAAAAAAACATCAAAAAATGACTGCAGGTAAAATCCAGTTGAGGAAAATTAGCTCAGTGCCTCCAGTTCATCGGAGAGGAAGGGAAACTCTGATGTGTTTCAGTCAGATAAATCAAACATTGCCCGTGCCGGTCATTTCCTGAGCGAACTCAGGTGAACTCAGGAGAAGTTGAAATGACATCATTTGTCTTGCAATACAATCACAAAGGGCACATCAGTGACTTCGCATGTTGGGAAAAACCACTGCAGCTCAAGTTTGACAATAAAAAAACAAAAAGGAATCCTAAAAGCGGAGCCAACATAGCAGAGTTAGCATGTTGGGCAGAAAAAAAATTTGTCCTTTAAAGAAGCGGTAAGCATAGTGCGGATGTATGTGAAGCTAAAAGGAAAAAGAAAATGTGCCGAATATCTAGAATTTACAAAGTCCAAACCCACGATAAAGTTCTGGTTGTGTTGGTGGTTCGGCTCATTCACAAGCGAGGTGCTGATGCTGTAACACAATTTAAAAATACAATCAAAAACATTTATAAGCTTCATATCTCTCTTTTTTTTTTTTACTTGGTGCTCAGAGACTTTAAAAAAAAAAGAATCTTCTCTCTTCTGATTGGTGAACCTTAAAGCTACCAGGCAGCGGTAACAGCAACACTCTTCAGTGTAGACGTTGCAAACGAGGGAAGGATCGAAGTTAGCCATTTTTAGCTCCAGTGAAGTCAGAGAATGCACAGAGGCCATCTGATAGGAAAGTCTATTTTCCATGACGTCATGAGACATGTCTGCGGTTCATTCTGCCTGCGAGAGAGCAACAAAGACTAAATAAGGTAGAACCCAGCGTCCAACCTCTGCCAAACCAACATTCTGGATTTGGTCATGTTGGCAGGATTCTGGACCGTCTCAGGCCTAAAGTAGAGGATCTCCATTAAAGGCGACACCCGTCGCTAATGTGAGAGGCTAAACAGTTTCATTATAATTTTGTCTTTGTTTTTGAAATAGTAAAACCCTGTTTCACAGTAACTGCTCTCTTGTGCACAGCGCGTGGCGTTGCCTCGGCTCTGCTCCGAATAATCGACCCGCGTCGTGGCAGGAAGGCTGGAAAAATAATATTCAACGCTGTCCGTAAATATCACAGTTTCTTAGAGAAATATCTGAATGGGCTAAAATCCGCGCGGGCAGGTCAAAGCTTTTGCAACAAGCAGAGATCGGCCACTGGGGTCTGATCGACGTCCCTCTGCTGCTGGACAGCTTGTTGTAAAAGACGGTGGGCGGGTCGTCAGACTTCAGAGCTAGTGAAGGACTTTGGCACATAGCAGACTGCAGACAGTAATGGGATCTCTTCTGGCCCCCTTATACTTACTAGCTTGAACACAAAAAACACACCCAAATTCCCCCCGGTAGTTAGTGGGTGCGTTTGTGTGCGCGCGAAAACCTGAGATTATGAGCTACGTCTTGGAGATTCAGATCTGCAACTGGGAACCAGCTTCTAGCCCCTCGAAGAAAGAGAAGCCGTGGGCGCGTCGGATGGCCTTTCTGCCGAGTCAGCCGCTTGTAACTCTGCGTTTTTTGCAGGAACGTCGGGGAGTGGACGACAGTTCAGGGTTTATTGGGGGACATGTTGAAGCTTCTTCTACCTGACACGTGTCGCTAACATTGAGGCTCAGCCGAAGTCAAAAATATTTTAAGTCTCTGTCTCTAAAAAAATAAAAATAAAATAAAATAAAGTCCAAACATCATTATCTTGACGCTTGAGGTTGCACATTAGCCACCAAAACATTTGGTTTGTATTCATATATTATTATATTTTTTTCTATATATCTGTATATACCAATAAAATACATTACAGGTGCCACTTGAAAATGCAGCCAAACTCAAAACTGTGTCTGAAAACAAAGTGATAAAATGTAACACAGTAAGTATATATATACATGTTGGGGGGTGAAGATGGTAAAGCAAAGAAAAGGGGTGACGGGTTTGTTATCAAACATCCTTACAAAATATTCAGAAGGCATCTCAGTAATTTTGTGTCCATCTGCCCTGCCCTGTCCCCCAGGCGTAGACATGTTCCCTTTTCCAGCGGGTAGTTATTCCCATCCACTGATTGCATAATCAGTCTTTCTTTTTATCATCCACATGATCGGGAATATGCAGTTGCCCCAAGACGTTGTGTGTGTTCTGCTACACGCTTATACTGGTAATAAGTGTATGTGGATATCCATCCATCCGTCTATCCATCCATCTATCCATGGCAAGGCCCTACTTGAAGTTGGCGTAGTCAGAAAATGCATCGATATACTCCTGGACCACCTTGTAGCAGAACTCGTACTGCTCCTGAGGAGATGATGGGAGAAACGACGTCAGCTACAAGCATGTAAAGAAGTTCACAATTCAGCCTTTTAATGCACCGGACTCTGTAGTCTGTGATGCCCCTTGAAGCAGAACAGCAGTACACTGCAAAAACAGAGCTAAAAATAAGTAAAATTTTCTTTAGCGCATTTGTCCTTGATTTGAGCACATAAATAAGATGATCTGACAATGGAATGAGTATTTTGACCCCTGGAATAAGATAATTAGATATACTGCACTCTAAATAAGATGATGGAGACGAATTGTTCCAATTTTAAGTGTAAAAATCTCATTCCATTGGCAAATCATCTTATTTACCTGCTCAAATTAAGGATAAATACACTCATTTCAAGAAGGTTTGACATATTTTTAGATTTGTTTCTGCAGTGTAGGGAGGGATTCATTTAAACGATTCCTGTGAGACTGACGGAAATGTTCCTCGTGTAGCTGAGAGAGGACTGAACGCGTCTCTCAACTTCACTTTAACATATTTCTGTAAAACGCCCTGATGTATGGATGGAAAAAGAGTTTGTTGTTTGATGTAACGGTGAAAAGGTTTTTATGGCACATCTAAAGTTTGACAGGCTCCTACCAGTGTCTGCACCATGTGCGGTCTCTGTAGTCTGAGGCTCTTCACTGTCTGGAAGACATCCAAGATGCCCTCTGCCTTCACCCTCTCCAGAACTGTACTGAGAGCACAGAAAGTCCCTGTGCGGCCAGCACCGGCACTGCAAACAAACGCACGGGTCAAATTTATCAGCCGCACTAGTCCTCCCGGAGTTAAACGCTGAAATAAAAAGACCTCTGGAGCCACAGGCTTTGTTCAGACACAGAATCGTTGCCGGTGGCGGCTTAAGCATAAAAATGTCCATTTGCCTCCGTCACAGTGTTTCACACAAACGTGTAGAGTTCAGACATGTTTCTCCAGAGTTTCTAAAAGAAAACAAAGCAGAGGAGGAAAGAAAAGTGTGCGTTTATGGCGTTTACCTGCAGTGCACGGTGATGGGATGGTTGCCAGACTGTTGCTGCTGTTTCTGCACCGCAGCGATTATGTTGATCATGCCTTTGCCGTCCGTAGGGATGCCCACCTCGGGCCAGCCGTGGAAATGAAACTGACGCACGAGCCGAGACTTGCTCTCCTGGACATCATCAACAACAACAACTGACTGAAACGACATTCGCCTCATGCTGCGCCACAAAGATGCTGCTAAGATAAATCCTCCAAAGCGCACAGAGGAAGAAGTCTTCTTGGCGCTACAGCCGGATTTCTGCTCTTAATTGATTGGCTCCTTGCTTACCCTGCTGTTAGTGACCAGGAGGTCGCGCACCGTGTAGCTCTCGTTCTCCTCCTCCCTTTTAAGCTCGATGATGATGTCCCCGTAGGATACCACTCCATCACTGGGCCAGTACTGAGCACACTTCTCCTAAAGGACACAAGAGAGAGGCAGACAGGTCATGAGTCACTACAACTTCCTGGAAATGTTCAACTCTGGGCACATTTTAGGTGCAGTGATTTTAATTTCATGTATGCGGTGCGACATTGAAAGGTCGAATCGTAGCCTGTCCTGAGACATGCACTGATCAGACAGAAAATGATGACCACCTATAACAGTGTTTGTGCCCATTTTGTGGCCCAAACAGCCCTGGATCGCTGAGCTAGGGCTGACTTCGACTACACTGGACCCATGAAGGTATGTGGTGGTATTTGGCAGCAACGTTTTAGGAGCAAATCCTTTAAGTCCTGGAAGCTGCGAGGTTACATATCCATGGACTGGACGCGTTTGTATAACACATTCCACAGATCCTCCATTGAACTGAGATCTGGGGAATTTGGAGGCCAGGTCAACCCACTGATCTCTATTATACACTGGAGTGCTAATCACCGTCTATTTGAACGAGTCGCTTTGAAGCCACCAGCCGCCATATTGGTACTCCCTATTTCCCCCCAGTAACTAGGGAATATGTGCGCTACAGCATCGAATAACGAGGATTTTCTCATGTTCAGGGGGGGCTTAAGACTTTTAAAATGTCAAATGCCATATAGTTTTATGTTATGTTCTAAAACTATCAAGTACTGAGAAAGTCATGTGCTGAAATATTTTGCATTTTATATATTTAAATATATATGTTTACCATTTATAAATATATAAATAACAATATACAAAAACATATATTTACATACGTGTATACATTTATATACATATATACATATACACATACTTACATATACATATATATATATATCTAATATGAATAACATGTAAAATATGTCAGCACCTAATTTCCTAGTAGTTGATAGTGTTAGTACATCCACTGACTGTAGAATTACCTATGAAACGTTTTCACACAGCCAGAAAACTGCTTGTTGTTTCAAGCAAATCCTATGGGATTCTGTGAGAGTAGGGAGTAGCAAGATGGCGGCCAGTGACTTCAGTTTTTCGGCAAAATCAGCACTCCAGTGTATATTATATAGCTCAGTGGGTCAACCCCTCAAAAACGTTTCTGTGCCCCCTAACCCCTTCCTGAACCGTGCTGGCATTGACCTGCTGGGAAAAAAAGGCCCACAGCCATCGAGGAATACCATATCAAGGGACCGTCCACATGAGACAGGAACGAGAAAGGCACTGAATCCGCCATGCTTGCAGGAATTTACTATTCTTATTAACAGAAGCATTGTCAATATTAGCAGAGACACTATAGACATTTGTACAACAAATCAACCAGGCAATCCTGTCACTTTATTTAGATTAGACAAGATTTCTAGCACAACATCAGCTTTAAACATGTATTTTAGCCAATTAATAAGTAGATATGTAGCAGAGCTGTTATACACACGAACACACACCTGCCCTCTCTCCTCCAGCTCAGTGAGCATGACGATGGAGCAGCTCTTCCACTCCCAGATCATCCTCCAGAAGTCTTCCAGGGTGTGCTGCAGGGGCCCCTGGCTCGCCAAGTATGCGTCTTTCTGACGGTAACCCTGTGAGCGGCCAGAGGGGAAAGACGGGAGGCGATGCCAGGAGTGGGAATGGTTAGGTCAAACTCTGCAGATGCGTAACGAGCTTTTCTCAAACACTCACGTCAATGAAGGAGGCGTTGACGTAGTCCGTGTTTTCCTCTCCCCGTTTGACTGTGATGATCACTCTGTTAAACTCGTCTGTCGGCAAAAGAGCACAGATGTGTTTACCATGAATGACAAAAAAAAAAAAAGGTGAAAATCCTTCATCGCTGGATTTAGGCGCAGCACTGCAAAAACTGATCAAAAAATAAGTAAAATGTTCTTAAAGTTAGTGTATCTATCCTTGATTTGAGCAGGTAATTAAGATTATCTGCCAATGGAATGAGTATTTTGACTCCTAAAATAAGATAATTAGATATACTGCACTTGAAATAAGATGATTAGGATGAATTGTTCCTATTCTAAGTGCAAAATTCTTATTCCATTGGCAAATCATCTTATTTACCTACTCAAATCATTGACAAATACACAAATTTTAAGAACATTTTACTTATTTCTAGTTCCGTTTTTGCAGTGAGTTTGCATCAAAGCTCCCTGACACCACACAGGAGGAGCTCCTTTACTCACATGGAATGATCTGCAGCACTCGGTTCTTCTTCATGTTCACGGGCAGGTTGCCCGTTCTCATCCTGTCATTCTGAATCTTGATGGATGTTAGTTTCTGGAGATCGTAAAATACATATTATGAGACATACTTTTTTATTTTGTGCTAAAAACGATAGAATATGTGATTTTACTGATTGGGGAATTCTTATAACACGCGTCGCAGACCTTAAATTCAGTCTCCAGACCACTGCAGCCAGCTCCGGGCGAGCTGGCACCGAGTTTAGCTAGGTGGCTCTCTAGCAAGGACACCTCTAGCTCTGTGTCTCCATACAGGTAGTGCTCTAACAAAGCTTGGAAGATGAAAACGTACTGCATCTGTGGGAATAAGAGAGAGAGAGAGAGAGAGAGAGAGAGAGAGAGATGGCTTTTGATTCATTTTTAATGGCCACGCTGCTTTGTGCCTCCGTGTGAAATACACGCTGTATGAAACTCACGTCAGTCTGGACCATCTGACAGCGCTGGGCTCTTATCCTGGTGACGAAGCCGAACACGTCCACCTTCCTCTCTTTGTTCATCATGTCCAACATGGCGTCAATCACTATAAAGGTACCGGTCCTTCCTACACCCGCACTGTCAGATAGACGGACCGTCTTGTAAGGGATACGTGTATCGGACAGTCTAATGACTCGTTTTAGAGAAATACAACAGATATGAAGCCATGCTCTTACCTGCAGTGGACAACAATGGGGCCTGAGTAAGGGGGGGTGCAGGTCCGGACTTTCTTGAGGAACTTCAGCATGCCTATGGGAGTGAAGGGCACCCCGAAATCCGGCCAGCTGGTGAAGTGGAACTGAGTGACGAGCCTCGAAAGCTTCTTTCCAGACACGTCTCCCACCTAAGACACAGAGGTTTACGTGAGAAACGGCGTGAGCGACGGCCCGAGTACTGTTCAAATCCTACGTACACAGAGAAGCAAGTACGCTCAATGTGCCTGGATATGTTCTTTATTGAGGATGCATCTCTCTGTAGACATGAGCCAGCACAGTATCCCACAATGCACTGCACCACCACCAACAATTATTGGAGAAAATGAATGTAGAAATGTATTTATTTATTCATTACCACTACCAATTTGGCTCAAAAAGTCGTTTTAGGATGTTTTCGGAGGAGAAACTAAAGCCTGCGTCTAAATGTGACCTGGACGTTTAAGGCCCAGCACCTCTCCGCTGACAGCCCACGGTCACTGCAGGCTCAGCGGGCGTTTAGTTTGTTTTCCCCACAATCCGTAGCCTGAGCTCAGCAAGCCACTCTTTCATTTTCTGCTACCTCTTATCTGATTGCAGCGGCTGAAAGTCACATATAAATCGGTCTAGTGTATGTGATGGAGAAATGTAAGGACCAGAACATAAAATACACTATTTTTCTCTGGTATTAGACATTTTAAAGCTATAGTTGGTGATCCTGTTCAGAAAAACTTGTTATACTGGTTGAAATCGTCATTAGTCAATACGTCATGTATTCAAAAAAAGGAGGTTAAAAAATGTAATCTCTGTGAAAGCAGACATAAGATAAATAACAAAGCCCAGAAATCTTCAACAAATCAAACAAATAAATCACAAGCTTCATGCGAGTCTGTTTAGACAATCTTTTGCACAAAAAGATGGAGTCGCACCCCTAAAAACATAAAGGCAGCACCAAATATGGATGACGATGAGTCATCTGGGACCGCAGAGCGCGACTGCCCATCATTGTAAAGAGAAAAGAGCAATTCTGCCTAAAAAAATATTTTCACCAGGAACATTTCACATAGGAGAGACCACTTAGAAACAGAAAATGACGGGGTGAGAATTTTTACTTTTACTAAAGATTTTAGTATCCAGAAAAGGTGGATGAGGTTGATGAAAGTTATCAGGGAAAGAGAATATTTCTCCTCTCCCATTAAAAACAATCTCCTGTTGGACACATTTTTCACACACATTTTAAAACAACCTCGGCTTCAAAAGAAAGAAGAACTTACTTTGTTGTCAAAGTGACGCAAACGACATGTTGTAAAAACAAAAAAAACTATCAAAAGAATTAGAGAGATTTTGTGACACTAGAGACTGTGTCCTCTGAATAACATCAAACTGGGGTTAAGTATTCAAACCAAAGATCTTAATAATATATCCAATGTGAGAAGTTGTGTGAGTATATGTGTGTTTGTGTGTGTGTGTGTGTGGGTGGGTAACAGGTGATACCTGTTGGATGTAGAACTTGCGGATAGTGTAGTCCACCAGAACCACTGCTTCCTCCACGGATACGCGGATGTTGCCATATGTCCAGCAGCCCTGGTCCGGCCAGTACTGCGCACACTTACACTAAAAAAAGAAGAAAAGACAACGATTTAAAATCAAGGCACTTTGTAAAGTGCCTTGAGATGGCAGGTGTTGTGAATTGGTGCTATATAAATAAAAATGAATTACTCCTTTTCACCAGAAATGCAAAGTTAAAGAAAAAATGTATTTGGTAAAAAACTGAAAAGGGATCAAAAAGATGTCAAATTCAAACTTGTTCATCCCCCCCCCATCTTCCCATTATCTAAAAATACTTAAAATGTGTTTTGTATCGGCAACTCATCTGCGTCTGACATTAAAATCAAAGTTTATTTATTTGAATGCTATCATTTAAAGAAAGCCATTTACGCAGGTCTTCCTCTCCTACCTCTTTCCTCTCCTTCAGATTGGTCACCATGACAATGGTGACTGTTTCCTGCTCCCAAATCATCCTCCAGAAGTCATTTACTGTTTCCTCCTTGGGCCCTAGCAGGTCAAGAGAAACAAGAGTCAGCGCAGAAGTCATCGAGTTTATCGGCGAATTGCAGCACCGTTTCTGCCGCTAACCTCACCTTGAGCTGCAATAAACCGATTCTTCTCCTCGTACCCCTGCAACAGGAGGAGTCCAAGAAGAGAAGTTAGGACATTACATGCAGGGAATGAGACATATAATGAAATGAAATGATCTCTTATGTAGGGCTGGGCGATAAATCGATTTAATCAATTAAGTCAAATTTACTATTTTTTAAGATTACATTTTGGGAAAATCAGGATTTTATTTAGCCAAAGCACTCATTGGGCTTCCATGAAGAGAAAATATATGTTTAGGAAAATATATTGTCAAAAATGTAAAGAGGAAACATTTTTTCCATAATATTAGGCCCTTTAATTTCCTCATTGTGTAAAACCACTAGCAGCAAACATTTTGTTATACTTTTATTGTTTACAATGGCATTGCCGCCATCTTGTTTCACAGCTTGGATTTAGTTACACTTTGAATTCAGGTCAACTCCCAGACAAAATGCTTGACATAAAAGCAAGTTGTAAAAATGATTTCCTTAAAATCTTTCTTGGAAACAAAAAGGAGGAAAATTATTTTTTGATTAATCGGATTTGGTCTAATCAAATGGGAGATTTAATTTTTTTAGCCATATCGCCCAGCTCTACTCTTATGGGGTAAAATGTTGACCAAATACAAACATTTATAAAGGAAGCATTGATGAAGTCAGAATCGGGGACTCCTTCCAGAGAAGAGAGATGCACCCTGGAGTGATCGTCTGAAACAAAAAGAAAAATTATGGAATGCCAAAGGCAAAAGAAATGAAGCCAAGTGAACACAGAAACTAAAATAATCTTTAATCCTGGATGTTAACTAAAGGCCAGTGGTCTCAAACAAACTTTAACAACCGACTGGTTAAATGAAAATGTGTTAATGGTCCTGTTGAAGCCTGGCTCTGCCTTCAGGATCCCCTTACATGGCATGATGTTGATGTATCTGTTCTTCTCTTTATTCTCCTCTTTGGAAGCTGCATCACATGATACCTGAATGGGACAGATCGGCAGTGCCTAAACAAGGAAAAAACAAAAAACACATGACACATGAGGAATGAACCCATGATGGAAACGAGTCAGATTCCTGTTGACTTTATGACTGCCAGAGTTAAAAATGACAACACCCGTATCTAACAGCTACTAGGCTGTGGAGGAGTAGTCTATAAATACTCTTTGAGGCTTTTAGATGTTTTACAGTTCATCAAGTTTATTACAACACGGCTGACTTTGAGTGCAATTCTTTTTAAATTTAGCTTTAAAGTTGCAGGATTATAATTATTCACTTCATTGTCATTCCACTTATTTTAAAAGTGTTTATATTTACATTTACTCCAAAACATGTTGTAGTTTTAAGGATAACAGTAAAAAATAAATGCTTTTCGTAAAGTTGGCCTAGGAATCAGCTGTATATATATATCTTTATCTTAGAAAAGTATTCACATCCCCTGATTTTTTTTTCTTTGTTTTTCTTTTACAATATGGCATTACTCTCTAGCCAAAAAACATGATAGTTAAGTTAATTGGTCACTCTGCTACGCTGTCCTCGTTGGTCAGCAATTTCAACCTCCGAGTCGGAAATTTAAACTGGAACGGCCCCTAAAGTTGGAATTATGAGTCAGAAAGTCGGCGGACCAGGATCATACAGGACTTCTGGATTCATGGTGGCTCCTCGCAGCAACATTGAATAAAACTTTATACTTGGACTGTGTTAGCAGCTCTCTATTATTTATGTAACATGTAGTCAGTCATACAGGTACTATTTTTCAGTATTCATAAGATGAGATGTTTTAGCCCTGTTTATATGCACAGAATGCCGCGTAGAACAGCGTTTTTGTCATTGTTATTGTTTTTAACAGCAGCAACCATAGTGGCTAAATGGGCAATGAAGAATCGCCAACCTATTGTTGTTTATCGTTTCATGCTCAGTTGGACAGTTTTGCAATAAAATGTAACATTAAAACGCTCAGGTTGGCTGTATTTGTACGTATAACAATTGCTTTTCTGCAAGCATCTATCTTTTTTCCGACTGACTGACAAGAGGGAAACTGGAATGCAAAAAGGCGAAGATGATGTAACCCACGATAGATATATATATATATATATATATATATATATATATATATATATATATATATATATATATATATATATATATATATATACACATACATACATACAGGGTTGCCACACCTTGGTGAACATCAAATTCAAGGACCTTTCAAGGACTTTCCAGGACCAATTTCCTCAAATTCAAGGACCACACGTGGCAGCATTTACCTACTGTGACCGCTGAATAGGTTATCATATTTTAATACAATGCAAATTTAATAAAAGACTAAACGGCATAGAAGTTGTTGGGTCAGAAACAATGCAAGAAAGTGGACTTAATTTATAGCCTACATTGATATTGATCAAATTCATAGCCTACATTTATATCCACAGTACATGGCTATGCCATACTACATTACATATAAAATGTACATTAGCCTACCGCTTCATGGAATTTTATGGAAAAAAAGTGCAGCATTGAGATGTTCAGAATTATATCAATTTGTTTTACTTACTTTCATCTTTTACCTTCATAGTCGACCGTACTTTTTCCTACATTTCTTTTGGCAAATTCCCACCCTTCCTGCCAGTGGGACCGAGCGGCGGAACGGATAGTCAAATGTGTGATTAGCTAGCTAAGCACCTAGAGCCGTTTCTTTTCCAGCAGGCTCCCACCAGTCAGTGCAAACAGAGAGGGACTGTGATGCCGCGCGTCCTTGTCACCGCCTGCTTGGAGCAGCTCAGTGTATGAAGCTCAGTGTCACATTAGAGAAGGGTCTTGTTTCACCAAACCCTTCAGTAAGAACATGTGTGTGGTCCTTTATCCTGACTGTTTTGTAGTTAGATGTAATATATAGCATGTTAAGCGAGGTCTAAAGTCCGAACAGCAGGTCTTAGCTTGCGGCAGACCTGATGGACTGCTAATTTCTGGGAAATTCTGAAGTTGTGTTTAATCTTGCAAATTGTGAATAAGCTTTCTCGCTGCAGAGTGATGGACTCCAGTTGTTTGCAAGTTTGCAGATTGATGTGCAGCAGCAAACGGCTTCGCTAAGATCTCAGATCATAACCAGGTAGTAAAGTGCTTTTGAGTAACAGCAAACATATGCTTCGTTTACCACACACTAATTGAGTACATAGCTAAAATTTTTTGATTGATTCCCATGTTTGCAATTCCCATGTTTTACAACTTCGAAAGCTGCAGCAGAAAAACTGTAAGAGCTTTTACGTCTTAATGGCGACTAAGTACGTCCAGACTGCCGCGTGTTATCAGAGGATGTTTGCTTGAGTGTGCCGTACATTAAACTCCTCCCTGAAGAGCTTGTTGTCATCGGCCATGCGACGGTTCATTTCTTCCTCGAGTTTGTCCACGGGAATGGGTGGGTACTTCCTGTTTGTGCTGGGCGACCGAGCCAATAGAGGCACACTCTGGAGTTCTGCTCCGGGGGCCGGGAAGGAAGGAGGTGAGAGTGAGAAGAGGAGGGAGGAGGAGTGGGAGGGGACAGGAGATAAAGACATGAGATACAGTTTAAGAACACGACAACACAGCAGTCAGCATGGAAACCGCTCTTCAACATGCATCGGCGGCTTGTAAGATGCCCAGCAGAGGGCGATGTGACACAAAAATACAGCCAAAAGGAGCCTATGGTAGCCCTGTTGATTAGGTAATCACTGCAACCAAAAGCCTCTTACACATTTAGAAACTTCATCAGTTGGGGAAACAAAATCAATTGAGGGTTAACAAGCGGAAAAAAAGATCAACAACTGGGATCAAGCTGTTGGTAAATATTTGCCAGTATGACAAGAAACACATTTGGAGACGGATAATATGTACCTGAGCACACACATCCTCCGCACACATGCGCGTGTTTTACCTGTATCGTCCGATCTGCCATTGCTCAGTCTGAAGGTGTTGGAATGGCTTGCTGCTTGCTTGTACTTCTTAAATCTGTCAAAAACCAAAGCATACAATCATGCAGGCTTGAAAACATTAAAATGGGGGTGGGGGGGATAACTAGCAGCAACCTGTGCTTCTGTCTCAAGCATATCAGTCAGACATTGCCATGGTAACAGCAACGCGTCCAGCTGTTAACACGGGTGTCTGCTGTCCGGAGAAAAAAAAACCCTTAAACCTACTTTCACTGACCTGTGCATGTAGAGGATGATGATGATGAAGACGATGACCAGGAGGGACGACAGCGCCACCATCACAGCGATTATTGGCATATCTTCAGAGTCATCAGGCTCTTCAGGTTCTGTGGGAGGGCTGGCTAGAAAATGTAGGTTAAGTTAGAAAAAAATAACTATATTCTGTGAAGAATTTTGACGTATCAATGTCTTCAGCTGAGTAAGAATTTTTTTTAAAACATATTATTCAATTGTTTAATGCTTTGCACCAAAAAGAATAAATAAATGTCCCTGGTAACCTTAGTTTACCTCTAACAATCATAATTAGAAGGAAGAACTAGTTCATATTTTTCCAAAAACCGATCACATTACACATTTTAGTCCATATCTCTGTAAATATTATAATGAGATTGAATTGAAACAGATTGAATACTTGTAAACTTTTAGCATCCTTTTAGCCTTCTAAAGCTTGAAAAAAAACTTGCTAGTCTGGGAAATGCTGCCTGCTGCCTCCTTTACTGGTATCGAAGTTAGGGACTCGGGTTCTGACCACTTTAAATGAATGGGATCCAAGGATTTTCACCTCTTCGCAACCATGTAGAGAGTGAAAGAGAGACTGAACTGGCTGTTGCTCCCTGTCCGTTTGTACCCTCTGTTACTGAAAGCTGCGCAGAGCGCTGTAAATACTTTTCATTAAGATGTTAAATTCTTCTCAGCAAATACCTCTTTTTAGAAAGTAGCAAAACTAATTTTCTTTAGGTTTTGTCCATTTATGGTTAACTGCACTTTTACTGAAATGTTGCATGTGAATCACTGAGCCACATCCAAACTGATATATAAATATATAATAATGAAATATAAGCCTAGAACTTCAGCAAACTGCTCACCCTCAAGACATTTAGTTACATTTAGTAACCCATAAGTTCACCGAAAACTTTCTTTACAAACAACAAAGGGACGCCTGCATTGGGCGACGCATTGTTTCAAGATTTGAGTGAGTTTGTTAACTAGACTATCCACTTTCACCGAGGAAGGACATCAACGCAAAATCTCTAGCTGGGAGAAAACACCCGTTTCTGTCAAGACCGGAGACGGATGAGGTATGGCAACAACAACGAAGTCTGAGTAGCACTGAAGAAATGCGGTGGACAACTGTACAGCCCTTTGAAGTTAGCAAGTTAGCAAGCGTATACCTGCTGTTGATTTCAACAAAGTGACTGACTGGGATTTGGTATCTGCAAATGTAGACTCTTTAATGGCTCAGAGTGGGTTCTGGGACAAAGGGAACCTAACTGGACAACCATCATGTCAATATATCACTGGCTTTAGAAACCCCCCCCCCTCCCCCACCCCCAGCCCACAACACAGAAGTTGAGAAATGGTTTCTCCCAGAGTGAACAGATAAATCACATTTTAACTCCAACAGGTGAACCATTCACTGCAATCTGTACCCAAGATGACAGCAGATACAGCAAGTTACAGAATGCTGGCTGGGAATTCTTTTGTTTATAACTATAATATATATATATATATATATATATATATATATATATATATATATATATATATATATATATATATATATATATAGTTATTTTGTGGTTTAGGAATAAGCCTTTCTGCAATCAAAAACTTGAAAGCATGCTGTTGAGACTGAGGCTGGTGTGAAGGAACGATTACAAATTAGACCTGGCAGCAGCCACGTTAGGTATCCTTAGTCTTGCCTCTTGTGCAGATTACAATTGGTCACGTATTTGTAAAGAGCTCCAGCAGGTGTACGAGCTGAAAGCAGATCTGAGGTCTTCACGGTGACCTTTTGCTACCGTGATGAGAACGAACGCTGAGATCTGCCCGAACAACCAGAGGAGTTTGGTGAACAAAACCCGCCAGCTCTGTGCGCTGCTGGCCATTCAGTAAGACACATTGAGGGGAAACAGCACAGGGTATTCTAGTGAACATCATGTAGTAAAAACGATACAAAAAAAGGGACAAAGCTCCTCTGTTTCACTGGTTGATTTCAAGAAAGTTGTTTGCACCCGAGCAGCGTGCTGAACGGAACGCAACATTTGACTTCACGCTCCATCAGCTCTTTCTGGGAGACGCATTCAGCGACGGCAGAAGCAGCAAAGTTGCATTTTTTACGCACAATTCGCAGCACTTTCCAGTGTTCTCCCTCCGACAATATGCGCATTGAGGAGAGCGTGAGAACAAAGGGCCGTGAGTGTCATGTGGAACTGACACAGCCTTGACGGATCTAATGCCATTTAGAGCCGCTCGCTGCGCTCCGCTCCAGGCTCAAGGATGTCCAGACAGAGACAATGGAGCAATTACATAATACCTACGGAACGGGAAGCAATCACGTTATATAATAGGGGCATTATATAGTCGGGTCACATATGTCCTATTCAGTCTGACCGGTTAAAGCTGATTAGTTGACGCTCATCATCTCCAAAACTCCTCGGATAAATTCTCCGGCTCGGTGCAGCAAACTGCGTCAACCCTGCGGCGTTGCCCAAATCAATTGTTTATTGCGTTTGTGCATTTATCATAGATCAGGCCTAAATTATTCATGCAAAAGCAAAGGGTGAGTGAGTCCCATTTCATGGAAAGGACCATCACAAGCCCAGGGACAAACGAGCATGCACACAACAGAAAACTTAAAAATATTTTCTTCAGGTTTGCTTGACTGATGAAAGTAGCCACTAAATCTGAACGTCGTGGACATTTGTGAGTATCAACACCGTGCAAACATCTTAAATCTGTTAAAAGGGTAACTCACCCCCAAATCGAACTTTTGTTGTGCTAATAAACTGTTACTGCGTCTAAAACCATCTGGGTGGCGCCCTCCTCCTGCTGAACCAAAGAACAGCATTTGAAGTTTGAACCAGTTTTGGTGTTGACTCAAAAAGTATTGTGACGTCACCCAGAAAACCTGGCGTCAGCAGCTCCAGTGTTTCCCGCAGCGCTATCTTGGCGTGGCGGCCGCCACGCCAAACTCACGCTACCGCCACGCCAACATTCCAAAAAAAAAAAAAGTGCCGTTAACACGCGGTTTGTTGTTGTTGGTATTGCGCGTGCGTGAATGGCAGGGAAAAAACACATGGATACACCCGCTCCGCCAGTCTGTCCGCGGAAAACGTGTTTTATCCCCCCCCCCCCCCCGCTCCGCGATTCGGTCCGCGGAAAACGTGTCGTCAACAAGCACCCCCCCCCCCCCCCCCCCCCGCGAGTCGGTCCGCCTCGCATAAGCTGATTCCTGCGGGAAACACTGAGCTCTGCTGCTGAGGAAAGCACCCCGTATGCCTCTGTAACAGGTTGGGAGTTGGAATAGTGAGCTTTGTGATCTTTCTATTCATTTTCAGGTTAGCAATTTATTAGCTTAACATTTAGTTGGTTTATTTAGCATTTATTTACCTTATTGTAGTAGCTCAGACCATTCATATATTAGACGTGGGTGGAGTACGGGGGCGAGTTACACTTTACCAGCTATAGCCTCTTCCAAACAACTCTTCAACGTTTCTACATGTTTTTACTTTCCAAAAAAGTAAAAACAAATCAAAAAAAACAACTGAAATTTTTTCCGAAGTCTGAACACTGCAAAAACGGAACTAAAAATAAGTGAAATTTTCTTATAATGAGAATATCTGTCCTAGATTACCTGCCTATGGAATAAGATTTTTGCTCTTAAAATGGGAACAATCCATCTCCATTATCTTACTTCAAGTGCAGGTCTTGTCTATCTTATTTTAGGGGTCAAAATACTCATTCTATTGACAGATAATCTTATTTACCTGCTCAAATCTAGGACAAAAACACACATTTTAAGAACATTTTACTTATTTTTAGGTCCGTTTTGGCAGTGAAGATGTTTTGCTTCCCGTCCAGAAAGCTTTCTAAATGTCTGGAGTAGTGTGGAGCTCAAAGCTTTATACTATTGCCCAACAAAGGCCTTGTTATGTTTTAGATAACATGCAAATTGAACCGAAACAGATCCGCCCCCTTAGCAACGGGGAGTCGTTAGGGTCGTTATTGGCCTGGCTTACAGGAACGATGTTTTGATCACCTGTATGAGGTGAGGATTGAGGTAATAATTGGAAAGAATCAACCTTATTGCTTATCGTAAGTTTTTACATTACAGCCACAAACATCTGCTGTTTTATGTGGATTGGGTGTGACAGACCAACACCAGGCAGTGAATAACTGCAGTGGGATGAAACAAACTACGTTCTACACAAATACGTTGGATGAGTTAACTTTTTCTCATGATTGCAGCTGCAGATCTTTTACAGGAATGTCTTCACCAGCAGCTGTTTACATGTAGGGACTAAAATTATTTTTTGATTTATTTTCTTCAAAATAATAGCTTAAAGGGCAATTCTGCAGTCCTGCTACAGAGTCATATGAACTTAGGCCTGGACTTTGACTAGGCCATTTGACCACATGAGTATACACTGATGTAAACCGGAGCATTATAGTTCTGGCTGTATGTTTAGGGTAGAAGGTCTTAAGCTTTTTGAAGCTTTTGGCTGGTTTTCTTACAGGATCGTCATGTATTTAGGTCAGGGCTTCATGGTATATAATCAGTGGAATATAAATGTGCGTTAATAGTAATTAATATCCCAAATGACAGTTTGGAATGCAGTATTACAAGTTTCTTAAGCTTACAGTTTTGTATCTAATGTAATATTCAGCCTGTTGGATGAAGCAGCACATGCCCACACCTGACATGAGGGACGGTGCCAAGAATGCTAAAGGTCCCAGACACAAGAAAATGGGAAGGGAGGGAAGCGTGGATTTATCACAACTCACACCATCATCACAACACACACTACATATATCGTCACTGCATGTTTTCTGATGTCACGTAGACCTGGTTTAGCTTCATCCATCCTTCCCATAAAGCTCTCCCTGACCTCCCTGTCGCTGCTAAAGAAAAGCATCCCCACAGCACGACTCTGGCACCACCAGCTATCACTGTGGGGTGGTGTGTTCACGGCCGATGTGCAGTGTTGGTTTTCTTGGACGTAGACCAGAGCACCTTCCAAAACCTCGACTGCTCTGCTGTGTTCCTTCATTTGTTTCTTCTTCTGAGGCTTTCAAAGATTTCTGATTTTTATTTCATAAACGCGTTTAAGAGCCACGCATTTTCCTTCCACTTCACAATTATGTGCTACTTTGTGGGGGCCCGTCGCACAAAACCCCAATAAAATAGTTATAATGTGGTGGCAACATGACAAAGTGTAGAAAAGTTGCTGAAGGTGGAGTAGGGATGGTGGAGGGGCTTGTTAATGTGGCATTTCTATGGATGAATGATCAAATGCAGCAAAGTCACGTAAGGATATTTCCAGAATGGCAAAAACAGACGCTAAAAGCAGAAAAATGTTCACCTATCTAAAATATTTAAGGTTGAGTCTTGACCACAGCACTTGCTCGCCTCACTCGCCTCGCTCTTTGGTGCTGTTGGCAGTGCCATGCCACATGAATAACACAGAAACCACTCAGGCTTTTATATTCAGTGTCTCTAACCTGCTTTTTGGGGAAAGCTTTCAGACATTAAAATGTGTCCGAGTAATATAAACACCACATAAATAGTTAAAGGTATTAAGATGACCCGGGTGTTATCCAGACATGGTTACAGCTACGAACCGGAAACCAAAGTACAACTACCCAAAAATAATTGATCAGTTGATCTGATTTCATTTCACATTTCCAGCATTTAACTCGAACAAATCGGCACAAACATCCAGTCAGAAACGGCAAAAAAAAAAAAAAAAACGATAAGCGTCAAAGATCTGCTTGGAAACCGATTAATGGGCTCTTTAAATATTCAAAGTCTCTTTCGCTAAACAGCTCAGCCTCAAAGCTGCTGTGGTCAATCTGAAATCCTCATTCAAGTTGATCAGGCCCGACTACAGATGTGAAATGAAGCCTTTCATAAATAAAGCAGGCCTTTCGGAACCACGGGAGGCACGGAGAGGCTCTCCAGGGGGTTGATATAGAGCACTCTGCATCAGATGTGTTGGATGTCTGCTGTTCTCAAGGATAACGCACATCTGTGAGTAATGAGGTGGACCAAAAAAGCACGACTCTATTATTTTTAATGAAAACTGTAGACACCAGATGTCTACCAGCCCCTCCAATTCAAAAAGGGCAGATTAGTAGATTTGTTTAAGTCCTGTGGTTGGCTGGTTGCTAGGGTGAGGCTTTATAAATGGTTTATCATAAAGCAGCAACAGGAAAAAAAAACAACTGTATTAAGAATTAGCCATCTTGTAAAAAATAAAATAATTATGCTTGAAACCGTATGATGACTGGGATTGTTTAATTAATTTCCTACTTTTGCTTTGATTGAAGCATCAATAATTGTTGCTTTTACGCTCCAGATGTGATTGAACTACTCCACGACATGTTTCATTAACTAGCTCAGAATAGCCAACGTTCAGGTGGCCCATCCCTCGTCACCATGACCTCCCCTGATCCGCAGCGCTGGATAACGCTGGTATAAGTCCACCTGTAGGGAGCTGGACTGCTTTGTGAATGGGGTTTATTTTAGCGGCACAAAATCTAAAATATTAGAAAGGTTTTATAAGTATCATTAAAAATCTCACCTCAACTATGAATGCAACGTTAACTTGAGACATTACAGTTCGTCTTTGTTTGTTTTGGGAGAAAAAGGGAGAGAAAGAGGAGCAACGACAGGAAACAACAGCAGCAGATGTGTCGTCACGTCTCTCCCGGGCAAAATAAAAGCTGTGAACTCTCGGCCCAATAATCGCAGCGCCTCCCTGACACGCCCACACCTGGGTCTACCTGCCAAATATTAGTGTTGGAAACAGTTGTGCAAGTGTGGAAGACGTTTTCTAATTATTGTTGGTCTTATTTTTATACCTTTGAGTATTTGGGAACATTAACGATTATAAGTTACAACAAAGTCTCCCTTGAAGCTGTATTTTAACGGCACAAAAGACAGAGAGAGGCCCGTGTGAGCAGCAGCACTTACTAGATGTGGTCAGCACTGTGCTGGGTGAAGGAGACAGCGACGTTGTCAGCTGGGTAGTAATCGTCTGGATGGGAGTAGGGGTGGTGGTCAATTCATTTAAGGTAGAAGAAGAATCCGTTGTACTGGAACCAGCGGGTTGTTGGGTAGTATTTGGAGCTGAGTCAGCTGTTGTTGCTGCTGCTGCTGCTGCTGTTGTTGTTGTTGAAGTGGTGGTTTCTTTTGTTGGTGTCGTGCTGCTGGTGGAGGATTGCTGAGAGGTGGTAGTTGGTGTGGTAGTGGTACTTGGAAAGTCTTGTTAAAAAACAAAACCAAACAGCAGAAGGGCTTTGTAAGTGTGAACCGTCCGACATTGAAACAGGTCACCATGTAAACGTGGATGTTGTTTTTACCTGTGGGGGGCGGCTCGGTCTCGGCTGCGGCCCCGAGGGCCACGGCCCCGAGGGCCACGGCTAGAAGCAGGAGCAGGGGACGCACACCCATTCTGCCCTGCAGCGAGGACACACAGCAGACACACAGAAAGGATTTTAGTCAACAATCAGACGCTGCAATAAAAACAAAGATGCACTGAGAAATCAGCCGACGACCGAAACCTCTGAATCTTCAGGCCCACCATTTTTTGTCAGCCAGCTTGGGAGTACTTCTATATTTAAATCACTTTGACCTTTAAAATAATGCTTAATATCTGTCACTTTGACAGCACACTAGACGGTTTAACCGTAGTGCTTTGAAACAGTAGCTCAAAGCCAAATTTGATTGATGGATGCAAGCGTGTACGCACACGCTAAATTCATAAAAGTTATTTGCAAACTAAAAATATTAAAATCCACAGATCACTATACATGACAGGTTGCAGTACCTTCACATTTATAGTCAGTAATGCAAACCGTGCTAATCATTGATTCCTCAGCTCTGTACCCATTTTGTCTTCATTTCCAAATATTAGTAAAACCCTTTGATTAAAAAGAAAGAAAGTCCACAAAAACTTTCCTAATGATGACAGGGATAAAATAAAACCAGAGCTTATAGAATGACCACAAAACTCTGATCAGGGAATCTTTCATATAATATAGTGTTCTCAATTTTTTTTAAATTGAATATTTCGCATCTTCCATAGGATTTCATGAAAGGAAATTTAAAATATGAGTTCATCAGGTTAGCTTTGCTTTACCTGAAGAAGCGAAGTTGGCATCAGTCACTCATTCGCACAACTTGGTCCTAGAAACAGACAGAAAACAAACAAAAAAAGAAAATATAAGTTTTTTTTTCTTTTTCTTTTACTAAAACCTCATCAAGATGAAAAGCTTTGATATTAAATTGACATTTATAACAGCTTGGCACAGGAGTGCCACAAATAAAATAAAGTCACAATCTACAATCTATAAGCATTGATGAAACACCTAAAATCTTAATTCCAGCTCCTGTCCTGATTTGTTCGTGCGATCATTGAAATTTGCCTCAGGCCATTAATATTAAGCCGACAACAGAGGATCTATTCAACCATTCAACACGGATACGCCGCTGTGGAGGACAGGGAGACTTGAACTGGGCGAGACGAAAGCCGGGACGTCGGTTCAGCAATCTGTCAAGTCTTTTTTTTTTTTTTTTTTTTTTATGCCAGAGGCTAACTGAACTGCACAGCGATAATCCCTGGATCTGATCCTGGAATAATTCGGCCTGCTCGCCGTTGCTTACAGTGATACTTAAAAACAGCTTTGGACACTGATTGGAGCCAAACACCGCGGAGCTGCCACACACAAACAAACTGGTGCTTTACATCCAGGATTATGGCAGCGTTGGGCCGAGGATGAACTGGGTGCTAAAAGCTCTAAAGCTGCCAGCTTTTGAGGCTCTGCAGCTTGGAGCGGAGCGCATTCATGGTGCCGCTTCCACGATGTTTTGTTTGGCTCTGTTTGGAGCTGGAATCGGGCCTGCTGAGCGAGTTATGCGGGCGACGACGCCGTTAACCCTTGCTGCTCTCTAGGTCCTCATCACTAACCCCTGCCTCCACTTAGCCGACACCTGTCTTCATCCAGAAAACAATTCAGCCCCTCATCAACTTAAAAATATTCAGCTGAAATTCTGTTTTTAATTTACACAAGCAGCTGTTTTGAAAGGTGGGTCTTATTTCTTAACAAGATGTTCAAACAGGGGTGATGGTGATATTTGGTGTAAGTTACTCCAAACCAGTCTCTGGGAGAAAAAGCTCACTTTGCTTAAAAGAAAGAGGAAGTAAAGAAAACAACTTTATTTCCTGTAACATTTTCCTGACCTATAAAGATCTACATCTGCCTTAGGTTAGAGGCATGTTCTCTTCCCTTTCCCATTTTGAAAGGTAAATAGGGCTCTCTATGCAACTTCAAATGTATATTCCTCATTTTTCTTTAAGGAAAAAAAATATTACAGTTAAAATATCCTAGGCTCTCTGATCAAGAATACATTTACCTCATAGTGAGCATGTTATGATCCAGATGTGTAGTATGGTCATTGTAGCAAATCCATCAGGGTTATCATAGTTTATTTAAAATGGGTTAAAATATGCTAAAAAGGTTATTACAGGTGCAAGTTAGCTCGCTACCACCAAAGCAAATTGAATAAATGTAATAATTTAAGCAATTATGGTCAGAGGTAGCAGTAGGGCAGTGCATAAAAATCAATACAAAGATTAATATTGATGTTTTTAAAAATTATTTAATATCCATATTCTGGCTTTCAATATCAATATACCTCCCAACCCCTAGGGTGCGTTATTACAGCGCACCATTACTGTTCACAGCGAGGAAGTGCAAGAGAGACAAATTTACGGAATTGCAAACAGGATTTTAGAAGCGCCTTTGCCCCTAAAATCCGACGTTTGGGCACATTTTTGGTTTCTGTGATGCATTAAATGTATTGAACCAAATGCATTTATTTTCCTGTTAATATATCAGGGTTCAATAAATTGAACATACATAATATGTCGCTGGTTTTGTTGATTGAATGACTTTGAGCATTCATTTGAAAGTGATAAATATTGATATTGGAGTCAAATCAAATCAAGCTGAGCTATATCGAGAATGGTATCGAATCAGCTCATCCTAGATTATACCCAGCCCTAACTAGCAGTACTAATATATATATATATATATATATATATATATATATATATATATATATATATATATATATATATATATATATATATATATATATACATACATACATACATACATACATATAGTACTGGTTAATATAGAAAAAAAGCATATTGATAAATTAGAAATCATATTGATCGATATCAGTAATTAACAAAAGAAATTCAAAACATACTTTAAGTGCAGCCCTGGCCGTCCTGTCCACAAACAAAAGATTAGCCTGTTTTAGAGCCCTTTAAACATCTTAACCAGCGGAGCTAATAAATCTGGAGGGCATAGTAAATTTTCCTTTCCATAATTGAAATTAAAATGAAACTGAGAATGTGTCTTTTGTCCTTTGTAGAGATATCCCAAAGGTTAGCTTGAGCAATGTTTTTGAAGTAAGTCACTTTAACACAGGTGGACAGATATTTACATATGACCATATCAGATGAAAACAACTGATTACCACTGAAAATCTGTTGAATCTTTAACTCTAAAAAACAACTTCATAGACGCATAAAATTGGTAAACCATACTCATTTCAAAAAATAAAGCATTGATTAGAATTGTGGACAAATAAAAGGGCTTATAGATAAGCTATATATCTGACCCTTGGGGGGGAAAAAAGCACAATTCATTTTGTAACAGCTGTTTTAAACCGCACCCCTAACTGCCTATCTCTACAAACTGTCCTCTCATCAAATGAGTATTATAGAGTGTCAGGATAAAATCAATCTCCCGGACAAAGCTCCCTGATGGGTGCTGTCATCAGCGAGCTCGTTTTCAGTCACCTTTTCATAAGGGAGCGTGACTCGTTGTTTCTGGTGTGCGATGCACTAAGGGTGAAACATCCGCTGGTGTTAAAAGGTGTGCGTCAGTCCTGTTGCTAACCTCTATATCCCAGATGCTGCTCGCACCCAGGGAGGTTTTTTTATTTTTTTTTATCCAGAAGCTGTGTAGCGCCAAGAGCACTACTCCCCAGAGATGCATCCTAATGTGCTGTGGGCTCTTTAGAAGATGTCATGTTCCAGTTTGTGAGTGTAAATGCAAGCAACCCTTTTTTAGCTGACTTGTGCATTGATGGAGGACATCATTTATTTATTGAGTATTGGGGAAGTGCTTCTATCTGGGACACTTTTGGGTTCTGTGCACTCTTTGCATTTGTGCAAGTCACACTGAGGGTGGACAGTACATTAATAATCCCTTTGAGCCCAGAGGGTTTTAGGAGCAATTTCCGCCTGAAATTACATACCTGATATAAATCAAGTACGCCGCTTTAGTTGTAAAGTATAAATGCAAATTTTGTTACCCGTGTCAGTAAGACATAAAAGAATATTGTTCCAGTGGAACAACTATTGCAACTGTTACTATGCCTGATTTATTAGTGATTGAACAAAGAAAAAGAAATCCAATGTTTGAGCCTTGGCCATATTTATTTCTAAATAAACATTACAAAACACCATGAAAACCCTTTTGAAAACCTATGAAAAGCTTCAGACTTTAAGGATCCACACATCTACAACAAATCTTGAGTAAATGAGTTGGATTTAATTTTGTTCCACAAAGGTTTTAGTGGGCAGTGTGCCAGGTGGAGCTAGGATTTTGGTAGTTTAGTCAAATGTGCCAGAACTGTGCCAAATCTGTTTTTCACCTCACAAAATGGAATATGGTCACACGAAAGAGCTGATTGCCATCGCAGGACTCTTTATGCATATGAAATAGTCTTTGGTCAACACATTTACACCTCAGGTCATCAAAATGTACCGTTGTGCATGGAATTATTTCAATAATGCAAAAAGCAATGAACAAACCTAAATCGAAAGCTCGATGGTGCGCGGAAATGACATCACCGGATATAGCGTAACAAAGATGAGCTTCACGAGATACCAGACATGGGTAGTTTGAGCCAGTAGATGTGTGTTTTATCTCGTTTTTTCCCCTAAACATCCACCATGTTTAGATGACCTTTAAATCTCATCAGCTATATTTAAGTAGCAGTAAAAGCATAAGTATTTGTTTGAACAAAAATAAATTATGGGATTGTTTTGGAAAATCTAAAGTCTCCTCTTGCGAGCCAATTAGGGGAAAAAAGCAGTGTTTCCTGTTGTTTAGAGGGGCCGCTTAAAGACCGGGGCCCTCGTGTGCGCCCAGGTGTTGCTCCACTGCTGACCTGAGTTTGAGTTAGGAGGAACACAAACAAGCTTTAAGTAGGCCGATACCCACAAACATCTCTGTAGGTCCTGTAGTTGACAGAGATCAAGTTTTTCTTGGCCGATACCAAGAACAGACTTTAAATCTGGACTAAGATACAATTTACATTAATTTAGTAAAAGAACCAAATGCGACAGGGGGGTAAAAGCACCTGGTCAAGCCACAATAGGACGGCAACATGGCGTTAGACTGATGTGAAAATAACGGCATGGTGAGACTTCTGATGCAGATTGTTCTGTGCAGTGCTCTGCGTAGGCAGCAAAGACGCCGCTCGATTTCACAGAGTATGGGAAGGAAATGTTTTGTGAAAGAGGTTTTGAGGTCTGACCAGCGGATTCTGATTTTGATGGATTCATATTTTCAATTTCTAAAGGAATGTAAAATGCAAAAGATAAAAAGTGCTGTGGGCTCTTGAACAGAGGTCTTTGAATCCAAGAGGAAGTCAAGGAATAACAGGATTATCATAATTTGTGCATAAAAGAATACAGTCAGGTCCATAATATTTGGACAGAGACATCTTTTTGATTTAATATTGGATCTGTCTATTACCTAAATTAATTTTAAGTGAAACGAGTCAGGAGTGCAGACTTCTTAGCTCTAATTGAGTGGATTGTTCAAAATATTGCATAAAAATGTGAGGAGGTAAAACATTTTTAACACAATCTCTTCATATCAGTGTCTAAAAAGCAACGGGACAAAGTAAATAAGATGTTTCTTTCTAATACTTTGATGAAAACTCTTTGACGGCAATGACCACCTGACCCGGGTTTCTGACAGCATGTTTTTCACGCTTTCTTCTGGATATCTGGTAGAGGTTGACTTCTATCCAGTCTTGTCTTCATGGTCGACTTGAGTATCGATACGCCAACTTCCTGGGGAGTGTTGCTCGCTTGGTTGGCTTTTGTGAAGCTCTTTCTCTTCACCATGGAGATGATTCTGCCATTACTACCTCTGTTGTCTGCCTACTTATTCCCTTGAGTCCCTCACTGGGTTCACCAGTGCTTGCTTTCTTTCTTTCTTTCTTTCTTTCTTTCTTTCCTTCTTTCCTTCTTTCTTTTTCAAGAGCTACAACCTAATTATTATTATTTTTTAACATAAATTGTTAAGTCTTACCAGTTAATTGGAGCAAATTCCTCTAGAAACTGTGCAACAGGGTGCAGATAAAGTTTTTTGTCCTTAAATGTCAAATTTTACTTTTGCATCTTTCCAACTCGCTGTGAAGCAGCTTCCATGTATGACTGAGTGTAGCTGCGTGGTTTGATGGGATGGAATGAGACTCGTACGGAGACATCAGCTGGCGACAGGAATCGGTCCATTTTATGCCTGACCAGCTCTGGTCAGCGATTGGCCAGTCAAACGATACGAATCCGATCGTTTTATCCTCTCAGTGAGCACGCCACACGCACGCGCAAAACAGGCTGTGCTGACAATGCCGCGACTTGGTGAAGAATTTATTCAGGCAGAAGAAGAGTCAGATAGTTTTTGTATCACTGGGGTGTTTAAAAGTATAGAGTGGAGACATGAAAAATTTTAGAACACCCAAATATTCAGTTCTTTCCATTAATCATCATACCCTTATTGATTTCTAATCTTTCTAGTCTTTGTCTCTGGATAAGGATGCTTTGACCGCCTTCTCATTATGGGCGCCTGATATGATTTTGCCCATTTTAAGTGGCAATAAAAGTGAGTCTATCCTAATTTATCGTTCACCAGAAATTCAATTGTTTAAATATTACATAGTACGATGAGTTTTGAAATGACATTTCTTCAGTTTTCATTGTTTGGAATATTATATCAATATTACTATATAGATTTTTCAGGGTGTACACTTTTTCATATGACTGTATTTCAAGTTGGAAATTGCTTTTTCTTCTACCATCTCTGCCATCAGTATTGTTAACTCTGAACATTTGCTAAAGAAGTACTATTCCTAAAACACTAAATCAAATCATTATTCATTACTCAAAAAGCAGAGACCCAGCATTCTTTGTCTAATTTTCCTTTACTTCAGTTACATTTTCTGTAGGTTGACGGAAACGCATAGGAGGTGTGGTTGACCCTTTGCTAAGTGTGACACTGTCTAAGAGCTGTGATTGGTTGATAGTACAAGAAAAATACCATCAATGGCTCCAAGTGATCAAAGGAGCAAAATTAACCAATTAGACTGGATTAAGAAATGTGTCTCATGATGATGAAACTTAGCTAAAAAAATTGATTGTCACACAGCACCAAAATGTTTAAACACACCTTATTTACATCCTCATTGTTATCTTGATTTGCTTGTTGATTTTAACTCACCAGTCATTTTACTGCTTTATCTGTCTGATATTAATGTGCGCTCACATGTCAGCATTTCACTGGGGTTGCCTGCTTATATTTAGCAAAACAAACAACATAAAATGGAGAAAAAAGGTGGAAAACCTGGCCGCAGAGCTCTGGGAGGAAAACAGAGGAGTACTGAAAGGTAAATTGGTTCCTGGATCATGGCGCAACTAGGTGGACTTTGAAGCGCATGACCGCAGATCAAAGCATGGTTTTCTCTGCTTGAACGCACCGGTCAGGTGAGAATCGCTCCATCCAGCAATCAATCACACAAGCAAACTTCTAGATGATCATTTAGGCTGCTGACATTATCATGCGATACAGACAATAAAATTACGTTACCAGAGCCGCGCCTTTAACCCGTCGGTCCGCTGAAACTAATTAATTTCCCCCTATGAGGATGATAAAGTTTATCTTATCTGCATAATAATAAATGTACGATTGTTAAAAAAGTTTTTGTGTTAATTTCCTCCACGGTTTAGGTGGTGGATCAGCCAATCAGTCTCTCTCTGTTTCCACCATCTTCTCTGCTTCAGACACGCTTAGGCTCGCTAAAAGGTCCTCCTCATTACTCTAAACATTTTGCCATCTTAGAAGTTCTCTTAAGGCCTGGGATGCTTTGTGAATAACTTTTAGCTTACCGAGGTGAAATTCTAAGAAAAATCTAAGAATTTGAGAAATTCTAAGATTTTACCTGAAATGTCATCACTAAGAGCTACTTTTAGTCTGAGGATTCTTTGTGAATACGGGCGCTTGGCTTTGACACTACTGTCCAAAAATAAAACATCAAATGTATGAAGCAGCTGGTTATAGGCTTAGTTGGCAATGTGATATGAAGCTTAATACTCCAACATGCATTTGGTAAAGGGAAGAATAACCTTAAAATACTGAACTTCTTTTGTGTGAACTGTCAGTCAGTTGGAAAATAGGTGAGCTTTGCAACACAAAATGTCCTTTACAGTGTTTGTCTATGTTTATATATGGAGGTTAAACATTTTAGCCCCTAAAACACATTCCAGATTGGTAGATAAAGACTGATCAGTGAAGCTGACAGACTATTTTGTGCATTCTTGACCCTCTTCACCACAAGACATTTTTCTAAATCTACCATGTGGTTTTTCTTTGTCCTGTTGCAATCACAGACTTATATATGTTAATAATAAGATTTTATGTGACAAACCTAAGTTTTGACTTCTGGAGGCAATTGGTTGCACTGGATTTTATCTAGAGGCATCCGATTAAAGGAGGCAACCAACATAGGCCTGCCACACTTTTGAGTTTTCATTTATACGGCCCTTCACAACAGCTCACCAGACAAAGTGCTAAACAATAAAATCATAAAAAAACAGGTTTGGTTCTGGGTATGCAGAGTAGATTTAAAGAATCTGTTACCCGATTTTAAAGATGCATGAATCTGAATATAATGTGCGTCACAGTGAAAAGACAAGAGATGCTGAGTTATAACCACGCTGGGTGGCAAGAGATGGAGAGAAAAAAGAAGGGGAACAAGAATGGAACCCTGTTGCACCTCACATGACAGAGGAGGACTGGAGCAAGATTAGTTTTTCATCATAACTGTGGAGGACCTGTTTGTCAGATAGGAAACCATTTAAGCACCGATCCATGGATACCAACATGGCTTAAGTGAGACAGAAGGATTTACTAATGTCACTTTCATGGGACGCTATCAGATTATTCCACTGTGGGGAATTTGTACTTCTTTAGTTAATTGTATAGCACTAATGTTGTTCCTACCTACCCCATTTTATCTTTTATCTGCAATTTATTTGTGTTTGTGCAGCTGGGACGACAGAATTGCCACCATGAGGATCTGAAATTATGTCTACTAAATATTTCTGAGTCCATCAGGCAAATGCAATAAGAATGCTTTTGTGTGAGCCCTAAGAAATAATATAATTTCAATTCCTATTTTTTTAAAATAGTAAAAAAAAAAAAAAAAGGTTTTCTGCATGATAGCTGTTACATGTCATAAAACTGCCCATAGCAGGTTCACACCGCTGTGCATTTTCTTTGCTTAATGAGCTCCACTGGCTAATGAAAACCCTCCTCTGGCTCTTTGGAGTGCAATCACACAGTCGTGAAAGGGCTTGGCTCTGCCGAACCTATTTGATTCCCAGTAAAAGGAAGACTTAAAAGGTGGAATATAAAGGAAGTCCAATTACATCTCCATGACAACCAAAAGGCCAAGACATAGGATCAGAGCACGCTGGTTATTTAACTTAAAAATGGCTGGTTTTGATTACTTTGGATTTATTTGTGACCTTAGATCTCATAATGACAAGCTCATTCCAAAAAATTGGAAATGAAATTTGGTTAAAAGTGATAATTAAATAATCAACGTACCAAAGCATACTCTGGATATAAAAACAAGAGCCTTTTGTTATTTATGATTACGTCTGGGCATGTTTTAAACTAGATTTAACAAAAGGAGAGAATATAGCACCACACTGCTATTTTCCCAAATTATTGAATGCACCACACCGTGTGCTACCAGGCTGCAGTAACAACAGCACTCTTCAGTGTGGAAGTTGTTACAGAAGGAAGCAGACTTGGAGTCATATATTTTTAGTAAGGTTTTGTTAAAAAAAAAAAAAAAAAAGTCAGATAAAATACAAAGATGTAAGAAACTGTATTTTCTGAATCTTTGAGGCATGTCTTTTGTTAATTTAAGCTTCAAGAGAGAGCCAGAGGTAAGCACCTAGTCTCTCCCGCCAGTCTAGCGAATTTGTTGCTATACTTAGTGACTTTTCAGACACATCCAGCGACCTTTTTCAAAAGACATCTAGCGAAAACCATCTAGCGACTTTCTTCTGTGTTATTGGTGATTTCCCATGAAAGCACCAATGCCAAGTAAGCAGCGAGTGCTGCTGTGAGCCCCTTCACACTTCTCCAAGCACTGCCATCATGAAACCCGCCTGCAGTCGGAGGAAAGAGAGCAGAGAGGAGAGCCTCGCCGTTTCCACACTGCAAATGTATCCCACCCGCACCCTGGATTACAAAGGGGGATAAAATACATTTAATCTAGTCTTCTTCTTCTCTGAAATTGTTACACTAAAATAATTCCCTGAATTTGATTTACACAAAGCTTCAATCCCTTAAGCCTGGTTCACTCTGTGTGCCTTTAATAACTGTTGTCTTGGTAAAAAAAAAATATATATATATTATGTGGTTTGGATTCAGGCAATGTATTAAAATTCATTATTTCACAAGGTTCATATGTAGATCCATACAAGTTTATACATTGAGAAAGAAAAAAAAGTTACATTAACATTTTATTTAATGGTCAAACTAGGATTTATTACCACATAAACACACACACAAATACAAAAAAAATGGACTGTTGAGTACCGGTACCGATTCCCATGTACCGCGTATTGGTACCGTATCGGTTCAAATGTGATAGATACCCCTACTAGAGAATACATCTGGACACTGCTAAAGACAGTTTAAAATGTCAACTCTTAAATCAATGTATCTCTTGTTTTTTAAATAAAGCAATACAACATCATCTCTGCTCCCAAAAGGATTTTTTGATCGCCTACACCAGGTAAACTAGTAATAAATGTTAAATGGTGTTCCTGTCTTCACGTTATAATTCCTAAATAGAAATCGAACAGCGGTATTTGCAGGTCAAAGCTTTGCAAAACCAAGAGATTGGAAATTGGCATGAAAAAAAAAAATGAATCGGTGCATCTCTATGAAAAAATACAACTAGTAGTAAAGATAAAAATGACTCTACATTTAGATCAATAGGGGGGAAAAAAGCACAATGTGCTTACACAACGTCCACAGGCGACTAGAGATTGAGGCTGGGCAAACTCAGAGCCTTCAGGCCCCACTGATATGACACAAGCAGCGCTTATCAAAGCGACGTTACCATTCATGCAGAGAAATATTTCCTCTGGCTTTCTTACAACGCATCCTGCTCCAGTAGCCGCTGCAGTGCTGGATAATGCCTGCCTGTCTGTCTCCATTCATGGCATATTAATACTGTTTCTATGTCTTCAGCGAGAGGGGGTCTAAGGCAACAGGATCCCTGTGAATGCTTCTCTTCACGGGAGATCGAAGTACGCCTAACTCAGGGCTGCAAGGACTCTTGCACAGAAACAGACCGCAGATTATACGTCTCTGGTGCCACATACAACAGCCACAATCCTCTGGACTTCCTTTTCTGAGGGATACTACTCCCTGCTGGTGTGGTTTGTGTTCCCGCTGGCTTCATTCACAAGCTGGCAGAGTTGATAAAAAGATGACGAAAAGCGTGGGGTTGCTGTTCTGGCTAATTGCAAGGGCAAGAGTGACCGCAGTGTCTCTTATTAAGCCTGCAATGATGATTCTGGCCCATCAGACTGAACGGACGGATCAAGAAAACTCACTTGTTTTAATGAGCGCCACTGGTGAGTCACTGAAGCTCCGCCGCTTTGTGGGGTTTCTCACAGGAGATGCCAGGGGCCTCTCAAGCTTTTCCCACATTGGGCACAGAGAGGATCTAAAGGCGCAAACCCATGGCATTCCCACAAAAGCCACTGTGACCTTCAACTGGGTTTTCGAAGCCAAAAAGATGGCTCTAGGGCCGCAAAGAAACTTGATCCACAATCACCTCTGCCCTTTGAAACTCGAGCACCAGAACCGATTTCTAGATGCAGCCAAATCAGGATGTCAGATCTCATTTTACTCCGCACAATGAACAAGATGTGCGATCTCAAAACACACAAACCTCTGAAAGCAGTCCCAATTTGCCGACTTTATGTTCTTTAATCTTGTGTTCGGGACCTAAATGCTAATTCAAATCTTTTTCAAATGAATGTGCAAGTTCTTATATGCATAAAAAAAAACTTTAACTGTAAATCGTAATTTCAAAACTTGCTAGAGATGTACTGATCAAAGATCCGTAGATGGTCAGAGGTTTAAAAAATGCCAATTTTTTAAACCTCTGACCTGCCGGTTTCAATTTCTCTTTTAGAAATGTATATAAGATGCTAAGACACTAACAATAAAACTTTTATAGTAACGGGAGTCTTTTTTAAATCAAAACAGTCAAAATCTACAAACCTCTTTGTCTCCGTCTCTGAAAATCCCCAAAACCAGTAAAACCCTCCAGCTAAGGGGAGTTTTCTACATGAATAAAACACAACAGAAAAGAAATGCATCAGGTCATTCTTTCCTTGACAAGCCATACCTAACATTCCCTTTCTTTATCCTTTGTCTAGTTCTGCACACCTCAAAGTCCATCACATGAACTGATATAATTTTTCTACTGAATCCGTGCAAAATTAAAGTCATAGACGCACATAAAGCTCTGATTTATTGTGACGTTAGGACGTGATGTTTAATGTAATTAGAAAGGAGTCTTACAAAGTCTGTCATAAGGACGAGAGGCTAGGGGTGGGCGATATATCGAATATACTCGATGTATCTCAAGTTTTCCTCCGCGCGATGGTTAAAATTACTTTATTACAACCACCGAGTGTAAATTTTCACAGCAAGGTTGAGCCGCTGTATTTAATTCACAGTGAGTTTAGTTTTTCTACATGCCGCAAATGCATCACTCGGTCATCCTCCAAACCAGATAGCGCACACACATCAACAACGAACCCGTGTGCTTACTTACGTTGACCAGACAGCGAGAACTATGGTGACACCGGGAGTCTCAGGTAAGAAAATGAGACTGAAGAGAAATAGCCCTGGGTCAATAATATGCCAGTGGTTTGGATTTCACAAGAAGGATGAACGAACAAAATGCGGTAATTTGCAAAACATGCCGTAACACCGTTGCCACAAAAGGTAGCAGTAGCACAAATTTGTTCCACCTAAAACGTCATCCAGTGCAAAATGAAGACTTCTCGATGCCCAGCAGCTTATAGTGTGACGCGGCCGTAAAAACTTGAGCTGTGCCCGTCCCCGTCAGCGTGGACTCATGTCTGCGCAAGTAATGCATATTACTTTGTACAAGTTCACAGTGGATTTTCTTTTTTTTTTTAAATCGATCGTTGGTTATATGAATCAATTTTTAGGAATTAATATGAGAATAAATTCATAATTGGAAAATCGATTTTTTTTAACACAGTGTACACACCTCTGTTGAAAGCAATTTCCTTTCTAAAAGCTTCTTACTGCTTGTACGCTTCCTCTGATTTTAGTTTTAAGTACTTAACACTCATAACAGCTAACTTCTGAACTGTTAGTGTTTAGGTATGGTGCACTCACCGATCGGACAATACACTCGATTTTCAATTCAGGTGTGTGTGACCACACCTGATCACTATCTAATATTATTAATCATAGATTTTCTGATTAGGATTGTTTTTGGCCCTGAAAGCAATCAGTCATTTAAGAACAGGCATTAGCTTGTTCCCGGTCCTAGATGGATACTTGAACAAAACCAGTGCTGTATACGTCTAAAAACTCCTTCAATTACACTAAAATAACACATTTTATCAGTGTTACTTTGCTCAAAGACAATGATGCAGTGGTATTTGTTTTATTGTTTTGTTTTTTGGGTTTTTGACAGCGTTGCATATTGTTTCCCAGTGGAAACTTCTGCTGAACAGCCGTTGTTGCGTCTTTCCTCACTGTTTTGATAAGACTCATTGATAAATTGCGTTGCGACAGATTACGACAGACATTCCAGTTAATCGTGTGCCAATCGGATGACACAGACAGAAAACGATCTAATCTCTCTTTCGCTGTTAGCCGCGTTGTACCTGGGTTGACCTTGCAGCAGCACCTGACGCTTGGCTCTCGTCTTTGTTGTGATCCGATGTTCTTTCTGTGGACGTTTACATCATGGTCTTAATGCGACCTCCATCGGACTGTAGTGCAAACAGTCTGGGGTCACAGCGGTGTTCTTATGGCCCCCAGTGACCGTGACATAGTTTCACAGAACTTACAGCATACATTGTGCTTAATATTTATTTCTTTGCAGTAATGACTTTAAAGTGTAACTCATCCTGATGTGAAGCAATAACTCCGCCCCCAGACCCAAAGAGTCTCACTATTGTGATAACTCTTGTTGGGCAGAGGGATCACGGTGACCGGTGACTCAGTGAATCTGCGATGTTCACTAAAACCCCTCCTTCATAATTTGGGTCTGATTCATGGCGCTGTTCTCCCATGTGAGATTGTTTTTAAAGCAGTGAGAAGCTGCCTGTGCAACAGCCCTGAATAAGTCAGTGGGTTTAAATCTTAAAACACACTAAGCACAACAAACCCGGGTCTTCATAAAATCCAGAGTGTGTTGGTCAGAAAACGGAAGTTCTGATGAAGGAAAAAGAAAATCTTGATAGAATATTTATTTTGTGGAAGTTTTTGAACACAGTAAAACATTAGTATTTAGCAGGATTAGTAAATGCTTAAATGACAGCTAATCAGGGAGCAGAAGATCTTTAACTTTTAACCAAGTCTTGCTGCAGCCATTCGGGTTTTATCTAAAATACTCCATCACCCGAGGTGACAGCTCGGACGTCTGACGAGTCCGTCCCCATGCACACACCTCCTCCTTTTCACCGGAAAGTTAAGGAACTTATCAAGGCGAGCATCAGACGCTCCACTTCACAGACATGTGTTGTCATCGGCCCAAACAAAAGGAAGCACCCTTACTGTACCGACTGACTGGTCCATTAAAAAAAGGCAGACGCCACAGGCAATTAGATTTACGACAAAGTTCCTGTAACAAAGTCAGGTTTAGCGTGAATTGTGAAGGAAATGCTCGGGAAAGAAAACTCAGATCAGTGTATACTTTATACCCTAAAAACCAAAAAGGACAGTCTCCAAATGACTTAAAGGACTTAGATCGCTCTAGTTTTGGTTATTGGGGTAAAAGTTAAATAGCGCGGCTCTAGACGAAGCCCTGAGGGGGAAAAAAGGAAGGATGAAACGCAGATTCTGTTGATCGTTAAACAGCCCCTACTTTTACAAGATCACATGAAATCTCTGGCGTACCCGGAGGACGTACAGCAGCGATTTACTCCGTCCTTTTCCGAGGACTGAACCGGCGCGGGGTTGATCGGCCTCCGCTCAGCCGAGACATCTGGTTCTGCTGATGAATCACTTGTAAATATTCCCTCACGTTCATTTCCTGAACCCCATGCGAGAGCTGAGTCACAGAACTCCCACACGCTCAAAAAGACCTGTTGGCCCACAGGTGGAAGCAGAGACATCCCACCGGCCCCACCCAAACAGCCGGATCACAACACCACAGCTGACGTTGTGAAACTCCACAACACCCGGAGGAGCCAACCCGCCAAAGTCTCCCGCGGGATTCCCACAGCGGTTTTTCAAGCCGTTCCTCTCAGCCTTAGAAAACGAGGACGTCTATGAAGCGCGCCGTGAACATCAGTCGGCCCTCTGCTGAGAAACGCGCCCGGCTACCCGAGTCGGAAATAACTCGGGTTTTCTGAAATGACGACAGCAACCCGTTCTCATCTGGTGCAACGGCTCGTCTGGGGAAGCGGCCAACGTGTCCGGGCCTGACGGGCAGAGTTCACGGTACACGCCTGAAAAAAAAAAAAAATGGAGGCCACGCAGCTGTAGCTGTGAACCCGGATGCCACAAACGCGACGCGACCTCCGTGAGGCTGGCAGGTGGAGCGGAGGATCCCACCGATGAGCTGCGGCGCGGCGAGTCAGAGCGCATGTCTGCGTTTGGTTCAGAATCCGTCTGAAATAGACGCGTTCCAACAACTACTCCCACTTGTTGTGTTGACATTTTTTATGACAAAGAGAAGAAGGTGAGGGTATGGTTTAGTGGTGTGAGGATGTCTTTTTTTTTTAAAGGAGCGTTTGTATTCAGACCCCTGGGTGAATACCTTCTAGAACCACATTTCGTGCATTTACAGCTGCACCTAAGCTTTTGTCCGGTTCCTGTCACAGATTCCTGACCAGATCTCTGGACTTTGACTGGACCGTTCCAACAGGGAGACATTCAGCCATCGAAGCCAAACAGATTTCCTTCCAGGGCAGCTCCGCGTTCAGCCCCATCCACCCTGACCAGTTCCGCTCAGACCACGGAGGAGCAGCTTCCACGCAGCATGACGCCGCCACCACCGTGTTTGCCCCCCCACCCTGAGGCCGGCCTGCTGATTTCAGGTCTTGGTGCTCCGCCTACGCTGCAGCTCTTATCTGACCGGAGCACATTCCTCCACACGTTTTGCTGTGCGGCCTACATGGCCGGTGGCGAGCTGCACACAAACCTTCCTGCGGACTTCTCTCAGCAGAGTTTGAGGAGCGCGCGGCTCCTGCCTCGTCTGGTCTGCCCCTTCAGGTGGACGGCCGGGTGTGGGCGGGTCTGCAGTCGCTGCTTGGAGATGTCCAAAGCCTGGGATGTTGACATAAATTATAAAGCTGCTTTAAAGCGCTCCACGGCTTTCTCCCTGACATAACCGCTGTGCTCCCTGGTGTTTGGGGTCACGTTTATTGGTTGCACTGGACTTTATTTAGGTGTGTCGGAGTAAAGGGGGCTGAACAGACGGACACTGAGGCTGGGCCATAAATCGACTTTATCGATTAAAACGAATTTGCAACTCCTGAGGATTTATTTTGAAAAAAATCGGGGGGAAAAATGTATTTCTGCCAATGCGCTCTACTGGGCTTTCCATGAAACTTTGCACCGTATCAGTCCCGAAAGAGGAAACTGTTTTGGCAATACCATGAAATGTTGAATATACGTTTAGGAAAAGATATTGTAAAGATAATTCAAAGAGGAACCTTTTTTTTTTTAACCCTAAGATAAGGCACCTTCATTTTTTCATTTACATATTTTCTTAAGTTGGTGTGAAGTTTCACAAGTGAAGGGAAGCCTGTTGTAAGATGTGCAACACAAACAGCAAATAATTTTGTGTTATAATCTCATTGTTTACGACGGCGGGGCCCACCATCTTGTTTTGTAGGCATGTTTTAAAGCTCATAATAAGTTGAACTACGAATTCAGGTCAACTCCCACGTGGGATTATTCAAATAAAAGTACTTTTTTTTTTTTATATATAATTTGTTTTTATGAAACAAAAAAGAAAACCAAATAAACGGATTTGGTAAAATATATATAAATGTTGGATTTTTTTTTTTTTGCCATATCGCCCAGCCCTGACGAACACTTCACCAGATGCATGTATTTATTTTATTTTATTAGGCATTAATGGTCAAGAGGCATGAGTACCTTTTGCAACCACTTTCTGTGACCTAAACGAAGCAAAAATAAAAACTTTTACTCGCTTATCTACTTCACAATCACCCCCCCCCCCCCCCCCCTCCTCCTGCCAACCAGTCTGTGCTCCCAGTGAAGGCAAAGTTAATTCATGAAAATAAAAACTTATGATTCGCTTGGTTACACCCATAACTCTGAAAGGGGAGGAGGAGGATATTAATCATTGCTAAAACTTTGGGAGAGGCTGTTGGAGGGAGGGAGGGAGGAGGAGGTGCGTGGGGAGGCGGGGGTGTCCAGCATGTGTCGGAAGAAGCAGCAGGCAGCAGCAGCGCCACAAAGCAGCCGCTGTGATTTGATGGAGGACCAGATCCACGATGGAGACCCGCAGCTCCCTCCTCTCCTCCTCCATGTGTAATAAAGCATTGATCAATACAGCCGACTTTCCAGAGACACCCCCCCCCCCCTCCTCCTCCTCTTTGTTCCCGTGCCACCGCAACCGCATCCGTGTTGGCACAACAACCCCACTCCTGCCTCCCTCCTTCCCCTCTGCTACCCCCCCCCCCTTTTTTTTCTCCCTGAGCCCCCTTCGCTAAAATAAATAAATAAATAAATAAATAAATAAATAAATAAATAAATAAAATCCCTCCCTGCCTCCGAGCTGCTTCTGAAACGCTCACGGTTTACGAGCATTAAACTCGACCCCGCTGCTTGTCCGCGTCCACCGACATATAAGGGGCTCTCTGTCTGCGCGAGGGGGAGGAAGAGGAGGAGGAGGAGGAGGAAGAGGGGGCCACAAAGTGCCCGTCTGTGGGTGAGATGCAGTGTTACGGCGAGAGGAAACACGCTCGCGCACAGCGACGTTGTAACAAGTGGGGATTCGGCGCTTTTTTCCCCTTCTTTTTTTTTTTTTTTGCGCAACAAAAACAAGTAAACTCACCACAACTCTCGCGGCGCCCACAGGGAGAGGAGGCGGCGGCGGTGGGGTGGGGGGAGATGTTGGGACCCTTTCCGGGAGAAACGAAGGCCGAGAAAGACTGGAGAACCGTATCCGCCGCTCCTTGTCTTTCCACGTTTCTCCAACCCGGCCCCTGCCTCCCACACCCCGGGAGCAGAGAGGAGAGCGAGCGGGGTAGAGAGATAGGGGGTTGGGGAGGGGAGCGCAGCCTGGGACACACTGCCAACACTTCGCAGTCAGTTTTCCCCCCCAGCTAGATCCAGATAAAGATGGCTCCCCCTGAAAAAAAAAAAAAAAATCCGCCGCTTCTCCTGCCTGCGCTGTCCGGTCGCGGGGTCCTGTGCGTGCCTCCTTGGAGGGTGAAGCCCCCGACGGTGTATCCGCTGTATCCGGGCGCGTCGGCCGACTATTCTAGTCCGCCATGTTGTGTGTCTGTCTGCAAAGGAAGAATGGGAAGGAGAGCAGAAAAAAAAAAAAAAAAAAAAAAAAAAAATCCAATGCCAGGCCCAGACTCCGCTCCGCTGTTTCTCCATAGCAGACAGCGACCCCTGCTGGCAGAGCTTGGTTCTGCACGCAGGGGGGGATGTCCCAGATGAGGTTTCTCTGTTAATCAAAACCGTATTGAAAAAGTATTTTCGTCGATTTAAGTCAATAGATGTGCATGCGTTTAAGATTAGCATCCTCCTTACAACCAAATGGCACACAATTAGAAAATCTGCTCAGAGAAGTTAGAAGGTTTTAGTAAATTACGCGACCCGTTCAACATATTTGTGAGCAGTATGTTGGGACAGTGGAACATGTGTGGGTCCCTCCAGCCCTTGCCTTGGAACAGGGTGCGTTTATTTGCTGTAACATCACCCACCGTTCACACGACGCCTCCTCCGCGGCAGACTTTTCTGTTCCGCCCGATGTGCGTCTGGATACGAGAAACGAGCGCGTCTGCTCCTTGCTCCAGAGGAAACGCACGCTGATTCCGCCGCACACCGCCGTGATAAACTTTTAATACCACTGAATACTGCATCGGGCTTCCATTAAGAGTCATGCGCCGTGCTTCAAAACGCCAGCTGTTATAACTCATTTTTTATTCACATCTTAGGAGAAATGAAGCGCAGAGGCTAAACATGAAGTTAATAAATAATCAGAAGTATACATCCATCACGTTTTGACTGCCGCTTAATGACCCGAAATAAAGGCATTACGCAGAACTTTACAGGATCAGGAAAGCAAAGGTTGGTGTGCGTCGCCGTCCAGGCTGCTGCGTTGAAACTGTGTCGATAAAGACTCCAAACATTTGTATATTATTATTATTATTCCCTTAAATGTCATATTTGAACCATGTTTTGTGAACATATTGGTGCAGATCTTGTGTTTTAAGGTTTAATAAATATGTGAGTGAGCTCATATATAGCTGAACCAGTGCACGGTCAGTAGGGCAGAAGGCAATTTAAAAGGAAAAGTATGCGTCTCAGGCAGCAGCTGACAGATTTGCATTTCCACAAAGCTCAGACGGGCAGGTTGGCAACGACAGCCCGGGTGAACTCGTCGCACGACGCGTAGCCCCCCAGGTCTCCGGTGCGCACCTGTTGCAAACATAAGGACAAAGTGTTAACCATACGCGCAGCTGCCGCGCCACATGTCCACATACAGTAACATGGCCTGCGTGTTAGGAGAGCCTTTGATAATTGTACTCACAGAACAAGCTTAGCTGGATGAGCAATGCTGTTGCTGTGAAGAAAACGTCAGAACTGGGTTTTCGTGATTTGGAAATGCAGGCTACCTGTCAACGCTGTGAAACAGAGCGGCGTGTTTCACGTGTTTCTACTGGTTTGGATGATGATGGTTTACACTCGTTGCCTTGCAAAAAAGGAAGAGCCTGGGCTTGAATCCCGGATCGGGGTGTTTCTGCTTAACAGTTTGTATGTTCTCCACTATGGAGGGTTACTGGGAGAAATATCAAATAAATACACATATCACGAAATATATATATATATATATATAAATCTACTTTTTTTAGCTCTTAAATACATTTTGCTGTGTATTTGAGGTCAGGGATGCACAAAAGTTGACTGTAGTCTGTCCATGTGCTGTGTAGATATCTTTATATTCCATTTGGGTCATGATTCAATCCGCTCTGCTTTCTATATTCCCTAGTACATTTTTGGAACAATAATGTCAAAGTGTCTGCTGCGGAGCTGCTAAACCAGGTCATGGAGAGGCCAATTCCCCCTCCCCCCACTCCCCGCTGCGATTTCGTAGTCCAAGCTCAAGGATGCTGAAGCTACAAGTGGATAAGTAAAAGTGTTTGGTTTATTAACCCCAACAATTCGCTATACCGTCCCCAAGCGCACTACAATAATGGTGTGGAGAGGAGGGCTCTGCAACCTGGAGGTAGGCAGGGTGTGAAGTGCCTCCTTTAGATTTAAAGAGACAGCACCAAAACCAGTTGCTCTCAGACGCACCTCAGAACAGGGGCAATAGCAGGCCTGTGGGGCAATAATGAGGAATTCACTCCAAAGCATTGCAGTTCCACTTTATAGAGACCACAACTAAATGATTTAAATGTGAAAGGAAAGACCTTAAATGCATGAGTCGTCTCCTTTACAGGGAAAATAAGCAAAATTTCACCTCTAGGTGGGCTGCTGAGCACTGTCTGTAGACCAAAACAAGATATGTGAGGAGCTCCTCTCCACCCCTTCGCCTCTTATGCACATATTTGCAAAGGATAAATACACAGCAAAACTGCATCACCTTTCAGAGGAACATGTAGTGAAGGAGTAATAACTGTGTAATGCTGTTAACAAGAGAACGTTTCGATCTGCTGGGTGTGCTCTCTGCCATCTTGCTCCTACACTACACTGCTCTGACGGTGGCGTTTTATGGCCAGGGAGGGCTAAGCCCTGAGCAGCAGCTTTCACATGGAAGTAAGTGCACACGCGCAGCCGGCCCGGCTTTTTCAACAGAAGACTGGAGAACAACCCAGAGAGATGGTGTGTGACGTCATACCATAGTCCATCTAAAACTATACCTTTAGTTTTCCACATCGCTATATTTAAGTTCTATCCACAATAATGAAATTCTGCTTATTGCTGGTTTAACTCATTCCAAAGGTGTTCAATGCGGCTTAGGACAGGACTGACCAGTCAAGTTTCTCTACACTAAACGTTATACAACTGCAGCAATGGAAGTTTCCTTGTCACTGGACAAACATGACGTAATTGGTCTCTCTAAATTGCCCTTAGGTATGGGTGTGTGCGTCTTTATGTTGATCTGTGGTATACACCGCCTCCCACCCAATGACCACTGCACAGATAAATAAGGCTAGACAATGGTAGGGGTGTGATATATATCTATAGATATCTATCTATAGATCTATCTCTCATATATATATATATATATATATATATATATATATATATATATATATATATATATATATATATATATATATATATATATATATATATGTTTAGGCGTAATGCTGTTGAAGATGGGCCTCCTGTACTGGGGGTGATAGATGACAAAATAAATCCATAGGAGTCACATGATTGGATGCAATAACCATGGGTTGTGATTCATTCAACAGCAATTCAGAGTTCTAGTTCTACTTGGGCCTTTGGTGCTTTAATGTTACATAAAAGTTTGTTATAACAGAAATGTTGAACCATCAACAGCCTAGATAAGAATAGAATGATGAAAGGCAATTATTGTAAAGTTGTCAAGAGCAAAAAAAGTGTGAATATTTAATAAGATAATCTGGCTGCTTCACAACAGATGAATAGAAACATGAATAATTTTTTATGGATCTTTCCCTTTTGCATCAAATGGTACCTTATTTGGTTTTTGCGTTTTACTGTCGTGTGTCCTTAACTAACTTATGACATTCTGCCTTTCTGATCTACAATATAATGAATACAAGCTGGAAAAATTGTCTGGAAAAGCACAGACATTCCCATTTGTTGAACGCTCATAGAAGCAGCTACCATGAATGTAGTGATATGTAAGGGATTGCCATATCAAAACTCCACACATCTAAACCAAATTTCTATAAGTTGTTAAACTGTTTTTATAACATTCTGGACACCAGAGTGCAAAATATTTACCTAGAAAGAGCTTAGATAATAGACGTGGCTTATTGGTCTGCTCCTCAAATCCAGACATAGTGCTGAAGTTTGCTCGACTGTTTCACTGCTTTTGTTGTAACCTCTAAGTTAGATCTGTCTCATTTAAAAAGCAAAGATTATTTTATGCCTTAAATCAGGCCAGATTCTTTAAAGTATATAGTGTATACTCTGATAGTGTTAAATTGTTTGTAAAAACAAACAAAAGTCCAAGTTTAAACCACCTTGATTATGATCAGTTTATGAATCACATCCAGTTTAAAAATGAGCTTCAAACTGGACTATTTGTCAAAAGGGCTGTAAAATTGTCCTTTATTATTTTGGAGTATGTGTTTATGAGTGGATTCTCAAACAGTACCTCAAAAAAAAAAAAAAAATACTGAAGGCTAAACTGTTCAAACTCATGTTATGAAGATTTTAATCTTTTAGAAATCAGAATAAAGTCTGGAAATTGAAACATTCTTCTACACCAGGTCTGGGAAAATGATAAAAGCAAATTCTATACTTTTCAAATATGCAGAAACCGTTAATATAGCAGCTCAATTTTTCTCCACTTAAGAAAACAGTAAAGCACTGATTTAAACTATTCCAGACTGCAAACAAATACGAATGTAGAGGCCCCATTTGGATTAACGTTTAATAAATATATAAGTATACCCATTAGTTTAACACGGAATGATTAAAATGCTCAAACTGATAATCTTTTTTTTTAAATTAAGACAAAAAAAGAGACGGTATTATGGAGGGAAAGGGACAGCAGGTGGGGAGAGGAAACAGAACAAAATGCAGGATGGAAATCTGGATAAACTGTGTATTTTTTTTCCACAAAGTACGTCACAAATCACTGCTTTTACACAGGCTCAATCACAAATACATTAAATGATAATATTGGAGGCCCCTAATGTCAAAGCAGTGTAACACATATGGGATACAACATGGAGGAGGGAAGGGTTTCAGTCTTAACATGCCCCTCAGGTCATGTTAGGATCTAGGTCCACATTTAGGGCGACATGGGTGTGGCGGGTGGGATCTTATTGGACGGGTCGGTGGCGCAGGTTCTCCACAACTGCATGCACAAAGTCGCCAGTGGTACAGTACCCGCCAAGGTCTCGCGTTCGAACCTGGGATGTGCATACAAACAAACATTAACACACACACACACACACACACACACATACAGGTCGGGAGGATACAGGGAGAGGAAGGAAAAAAAAAAAAGGAGAAGTGGAGGAGCAAACACGAATTCCAGTATTTTCCTATTATTTCACTACAAACAGAAAGCTGGGGTGGCGGGGATAGGTATTGGTTGGTGGTTGGGGTCATATAATTGTGCTTGAGACAGTATTGCCCTTTTCAGATCATAAAACTACAAACCCCCTTTACAGGTAATTTCTTTTTTTATTTTTTTATTTAAGTCAATCTGGGGCAATCACGGTGCTGTGCATGCTTTCAGAGCATGCAGCTGGAATCGTCAATCCAAACCGCCACGATAAATAATTCAGAAGCGTTCGCTTTAAAAATGGTATGCATTAAATGTGTGTTGAACATTTACTCTATGACTAATCACACCTGCTAGGGTTCTGTTGAGACCCGCATGCTTGCTGCACAACTGCAATTAAAGCTTCAAATACAAGCAAGGTTGTTGTTGATGTATTATCAACACATTAAACCACGGCAGCATGCTTCTCACATTCAGCAGACGCTAAATGACACTACATTTAAAATCCGGAGCAGATGATCTGTAATTATAGGTCAAAACTATTTTATAGTTAATATTTTGCATCGTTTTGGCGAAGGCAGGCACACAATTAACCACGAAGATTTTGAAAATTACAAAAAATGTGGCTTTTGTCCACAGTGCTTTTGGTTACTGTATATTGCTTTTTTTTTTTTAACGGAACAGGTATTTTTTTCTCTCTAATTAAATCAGGTATACCCCAAGGCTTGATACTTTGCCTCAGTTGAATCAAAACTGTCTTAATATTCGTAGTCCACTGCAGCATGTATGGAGAAGAGGCGGGGGTGGTACTCCATTTTTCTAACCTTCTCAAACACAGCACAGGATATGATTCCACAGGGTCAGTTTGTTTTTTTTCTCAAGAACAACCAAACAAAAAAAAAAAATAGATTAACATTAATGACTTACATTTAAAGATAAATGGATAAAGTATCAAAAGTTAAAGAAGTAAACATATCTTCATTTCAAATTAAAATGTACGCACCTTTAGAAACTGTGAAGACATGAATCATCAGCAGCAAAGTCCCTAATTCAAATTATGTGCTTTATTATTAATTACTTTATTATTAATTACTAGTAATTGTTGGAACCTAATGAGTGTTTTTTTTTCATACTGCATTTTATATCTTGAACCTAAAGACCACATAGGAAAAGTATGATAAGAGGCTAATATGTTAATGATAAGAGTGAAAATGTTAGTTCCGAACCCTTTTCTGAAAAAAAATAAATAAAAAAATGTTAGAAAGAATATTATGCGTGACCTGGAAATATTGAAGAAAGATAAAACAGAGCAGCATAGAAATGCAACAGGCCTGGTACAGGTGCAATCTAAACACTAGTGGACCAAAGGCTCTCCAACACACACGCTGTTAGGCAGAACTGCTAATGTCACACCTCATATGCAGGCACCATTGTTTTTACCCAACTGATCGGCAGAAAAATTTTAGGCCTGGCTGTTCAGGGTTGCTCAAAGAACATCAAATTATATTTGATCCTTAAAAGGACGCATAATTGTATATAGTGGCTGCATGTTCAGGCTAACATTTTCAGCTGCTGGCCTGCAAATAAGGACATGAAAGCAGGTTATTTAAAGAACACGCGCAAGTGTATGCATGTTCTGTTGGCATCCACATTCAGCTGCATTTCCCAATGTTACCCCCCCCCCCCCTGCTCCCCCCAGAGGCAGGAAAGATAGCATTTTTTTAGCATTCATTACCTTTCCCTGTTTGATGACCCTCTTGACAGCTTCTGATACCATTTGGGAGTGGTACTCCAGGCTGAAGCAAAACACAGAAACATTTGAAAGGCAGCCAGAGCTTTCTCACAAAAAGGAACAAACCTATTCTGTAATTGGTCATAAAGAGATTAAGAATCAGACTCACTTGAGGTGCCTCAGCATGTTAGCAGCACTGAGGAGCATGGCTGTAGGGTTGGCGATGTTCCTTCCCACTGCTTGTGCAAACGGGTGGCGAGCTCCCTGATAAAATAAAATAAAAAAATGCCAAGAAATGAAGGAATTCTTACACATTTTAAATCACATTGTGAGCAGGGCTGTCGTCATTCATTATCATAATTAATCCAAACTTTTAACAGATGTACACGTTTTTTAGTATTTGTCGTGACATTTACTTTTTTAAGCAAGCATCTGACCATAACTTTACTCAAAACTACTTCTATCTACAACTTGGAGGGAGGTTATTGTATGCTTTGTACACCAACTTCTACGTTAACAATTTGCAATTGTTTAATGATTGAATAAATGCCTAATTCAAACTATAATTTAATTTGAATGCAAAAATGGCCCACTGCCCTGCATGTTTCCCTGCCAAAACTTTCTCCAGCTGAACAGAAACAAAACTGAAGTTATTATCTTTGGACCTAAAGAGGAACGAACAAGAGTCAGGAGGCAGCTTTAATTATTACAACTACAAACTAGTGATTGGGCCCAAAATCTGGGTGTAGTGATGGACTCAGACCTGAGCCTTCAAGGACCCATAAAGACAGTTACAATGTCAGCTTTCTATCATCTGAAGAACATTGAGATCTAGAGAAACTAATCCATGCATTTATCTTTAGTCACATTGATTACTGCAACAGTGTATTCCAAGGTCTACCAAAAAAATAAATAAAATAAATCTACAACTGATCCAGAACGGTGCTGCTGGTATTCTCACTAAAGCCAGGAAGATCGAGCACATCAGCCCCGTTCTAAAGTCCTTACATTGGCTCTCTGTAGTTTGGAGAATATACTTTAAATTACTTGTTAGTCATTAAAGTCATTGAACGGCTTTAGCACCAAAATCCATTAAAGACCTGTTGTTGCTGTATCAACCCATCAGATCTTCTGGTTCTGGTCTACTCTGCATACCCAGAACCAGAACCAAACATGGAGAAGCAGCATTTATTTTCTATGCTCCACAAACCTGGAACAAACTTCCAGAAAACTCCAAATCAGCTGAAACACTGAGTTCCTTTAAATCAAGACTGAAAACCCTCCTGTTCAGAGCTGCTTTCGACCCATAATAACAGGAACATTGACCAATTTATTTGATGTGTATTGAAGTTTTCACCTGATACAATGTAGTGTTTGTCTCACAACCAGTGACTGATTCGATGTGTTTATGATGTTTTTATGTTTCCATGACGTACGGCACGTTGAACCTCCTCGCTGCTGAAATGTGCGATACAAATAAACTTGTCTTGACGTGACCTGTTTTAGATGAATAGGTGAGTAGCATCCATTTATGACACTATTGGAGCGCAGTTTAGCATGTATATGTTTTTTGGTTAAAAGCTTTTTGATTCACCATATTTCAAAAGATTTAACATAAGACATTTTCTACACAATTTTAAATCAGTTATCACTCCCATATTCAAGTGTTACCAGAAATACATAATGTTGTGTCATCAGCGAATAAAGTTAGCTTTAGGCAGTTTGATACACTACATCTGTTAACTGAAATGATGGTAAGTCATTTATTAAACATAAATGACTCATTCATGATATAAAACATTTAGGGCCTAGCACAGAACCTAGTAGTTCACCACAGGCAAACTTTTGGTCTATGAAGGCTTTTTTTTAATTAAATAAATAAATCACAATTATTTATTCCATTTGCTAATATATATTCAGCTACGTAAAACATGCTGCATTTCTGCCATTGAAGTGAACCCGTCTGCTTTAAACACGACTGGCAACCAACTATGATTTTCTATAAATTTGTAAAGCTTTAAAAAAATAAATAAAAAAAATTTCAAGATCTTGGAAAAAAAAATAGACTCGTCTGTAATGGTGGAGCAGATTTTCATTTACATGATTCTTATCCTTTGGCTGTGTGAAACCACTGGGTAGCTCCTGACCAACAGTTACAAAATAATGATGAAATCCATTTGAAATTATTAACATCATACAGTGTGTCATCTAAAAGGATAGTTTTCTTTTACATTTCTTTTTTGAAAAATAATCTATCAAGTAGTTTAAGGTTCCAACATTTTGCTTCTATGACGATATTCTATAATTGAGTTGTTCTCCATTTTATTTGATCTAATACCAATAAAGGATGAATTGTTGTTTTAATTCTTAGATTTAGGTCCTGCTTGTGTAGCGCAAGCATAGTTTGACAGACTGGGTGAGCTTTGAAAGTGACAAGAATCTAAAAAGAGAAATCCGATTAATTAAAGAAACTCACAGTTTCAAAAACAACATATTCCGCACTGTAACTTTCCCCTGGAACGACTCCGGCTCCTCCAACCAGTCCCGCTGCCAGGTTATCGATAATATTTCCATAAAGGTTGGGCATGACCAGTACGTCAAACTGGTAGGGGTTTTGGACCAGCTGCATTGAAACACAAGCAATGAAATATTGAAACACAAGCAATGAAATATTGAAACACAAGCAATGAAATACTCATACTAAAATAATGAGAAACTAAAAAGAAAAAAAAGAGAAAAAAAAAAACAATTGTAAAGACCATGGCATTCACTTTTTAATGAAGGGAGTACAAGAAACACTAATAATGTGGTAGCTCACAATAAAAAAGGATGAAATATTAAGGCTGTAAATACCTGCATGCAACAGTTATCGATGATTATGGTCTCATATTTGATTTTGGGGTACAGCTCTGCCACCTCTGCGCAACTCTGCAGAAACAGGCCGTCCCCCAATTTCCTGCAATGATACAATAGATAAGGACGGACATCGCTTTAATTGTGATGCAAATTATGATCAAAATTTACGGTTACACTTTATTTGAAGGGGTGTACATAAGACTGACATTACACTGTCATAAACATGACATAACACCTGTTATGAACATACATGACTCTTTATGAATGTTTAGGACTGTTGTCATTAATTGTCATTCGGTAAATTATGACACTATTAAAGCACAGTTGACATTGTTTAAAATGTCTTTGTTATGACAACTTGACATTAACAGAGACAAGGTTAGGTTTAGGGCTTGATTTGGAGTTAGGTTAAATTAAGGGCTTGATTTGGGGTTTTGTTAAATTAAGGGCTTGTCATAACAAAGACATTTTAAACAATGTCAACTTTGCTTTAATAGTGTCATAATTTACCGAATGACAATTAATGACAACAGTCCTAAACATTCATAAAGAGTCATTTATGTTCATAACAGGTGTTATGTCATGTTTATGACAGTGTAATGTCAGTCTTATGTACACCCCTTCAAATAAAGTGTTACCAAATTTACTAAGTTTTGAAAAAAATAAACGCTACCAGTGTCCCTACTGGTAGCGTGAGCTGAAAATAGGAACTTAAAATTCTTGGTAGACAAAGAATTAGTCCTAAAAAAAAATGCCCTCACATGATATTTGCTTTGTGAACTGCTGTGACCTTGTTTCGCCCCTTCTTAGTGGCGTAGTCAAAGGCAAACTTGGCGATGCGCCGCGACTTCACCCTGGTGATAATCTTCAAACATTCGATCACGCCCGGCACACTCTACGAACAGTTCCAACGAGGTGATTTTAATTGCAGAATGAGGGAGGAAAAAAAAAAGGACTGAAAGCATGATGCAGCGGGTTTTTTTTTTTAGAAACTGACATATTCCCTGCTGACAGTAGTCCTAATGAGACCCGTTTACCTCATGCTCCAGGGAGCTGTACTCCCCCTCAGTCTGCTCCCGAATGATGACGAGGTCCAGGTTGTTGTGGCGAGTGTTGTAGCCCGGCAGGCTGTTCACATGGACCACATTAGCAAACAGGTCCAGCTCACGCCTTGGAAACCGACAGAGACGCACAGTTAAATTTAAACATAGCATATACACAATAAAAAAACAGAACAAAAAAACCAACAACAAGCTAATCACCTTAGTTTCATTTCGTAAGAGGCCAACTCCCCTTTGAACTCCATTGGTGTGTGAATCTTTCCTAGATGGTAAATAAGAAAAATGAAAAACACATGAATGCTAAAGTTTCTTTAGGAATATGAAGTTACAGCAGATATTTCTTTAGGGGTCAGATCTCAGATGGATGGCTGGAACTTTTAAACCACTGGATAGGGAATAAAGTCTAGAAATACATTCTCAGGACTCATCCAGACCTAAATTATATTTAAACTACATTCCATACTTTAGCAGACCTGTAGAAACCCTCTTTGTTACACATTTCAAACCCCATACTCTTAATGGCAGAGGAACCAAAGAAAAAGTGGCCGTACCTTTGATGGCCACTCTGTTGTTTTTCATCGAGGTCAATACCTGCTCCAACTTTTCCTCACTCGCCATGTTCTGAACTTCACTGAGGTGGAACTCCTCAAACTCAACAGGAATGTCAGCTGCCTTAAGATTAAATGAATATGTAGTTGAGGAAAAAAAAAAAACCTACAATGAATTTAAAATTCTTTGGATTTTATTTGTCTTCATGCCATTTTTTTTCCTAGTTTGTAATATCGCCGACTGACTGCGTGCTGAATGTAAACAGGAGTGAGGAGGCCATTACTTCATGGCCGTCCTTGCTAAAGGTACCTTAAAGACATCCTTGACCGCAGTCATCAGCTCAGGTCCCACGCCGTCCCCTGGAACCATGGTGACTTTGAAGGTACCATCAGCGCGGGCTGGTGGGCTCTCGGCTCCACAGAGACTCGCTGAAACACTTAGCGGCCGAGAGGCCAGCTGATGCAAGCGGGCGCCTCCCAGGCCCTGAGAGATGTCAACAAGCAAAACGTGGCAGCAGCAGATTATGAGCAGATTGCATTTTTTTTCCTGCTATTACAATGGCAGAAAACAAAAAAAAAGTCAAATAAATAAATAAAAGGGATTTCCCCAACGTTTTCCTCACGCAAAAAAAAAAAGTTTTACTCAGAACTGTTTTTAAGGTGAGCAACTCCAATTTTAACATTTCTGTATTTTATTCTAGAATTAAAAAAGCAGATTTGTACCATCACAACCTACCTAAAAGGAAAAATATTGTCTGTAAGTATAGATAAATGAACGTGGTGTTTCCTTATATTTTATTTTATATTCTCCAAAGTGTATATGTATATAACTAATGTCTGTACGCTGTGAGCATGTGAAACTGAGGTCTGGCCCTTTGCTTGTGCCCACAGTCTTGACCAATAAGACTGAGTCTGATGGGTCACGTTTCAACTAAAGTGCGAAAGACAATTGCCGCGTGAAGTCATTTTTTGGGTTTCTGTCGCATTTAAAGACATAAAGTAATCAGATAAATCTCACAAAACGGACGCAAAGGTTATCATCCATAAAAGTCACGGTGGAAGGCGGATGGACGCTAGGGTGGATGAAAGGGTGCGGCCACGGGCGTGACTTTGAAGTCCGAGTCTGAAACAGGTATGGAAAAAAAAAAAAAAAAAAAAAAAAACATTTAACATGGGAATTAAAACCGGAAGGAGCTGCTCTCAGGCATGTTTCATTAGATATTTTCCCGTTAGATGAGAGCATCTGAAAAATAAACCAAATCACCAAGATCACCAGAACGGCTCAGACGTCTTTAATAGCTTGGAGATGCCATACGGGAAGACACTGGTGGAAACAGTCCAACTTTATCACCAGCAGAATGGCAAGAATCCCGTTTTTTCTAAGACTTTTCCTGGTGAGCCTCCGCTAACGGTCTCTCTGTTACCTTCAGCCTGACATGTCGATGTTTCAGACTGTTTCTCTGACCGCCGACATGAACCCCCTCCCCGGCTCAGACCAACCTCACCTCTCCCTACTAACAGGCGCAATCACCCCGGAATCCTGTCCGCATCCTCGCTGCACTCACCTTGGCCAAAGTTACCAACGTTCCCCTCAAGGCGGCCGCCATAGCTTCTTCTTCTTCTTCTTCTTCTTCTTCGTGATTTTTACTGGCGGGTGACATCTAACGTTAAGATGTATTATCGCCATCTACTGTGCTGGAGTGTGGACCAGAGTGTCTCCCTTTAATCTAAATTCTTATGTATAATCCTGTTTCCTTCAAAAATGTAATAACTGCTCTATTTATTTTATGTTTAATTAATAACTTATTAAGTTTTAATGTCTCTATATCATATTTCCTAATTTCTTGGTTTAGCTTCTCTCTACTTGCTGTATATTTTTCACAATGAATGTTCTTCTGTTTCCATGTCCATACCACACTCACAACCACCTGTTGGATGTTTACCTATCAGATGTAAAGTTTTATGTAATCCAGTATGTCCAGGCCGCAATCTTGTCATTACTAATTGTTCTTTTCGATTTTCTTCTATTATTTCCATATTCCCTACTTTATTTTGTACTTGAAATAAATGACGATCTTTAGTTCCTTCTTCCCATATTTGTTGCCATTCAGATTTAATTTTACTCTTCACAACTGATTTTATTTTAGATTTACAATATGCTATTTCCATAGTTCTACTTTGTTTTAGACACATTAGCTAAATGATCTGCCATATCATTACCTTCTATATCTTTATGAGCAGGTAACCACATAAACCTAATCTTTGTTTCAGTTTGTTTCATTCTAAATAACGCTTCATAAATTTCATAAACTAACTCCATACAACTTTCAGATGAGACATTTAAAATAGACATTAATGATGATAATGAATCTGAACATATAAGAACTTTCTCAATTTTATTTTGCTCTACCCACTGTAAGGCCATGAGTATTGCTAACATTTCCACTGTATATACAGCTACATTGTCATATATATATAAGGGCTGGGTATCATCTAGGATGAGCCGATTCGATACGATTCTCGATACACAGCTCACGATACGATACGATTCTCGATACATAGCTCAGCTTGATTTGATTCCAATATCGATATTTATTACTTTGAATTAATGCTCAGTGATTCAATCACCAAAATCAGCCAAATATTATGTTTATGTTCTATTTATTGATCACAGACATATTAACAGGAAAATAAAGTGCATTTGCTTCAATGCATTTAACGTGTCACAGAAACCAAAAATGTGCCCAAACATCTGATTTTAGGGTCAAAGGAGCTTCTAAAATCCTGTCGGCCGTTCCACAAATTCGTCTCACTTGCTCTCCTTCGCTGTGAACTGTAATGGTTGCGCTGTAATAACGCCCCCTAGGGTCTTCGGTTCTCCACAATCACTATCAAGCTATTTCTGGATAATGTTCACCTAAACTAGTGCACTTTCACATCTCCCACAGGTGCTGGGTCCCAGGTATTAATTGTTCACTTATATACAGTAATCTTGTAATTTATTTATTTATTTATTTATGTTCTTTCACTTTCTTTTTTCAAATATCACATTACACATGTCAGCTTACATAATAATATATATGATTTAGCAATGGCATCTAGGTGTTATTCGAGTGTATCTGTTGCTTTATGTCTGTTGGTTGTGCTGTTATTTTTGTGTCTCTTTCCAGGTGATGGAGCAGACAAAGAAGGTTTTATCATTCTCTCCCTTTTATCTCCTCTTTCTTTCACCTCTACTCTTTTTTTTCTTTTCTTTCACTTTTTGTTCTTCCTTTACTCTCCCATTGTCATGTCCATATAATTTGCTGGTGAAGATTCTCAGTCATCCAGGTCATGGTCATTCCAAAAAAAGGTAAAAAACAAAGCAACTGGACTTGTTTTCCGTAGTTGAAGACGTTTCGCTTCCTCTCCCGGAAGCTTTCTCAATTCAAAAAGTCTGGAGTAATGATGAGTAACAAGCTTTATACCATACCAAAACAAAGGCCTGTAATGGCTTAGATAACATGCAAATTCAACCGAAACAGGACCACCCCTTAGTAATGGGCGGTCGTAAAAACCATTAAGCCAGCGGAATGGACCGAAACTGGTCCACTCCTCTGTAACGAGGAGTCGTTAGAGTGTTATTGGCTTGGCTTAAGGGAACAATGTTTTAATCACCTGAATGAGGGTGAGAGTTAAGTTGACGATTGGCTGGAATTAATCCTATAGCTGTGTTGTAAGTTTTTGAGAGTTGGAACCTAAGGCCTCCTCCTCTGTTTAAGGTTGGTCTTTCTCTCTTGACGTAGATGGCTTCCTTCACACCCCTTTCAAACCATCTGTCTTCTTTGTCCAAAATGTGAACATTTTGGTCCTCAAAAGAGTGTCCTTTGTCCTTTAGGTGTAAGTGGACAGCAGAGTCTTGACCTGAGGAGGTAGCTCTCCTGTGTTGAGACATGCGTCTGTGGAGAGGTTGTTTGGTTTCTCCAATATAAAGATCAGAACATTCCTCACTGCACTGAACTGCATACACCACTCCGCTCATCTTAGGTTTGGGGGTTTTGTCCTTGGGATGCACCAGCCTCTGTCTGAGGGTCCTGTTTGGTTTGAAATGTACTGGGATTTTATGTTTGGAGAAAATCCTCTTGAGTTTTTCAGAGACTCCAGCAACATATGGGATGACGATGTTTTTGCGTTTATTCTTCTCACCATTATGTTCTGGAGCGGGTCTTTTGGATTTTCTTGCTGATTTGACAAAAGCCCAGTTAGGGTACCCACAGGTTTGGAGGGCATCTCTGATGTGTTTCTGTTCCTTGTGCTTCCCTTCTGTTTTAGTCGGGACATGCTCGGCCCGGTGTTGTAAGGTTCTGATGACGGAAAGTTTGTGCTCCAGTGGGTGGTGTGAGTCAAAAAGAAGATATTGGTCTGTGTGGGTGGGTTTCCTATACACTTCAATGTTGAGGTTTCCATCTCCTTCCAAATTCACCAAACAGTCGAGAAAAGGTAGCTTGTTGTCATTGGCATCCTCTCGAGTAAACTTGATGTTGTTGTCCACCGAGTTGATGTGTCTTGTGAACGCTTCCACTTCTTTTAGCTGGATTTTGACAAAGGTGTCATCCACATATCTAAACCAGTGGCTTGGTGGTGTTCCTCTGAAGGTTCCCAAAGCTCTCTTTTCCATTTCTTCCATGTAAAGATTGGCTACAATAGGTGACACTGGAGATCCCATGGCACAGCCATGCTTCTGTCTGTAAAATTGATCGCTGAACTTGAAATAAGTAGTAGAAAGACAAAGGTCCAGTAGGGTACAGATCTGGTCCGGAGTGAAATTAGTTCTGTTATTAAGGTCACTATCTTGTTGAAGACGTTTCCTGACTGTTTCTACTGCCTCTGATGTAGGTATGCAAGTGAAAAGTGAAGTGACATCGAAAGACACCAGAGTTTCCCCTGGTGCCATCTTTAAATGTTTGACTTTGTTAGCAAAGTCCTTGGAGTTTTCTATGTGGTGTGGTGTGTTCCCCACCAGGGGGGCTAAAATACTAGCAAGCTGTTTAGCAATGTTATATGTTACTGAATTAATGCTGCTGACAATGGGTCTGAGTGGTGTTCCTTCTTTGTGAATTTTTGGGAGTCCATATAAGCATGGAATGTCTTCCCCTGGATATAATCTATAATAAGATGAGCGATTGATTACCTTGTCTTTTTCTAGTTGTTGTAGGTAGTCAGTGATTTTCTTTTTGTAGGAGTTGGTAGGATCCCTTTTCAAAGACTCATATGTGTTGGTGTCACTCAGTAGAGTGTGAATTTTGTCCTGGTAGTCTGAAGTGTTGAGGACCACGGTGCATCTTCCTTTGTCTGCTGGTAATATGGTGATGCTTTGGTCCTGCGGACCAAAGCATCATATCTAAGCCATTACAGGCCTTTGTTTTGGTATGGTATAAAGCTTGTTACTCATCATTACTCCAGACTTTTTGAATTGAGAAAGCTTCCGGGAGAGGAAGCGAAACGTCTCCATATAATTTGAAATTCTCCTTGCAGGAATCATAATAAAGCTATTTACAAGCATAAATCAAGTGGAGCACTATGGCGAAAGCCGTTTGCTCCACTTGTAAAAGCAAAATCTGTCGAGCTTTATCTGGCATTGAGACATCAATTCCTATTGCCATATTGCTGGACAGGACACTGGGGGAAAAAATAAATAAATAAATTAAAAAAAAAAAAAAAAAAAAAAAAAAAACGCCCCCTAGAGGTTGGGAGGTATATCGATATTGAAAGCCAGAATATCGATATTAAATCGTTTTTAAAAATATCGATATTAATCTTTATATCGATTTTTATGCACAGCCCTATATATATATATATATATATATATATATATATATATATATATATATATATATATATATATATATATATATATAGTTCAGGAATAGCATAAGCAAATCCTGTTTTATTTTAAATTCAATCTTTTAAACCATCTGTATATATCATTTTAAAGCATTTATACATATTCTCAATTCTGTCCTTTACAAAATTTACCCAGTTATTATCTTTATTAATCTGCATTTCTTTATAAACCTCTAAATCAACATTCGCAGAAGGAATCAACCAAAAAGGTGTAATTGGATAAGGCACCGCAGCACAGTATCTCTTTCCTTGTATACCTATTTCCCTAATGCATTTATCTGCTGCCCATGCAAAACAGTCTGTTTTTGCTTTTCCACTCTCACAGCAAGGTGTCAGGATTCTTACTGCTTGATTATTCTACTCCTTATGTCCCTGCAAACTCACTCAATAATTCAGCAAAATTTGCTTTTGTCTTAATTCCAAAGATGTTTTCAAAATTCAATAGCATAATCTCAAAGCTTGATTCTGAATTACTTCTAATTTGCTAATCACTGTTTTTGCAGCCTGCCTATAAACTACACATCCGTAATCCAATACTGATCTGATCAAGGCAACATAAATCTTTTTGAAATTAATCTTATTTGCGCCCAATTCTAATCCTGTTAAACACCTCATTATATTTAGAACTTTTTTACATTTCCCTTCAATATACTTTACATGATCACTCTATAAAAGCTTATAATCAATTACAATTTCCTCAATTTTCTTCCTACTGAATACAACAGTCTTTGTTCTATCAACTGAGTATTTAACTCCCCAGTTATAAGCCAATTTTCAACAGATTTAATAGCATTTTGTATTTTCTCATATAGTCCTACATTTTTCCCTTTTCTCCACAAAGCTCCATCATCACCAAATAATGACTGCATGACATCCTGATCTACTTCTGTAAAAACATCATCAATCATGATTGAGGATAATAAAGGACTGATAATACTTCCCTGTGGAGTTCCATTATCAATTTTATATTTATCAGATCTTGTTACTCCCATCTGTACCTGTATAACTCTATTAAACATAAAAATCTTTAATCCAATTATAAGCCCTTCCTGTTATCCCCATTTTATATAATTTTATAAGCAACCCATCCTTCCATACCATGTCATATGCTTTCTCAATATCAAAAAATATTGCTACCACTACTTCCCTATTAATCTGAGCTTTTCTAATATCTGATTCCAAACACACAACTGGATCCATTGTACTTCTTCCTTTTCTGAATACCACTTTGACACGAAGACAACAGTCCTTTACTTTCTACATAATATGTAATCCTGTCTGTTGTCATTCTTTCCATAATCTTTCCTAAACATGAAGTAAGTGTAATTGGTCTATAACTTGAAGGGTTTGTTGGCCAGCAGGTCATCCAGCAGCTGCAGGAGAAGCTGGATGACCTCTTCTGTGGCAGACCGTCGGTTGCTGCGCGACGGACCCGGACACAACACTGCCCCCAACAGGACATGTGCTGTAACGACGTATTTCAAGATGACGATAATGATGAAGAATGTTAGACTATAAATAATTATAGTTTCACCGTTGTGTTTTTAAAATCTGATTACTCCCACCTTGTCTCGGGATACCCCTTTATAGCTATAGCGTGTGTCTGTGTGATAAACTTAAAAAAATGACCTTTTTTTTTTAATTGCAGTACAACATCCAGTCGGTAAAACATCTGGATCATTGATCTGGTCAGCTCAGTAGTAGAGCAGATTTTAATCAGCGTCTGCTGTTTTGTTGTTATTGAAATTAACAACAGGTTCACTAAAGGGGCAACAATGAGACAACACCAAAAGACAGGGAGGTCGTGATCAGGTTGGTTGTGGGTCAGTGTTGGTCTGGGGAGCAGATCTATGGGGGGACACACATACCTGTACAGGATAAACTATGGCTGTTCCTGGAGAACAAAGGAATCGATGCCATATACTGGCCTCCAAGTTCACCCTGACTTGAATCCATTGGAACATCTCTGGTACATCATGTGTAGGTCCACCCTGTCACCACCAGGTTGCACTTCAGACTGCCTCTGGAAGAAGATACCCCAGGACACCATCCATCCTCTCCAAAAGGAGCATGCCCCGACATAGTCAGGCATACACACAAGCACACGGGCGCCATACAAAATACTGAGCACCATTTGAAGATGCTGCAATGAGATATCAGCAAATTGGACTAGCTGTGGAGACTAGCCTCAGTTTTTTTTTCAACTTGTGACTTCAAATTCAACTGACTGTGGGTTGATGATTTCCCCTTTCCTCGAATGATGTGGCACCCTTTTGTTCCCGATCACATTACCCATTCCAGATCAGTATGGATATCCAGCGGGACTTTTATCCAATTTAGATCTGATGTGTTTTCAAAGTGTCCCTTTAATTTATTGAGCACTGTATCATATCTTTTTCTTATTATTATCTTTTCCTGTTTTTTTTTTTTTTTTTGCTATGTGTGTTGTAGTATGGCATGTTAGAAGCGTGCGTATTTAGATTTTTTATTTATGCGTTTATGTTACTCTTTTTAGGCTTACAAGTATCTGATATGCATGTGTGCTGGTACCTCCATAAGTGTGGTATTCTTTTTATGTATGTTTGCATGTGTGTATATGTCCATGTTTATGCGTACATGTGTTGTATATAGCTTTTTTAATACAGAAACACTGTCCAGTCAAAATATAAGATGTGCAGTTAACTGGGAACAAAATTTCTCGTTCTCCAGTGGGCTGCTTTTGCTTGAGGACCAGAACTTTTGTTTTTTTTTTTCTCCTCTTTCACAGCCCCTCCTTCAATGTATTTGCTGTGTCCTCTATATGGCTGGTGACAAGCAGCAAATGGTTGGAATGCGAGGGGGAAAATCATAGTTTATTTATTTGTCAAATTGATCTTGATGACCCTGTGGAGCTGCAGACATTTTATTGGCTGGATGGGCTACCCTATCATTGAGGAGAGATATGTCACAGTAAAACCGTCTTAACATTTTATTACCATCGTAACAATATATTAGCGTCTGTTGATGCTCACACTCTGAAATGATCCTAACCAAAATAGAGCAGGGGGATTACCAGTCCTATTCCAGGCCGGTGATACCTTCCACTGACAGAATGACATAAAAACAAAAAAAATAAAAACTCATTTGGAAATGTGGTTGGAGGCATTCAGCTCTCTGGGGGAAGGGTTCAACGGTTAGTATTTTATTCTTGTTTGCATATTTAGGTAATTAATTTGGTTATTCATGGGACTGAATTTTACTAGGCCCAAATCAGCCCACCCTATAGACCACTGCTGTTATTCCCTCGGTTAAGGCTCTCAGGTATTCATTTTGACAGTACAGACCAGACGCTTACTATGTTGTAAACTAATTTTTTCAAATTTAATTATATCTCACAATTTACAAAAAAATAATATCTTAGAGTCTTGGAACGACTGATTCTTTGAATGCTAAAATATATAGCAAGCGTATGTGTCCCATAGCAATAATACCCTATTGACAAAAAAATAGGACGTATAAAGCTCATTTTTAGGATAACCTTTCATCTTTTCTTTTATCAAATGTTGGATCTTTGGGACGACAGAAATTGTCCCGGAGCCTGAAAGACCATATTTAGGTGAAACGCGCCCAGGTCGTCGCAGCGCGCCGCTACTGGCTGACAGCTGCAGCGTATGATCTGAGATTACCATATATGGGCAAAGCCAGGCAGCCTAGCGAGCTGGGGCCGCTTCCGTGTTTGTGTGATTAGGCAGGGCAGTGTGCACATAGCCGGAGGAGCGTCTCTGTCTACACACATTCATTCATTGGAAAGACTAACGATAAGCTTAAGGCCAGCAGGAAACATGCCGTATGAACTGAGTAAGTCCGGGTCTTCTTAAGGCGAACGCTGAACAGCAACAGAGAGAGGAAAAACTGTGTGTGGGCAAAAACTAATGTGCAGCTTGGGCTAGTCATCCAGGTAGTCCACGGCTAGCTAGCCTCGCCCATTCCTATGTGGTGTTTTTTTTTTTTCCTGACACTTGGAAGTTTTACTCATTGAAAGGCGACTCCTAATTTGTTAAAATGAAAGCTATGCCCGACAGACGGGGGGCTTCCTGGATATATGCTCTGGTTCTGAACGCAGCCTTTTTGGGGGCTTGTTGTCCTAAGTTAGCTTTAGCTAGCTGCGCTTTAACGTGAAATAGAGGAAATAGTTGCGCTGCTCACGTCGTTTTGTTGTGACATGTCCAGACAGGGGCTGTCAGGCCAGACGAGGATGCTTTAAACGCGCACAGTTTCACCCAGAAGTGTCCCAGCTTTGCTGGTGCAAGCCGAAAGAAACTTGTCTGAAACTGAAATCGTGATTTTTATCTTGTTTGATTTGCGGAAATCTAATGGTTGCACCACAGTTGCTAACATCTGATTGATTTTCAGGCTTTTAACTTGCAGTTAAAGCTACTAATAGGTTACCAGAAATGAATCGGATTTGATTGCACGTCGGATTTCTGGATCAGATATCGTGTTTTAAGCAGCTTTGTGTTGTTTATGGTGTTGTAGCTCAAACCCTCTGCTAACCTGAAACAAGCTATTGAATCTTACCACCATTAAAAATGCACACTTTTGTTCCCCCAGCGCATTTGTAAAATACTTGCTTTTCTCCTGGAACTTTATACTGCATGTGTGTATGGATGCATATCGTCACCTTCCTAAAATAATGGCCTATGTCTTTTTTTCTTTTTTTCTTTCAGAAAACACACAATATGGCAATACGTTAAGTTGATTTAGGCAAAAGGGGGAGGGGGGGAAGACATAGGCCATTATTTTAGAAAGGTGATGATATTTAACATCACCATGTAAATAATCCATGTAAATATTCACATCTTTCCCCTAACTTTTGTGGGATACAGGAATCTATTCTTCACACACTAAACTCCTCCATTCCCGTCTAGCATCTAAAACGTTTCTAAAGATGATTGTTCATGCCTTTAAAGCCGTATTTCATTTAGCATGTTGCTTCTGACTATGACCATTTTATATTTTGTGTAATCCTGACCCTGAAGGTTAACAGTTTTTATTTTTGCATGGTTATTACTATTTAGTTGGCCTGCATATGTAAATGCATATCTGATAGAACCACAAGCACTTTTAATTGTATCTAAAACTTTAAATGGAGTGAATGTATATAGCTGTTTTTGTAGTTGTGCTGATAAAGCAGTGCGCTTTACACCCAATCACTCTGTCAAACGCACATATACCGGTCGTAGGGACTTCGGGGTGGGGTAAAACACGCTTTTAGCAGTAGTTATTAGTCATGTTGCCAAATATATTCATGCCATCACTTTCTATTTGCAAGTTATTCTTTAAAGAGAAGTTTGACGTAATTATGCACTTAATTAAAGATGAAAGTTTTTTTTTTCTCTCCAAGTAAAGGGGATATACTTTTTCTTTTTTTTTTTCTTTTTTTTTCTTGCTGTGAACTGCCATTTATAATAGAAGTGGAGGTGACATCAGACCAGTGAGTTAGTAAAATCCTTATACCCATTTTCTGCTAATTACAAAGAATTCCCAATTATACATTTTAAATTTTAACATCCCATCTTGATAAGAGAGATCCTTACCCGAGCTCCAAGATTTCTAAAGGGCTTCCAGCATTTCCAAATCCAGCGTGTTCCACTGGCACACATTGAAAAAGAAAATGGAGATCATAAAACAGTTATTGTACAACAGTACAAACAGTAGTTGTTAATCGGCTAGTGACTGGTGATCAACGACCATTGCCACGTGACTCTATTGCAAATTATTTTAGGCATTACCATCTCTATCCCGGGTTAATGTTTATTTTATTTTTCAGAGCGTGTATTTGCCAGCCTCCCCCAGATGGAGAGGGGAGTTGCGAAGGTAATTGGTGGCGATCCCAAAGGAAACAACTTCCTCTACACCAACGGCAAGTGTGTCATCATAAGGAACATCGAGGTAATTATTTTTCTCGTTAGGCTTTGCTAACGAGTGATGCTGGTTAATTTGCTTTTTGTGCACTTGTGGGTTTGTTTGTTTTTTGCAATTGGCTACCCTTGTGGCAATCTTGTGTTTTACATTAAGTTGTGAAATACAACAGAAGTAAAACATCACAGCCTCTAAGTTCTGTTTACTGTCCCTTTACAACATGATGCTGCTGTTGCGTTGCTTGAACTAAAAATCCCTGTTAAAACAAACGTTTCCCAGGGTGCTTTGGTGCAGTGGTTAAGCGAAAGTTTAACATGATTCTTGCTTGAGCGACCCCAGTATGTATTAAATACGACTTATTCTGCTAAAGATTTGAGCCAAAATGGCGTTTTCCTCTGCGTTTCACTAAACCACATTTCTCAAAGGAGGTTAAACTTTTTTATTTTTGGTTTTCATGCTTCGTTAGTAGGTTAGCTTGATTACTTTTAAGTGTCGTCTGCTTGTTAAACTATCTGATATTTTGTCTATTCAAGAATCCAGCGATTGCGGATGTTTACACTGAGCATGCTCATCAAGTTACTGTTGCCAAGTATGCCCCCAGTGGGTTCTACATTGCATCTGGAGGTACAGAGCCCTTTTTAAATACTCGTGAACAAATGCATTGCAATTTTGCTGTTTTGTTAATTTATTTAAAAACGTTCTGGCCTTTCAGATGCATCAGGGAAAATCCGTATCTGGGACACCACCCAGAAGGAACACATGCTCAAGTACGAGTACACCCCCATTTCAGGAAAAGTAAAGGACATTGCGTGGACAGAGGACAGCAAGAGGATTGCAGTCGTAGGCGACGGACGAGAGAAGTACGATTAATTAAAAGTCTTATTCAGCATTTTTTTGAGTTGTGACTTAATCATGGAGACTTCCCCAAAGGTTCATTCTGCTGTTGTGTAAAATGTGTTAGCCAGCCAGCCAAAAACTAAACGACCTGTTTGGGCCTCTTGTTGCAGGTTCGGTTCAGTGTTTCTGTGGGACTCGGGCTCATCAGTGGGAGAGATTTCTGGCCATGCAAAGTTGATCAACAGCGTGGACATAAGACAGAAACGCCCCTACCGCCTTGCTACTGCCAGCGACGACACCTGCGGCTCCTTCTTTGAGGGACCTCCCTTCAAGTTCAAATTCACACTAAGGGTAAAGTTTTTTTTTTTTTTTTTCCTTTTTAAATTAGTCAGCATCTAAATTGCATTGATAAAGGATTATTTGTGCTAAACAAAGCACTTAAGGTGACTTATTTTTCTACATTGGAGTAAACTCCAGGGATCAGCTCATATCCGAAACGACAACCTTGGTTTGTACAATATTAGGCCATCAGCAAGCAAAATTATTGCGTTTTGGTTTGTACTTTAAGTAGCTTCAAGCTGCTGAATTTTCAGTATCGAGTCACCTCAGCTGTCTCACCCATGTGGTTTCCAACAGTGTTTGATTGTGTCGCTGCTTCCACATTACGTAACATCCATCCCACATGAACACTTAGTTTGTGCCAACTTCATAAACACAAGCCTTTCATTTTTGTTTCATGGCTCCATGTGTTCATATCCTAGAACAATTATTCCCTAGCTTATTTATGTAACCTAAATTGTATTCGTTTTCCCAAATTACATATTTTATTTCTGTACTTTCTAACTGGATTCAGTTCTGACTGTGCAGGTAATTGGTCTTCCAGTCAGGCTCCTCCCATGTTTTTCTTATCTTTCCAAGCGCCAGCCACAGGAAACTACTTGGGGTGAGGGTGGTCTTCCTCAGCACTGGTTTCACACTGGCCTCAGTTTACTGTTCTGTTATGAAAGCTAAGTTTTAACCAGCCAACTTGGACCAAAATGAGGAAGAACCGACATCCGCTTGTCATGTGGAAGAAAGCTTCACACGTGCATGTGTTTTCACACGCTCTGCTGTTTTGAATTTTTACATAGATGCTTCCTGGACTGAATTTCTGTTCCTGACTCTTTGCAAAAAAAATACTAAAACTATCTATTAGGAACTCTTGTGCAGCTGCTGTAACATGTTTGTAGCAGTAAATGATATGGAATAACAGCAAGTGTACATGATTACTGTGGTCAGAGTTTTATTTCTTTAACTTCTGATTCAATATTGAATTATTTCTCAGAAACTGCAATCAAATTTAATGCTTAAGGCATTTAGTCATATTCAATGAATAGATGAGCGCTCTTTGTCACTGCAAAATTATTGTTTCACATTCCATTGAAGCCCACCCATAAGGAAGCGGTGCCAAGGGAGCTTTCTGGGGTTAAGGGTCTTCTTCAGGGGCCAAGAATGTCAGTCTGTGGGATTCAAACCAGAGCACTTGTACCCTTCCCAGGATGCAAGTGCTCTGCTCTAACCATTAGGCCACCACTTCCCTATAGGAGTATTATTGAACAGGTCAAGTTTTACAGTAACTCAGCTTGCTAAGTGGAATCCATCATATAGACTACACACAGACTGTTTGTTATAATTTATCTTTTCTGCTTGCAGCTAATAAAATCACATGTAATGAGATTATAGCAGGCCAATAAAATCATCTTTAATACATGTGTGCTTAATGAAGTCTATAAAGGTTGTTTTCAAAACATATGATCTGACAAATGAGCCTCTGCTCATCAGAATGTGTTGTAATTTATTTAATATGACTGCATAGAAACTTAAATGTTGGATCGAGGAAGATCTGGGGATTTCTAGCGCGTCTTGTGTGGCCTCTCTTTATATACCTCTGGGGTATTTGGTAGAGGCAATGCATCGCCAACGCAGAAAATCCTGCCAGGAAGTGAATGGAACCAGTCAGGACTAGAGATTTGCAGATCAAGATGTCGTGGCTTTCCTACTCTTAATTAATAAATTACCCATCTTAGGAGTAGCCATGCTACGCCACCTTATGAGATAAGTGTTTACAAGTCAGGGTTTTTACGATTTTTAAACCAAATGCTAAATGATGATTACAATTTCATTTTTAAACTGGCTTCTAAATCCTATTTTAGTGATTTTGCTTTTAGTGCTAAACATTACAAAAAATGCACAGCCGTATACTCTAGAGAACGTGAATCTTTACCTCAGCTCTGAAATAGCCCAAAGGCTGCCAACATTTCTCTGCCCACGTCTGGCCATCGAGCCACTATTGTGCAACTTGCAGACGCAGCCCTTGTGCACAACTGAATCAAAGGGCTGTATTCCCTCATCAGCAGTCATCCAGCTCTGCAGGGGCCTGGTAATGAGACATTGGTTTAAGGTGTTTGGAGAAGAGATGCGTCTGAAAGTTGCTGTTCAGGACTGGACTTGGGCACACCTGCCCTAAAAGAATAAAAAAATCTATTTAGCCTTCTGCTAATTCCTGCTTGGCTTGAGTGAAAATTAGACCTGTCTTCATGTTGTAGGAAATGGGTTGATTATGAAAACCTGCTATCTCTGCTTCCTCTGACCTGATATTAAACCTACAAAAAACAACTGTCTTTTGTCTGTGATGGCGACGACACAAACGGATGCCAGAGCAACTTGGTAGTGCTTACGGCGTGTTCACAGATCAGAAACAAATGGGAGTTCTCATCTATCGGTCAGGGCAGATGAAGCTGAAAGTCTGCTAACTCCAGCCATCATCAAATCTATTAGTACATCTATAGTTGGGACACTTTCCAAAATATCGTTGGTATGCATTTTTATTTCTTTAAAAAAGAGGACTTGAGAGCAAAAAATAATTTCTTCCCATCATTGGGACCTCTACCTACCGATTTGACCCAAAGTATAGGTGAGGCTTTATCACCCGGGTCGTCCTGTGTATTGACCTAAGATGCCTTTTTAAAGCATTAACTATACACACAAGGTCCAAGTAGGATAACCCATTTAAAAAAACAAACACAATTGTTAGAATTTTGAAAATATTTGGTATTTTCTATCTTTACAAGCTGTTTTTTCCTGATATCCATGTAAAAATAAAGTACTGATGGCTTATTATTTTTTTTTTTTTTGTGTTCTCTTCCCTGCTCCGGTGACTGCTGCAGGACCACAGCCAGTTTGTCAACTGCATCCGTTTCTCTCCAGATGGAAGTCGATTAGTCACAGCTGGAGCTGACGGCCAGGTCGGTTGTAGTCTGCAGACGTTTAATTACAGCAAAGCAATTTGGACTGAAACACCAGCTGATCATTTAATAACGTACAAAACATTTGATTTTAATATATTCATTAAGAAATGCTTCAGGTATCTACTAGTAATGCAGAAGACTGATAATTGTACCCTGGTGAAAATACAAATAATACATTAGTTAAAATATTTAAGGAAATGAAAGTAAAATCGAAATTAAAGGTGTGTGTGTGTGTGTGGGGGGGGGGAGAAACCCTGCTCCTCCATATGCAACTTGAAAGAAATATTTATAAGCAGTAGTTTTAACAAGCGCCATGGCCTCTAAGATTCAAGCAGAAAGTTCTGGTGTTTAAAAACCAGGTGTTTTTTTTTTTTTTTTTTGGGGGGGGGGGCTGTTTTCATACTAATTGTAGCCTGGTGCAAATGATAATTTAGTGGAAATACTAACAAGATATTGTTAGAACATATTTCAACTACCCTGAAGTGGATAAAATTGCCTGTCCTTGTAATCACTGGCCGGTGTCTGCATAATGGTTTAGCTGTTGACAATGATAATTTTGTCTCTGACATAAACATAACATCCAACATTTTCTAGTAAAACTTAAGCGTATTTCGAGTGGAGTAGTTTTCTAAAATGACTGACGCATTCAAATGTAAACGGGGATGTTGTGGTTTCTTCATGGTCTGCAGATATTCGTCTACGATGGAGCGACTGGTGAACGCGTCGGCTCGCTGGGTGGAGAGAAGGCTCACAAAGGAGGAATCTATGCTGTAAGCACTTGACTCCATGTAATCCCGTGGTAACACAAAATGGAAGATGAGACGTTTATGCCTCGAACTTGTCACCTGACTTGTATTAATTTGGTTAGATGTGTAGGTCTTGTCAGAGCTGGCGTTCCAGGCCTGACATACCATAAAGCAAGCTTTTTTTTAAAAACAGAAAAATGGCTAATTTGTCAGTCAAATCATTGAACACGTTTCCTGGAACCACTCTTCTTGGTCTTCAAAGTAAACATCTCTTTTCCACAACCTTTTTTATTCTAGTGGATACCATCAACGTAGTTCTAATCACTATTTATAGACCACTTGAACATTCTTATCAAATGTCTTTATTCTTTTATTTGTTTTATAACTTGTGCCTCATGTCTTGCAGGTCAGCTGGAGCCCTGACAGTTCCCAGCTGATCTCTGCCTCAGGGGATAAGACCGTGAAGCTCTGGGATGTCGGCGCCGCTACGGCTGTCACCACCTTCAATTTGGGCTCTGATGTGAGCGACCAGCAGCTGGGCTGCTTGTGGCAGAAAGACCACCTCCTCAGCATCTCTTTGTCTGGATACATCAACTACCTGGACAAGAACAACCCGGACCGACCCATTCGCACAGTCAAGGTGAGGCTACAGAGTTTATGCATGCCGTGTTTTGATAGTGAGGTTCTTTAAAGAGTAAAAATCAACTTTTTACTAATTTTTCTGCCAATAAACTGTTAACAGGGTTGTCTTATAGTACTGTCTACATATCCTGGTCATTATTAAAAAAAACTAGTGCATATTTGTTGAAATCCTGCTTTTGTCTAAAATAGTCAGTGTGGTGCCCTCCTTGGGTTAAACTCTTGCATTGAATTTCCAATTCGTATCGCTATTGGTTCAAAGGTTTTTGTGACGTAATCTGAAAAAACCAACATCAGTAGCTCTGCCACTCTGGTTATGTTAAGTTGTTTTAACATTTAATCAGTAAGTTTAATTATCTGTGATTACCATTAATGAAAATCCATACCAGCCACAGTGACGATACGACTAGTCAAAATCACATTATAGATATCTATAAAGATATCGGCAACATAAGCATAATTATGTTGCTTATATCTGTAATATTCAGTGTAACAATTAACTCTTAAGGTCTTGCCATAGTGCTGTCTCAAAGGCCGATGGCGGCTGCCTTTTCCATAAATCTGGCCGCTTACAATGATTTGATTTGGCAGATCAAATTAGCTGTTGACCTTTCCTGCGTATCCCCGCCCAGTACAGAATATTTAAATTTTGTCTGGGGGTGGGATTATGCTTTTACATGGTGGTGAGTTACACTTTAAGTAATCATAAATAAATTATCTGTTTTTGCTAATGATTCCTCCAAAGATTGTTTAAAATGTTCCTTAAAGACTGGCAGCACGGTCTTTAAGTTGGGTATAACTGTAGTAAAGTGTGTAAAACTATATTTTCATTAATGTACTTGTACATTAAGCATTTAACAGGCTGATTCAGTCAGAAGTAGCTCAAAATACACACAAGTAGCTAACATGTTATGCCATCAGCGCTGATGGCATGACCTTCCATGGTGGTGGTGTTGTAAAACCTTGTGCACACTCTAAAATGTACATCCATGTGTCCTACAGGGTCACACAAAGTCCATCCAGTGTCTGACGGTTCATAAAGGCGATGGTCGATCATACATCTACTCTGGGAGTCATGATGGACATATCAATATCCTTTCAGTTTGTTGACGTAAAGGTGACTCCACTAAACATGGGTGTGTATCTGCAGAGTAAGAATCTATCTGGATATTGCTCTGTTATAAGGGCAGAGTCTTTTAAACGCATCAGGTTTGATATTAGGCCTAAAATTAAACATTAGTAGTTTTTAAGAAATGCCCTGACAGCATTCATGTGATGTTCTGAGGTGTGATGATGTACTGTGGCCCTCCTACAAGGCCTCTATGGCCTCAAGGTCTTCATCTCCTTCCACAGGAATCTCTTTAGAAAGGTCTTGAATTTATCTTGCTGAAACCCTGAATGCATCTGAATCTTGCCACAGGGTATTAATTCATTAGGCTGAGCAAGTTTGGGAATTATTGATGTAGTTGATGTCATGTGAGTGTGCTGCGAGCCTTAATTTAAAAACCTGAACTTCCTGTTTTGACTTGTTGAGCTACTGAAGTCTCCCAGAAGCAGTCCAATAAGGGGAATTTGACAGCGACAATTATACGCATTTCTGTCAACAGGCGATGGCAGATCTTGCGACGAGTTTTGGTGGAAGCAAACTGCTAATTTGTCAATGATTATAGTAATTTAGAACCAGTAATTCCCCGCACATTGCAGGCAGTACAAACCACAGCCGTTCATGTTAAAGATGTTCTCGTCCCTTGCAAACGAGTCTTTTCTGTTGTTCATTTACCAGATATTTGGTTAGAGTGTACAGGGTGCCTCTTGACTTAAACAGGCTAAAAAAAAAATCTGAGCTCTAGATGTGATGCTGTTTTCTTTAACCCCCGTCTCACATTACTGGGATGCAGAAACTGGTGAGAATGACTGTTTCTCAGGCAAAGGCCACAGTAACCAGGTGAGCAAGATGCAGGCAGACGAAGCCAATGAGCTGGTGACGTGCAGCATGGACGATACGCTGCGCTACACAAACCTCAGCAAGAAAGAGTACAGGTACGGACCGCTCCATCTGAGTGAACGCTGCTTTAATCGGGATAATTTTTGAGATTTACCAGTTCTGTAGTTGACAGCCTTTTATAATAGCTGCCCTGGTGTGTTTAGCAGTGATGGATGTAAAGACGTTAGCATGTATTAGAGCTGGTTTCTGTATGTAACAACTATCTGCTGGCCTTGCAGCGCCTCTGATGTGGTGAAGATGGACTCTCAGCCTAAAAGCGTCTCTGTATCAGGAGGCTTCACTCTGGCTGTGTGCATCGGTCAGGTAATGTCCTCTAGTTATGGTTTCCCTCAAGCCAAATTCATTGTTTCAACCCCCTTAAGCATTTGCAGGTTTATTATATGGTTATGACTTATAATTAACATTTTCTTTTTTAGCTTGTCTTGCTGAAGGATAAGAAGAAAGTCTTCACAATGGACAATCTTGGCTATGAAGCAGAGGTTGGGGTTATCCATCCTGGTGGCACCACTGCTGCTGTCGGTGGAAATGTGAGTGACAACGTGTAACCTGATCATCTTCCCAGAAATATGAGGAAAAAAACAACCAAAAAACAGCTTTTTGGCTGTTTCTTGAATGTTTTTGATTTGTGGACTGAATTAATTTGCCGTGTCTCTGTTTCCTGTTCTCAGGATGGAAAAGTCCGCCTTTACTCCATTCAAGGCAACACCCTGAAGGATGAGGGTAAAACTCTTGAGGCTAAAGGTTGCATAACAGACATTGCCTACTCCAGCGATGGGGCCTACCTAGCTGTCATTGATGAGAAGAAAGTTGCCACGGTATTCTCCGTGGCCGACGGATACTCGGTAAAACTGGCTGCAACCTGCAAAGCTAAGCTGCTCTTTCAGCTTGTGAGTTTCATTTTAATGCTTTTTGGGCTTTTTTTTTTCACCCCAAGGTGAAAAACGAGTTTTACGGGCACCATGCCAAACCGGTGAGTCTGGCCTGGTCACCTGATAATGAGCACTTTGCCACTGGTGGGATGGACATGATGGTGTACGTCTGGACGATCAGTGATCCAGACAAGAGGATCAAAATTCCAGGTTAGTAATATAAGAGCATGCCTGCATTCCTAATGGTGCTGGTTTCTCATACAGGACACATCAGCAGTATGCATCACATCTGTAGATTATTTTAGCTGTTCGTGTTTTACTTTGGAGGCTTTTCTAGTTGGTTTGTACTCATGTAAAGGGTATTTGTGGCGTAGCTGTGCAGCAAAGGGTTGATCAAGCTGCCCCCTTAACAGAACCACGATGGTTTAATTTTTGAGGGCAACAAATTTTAATTCAAATTACTGTGGTCTGATTTTTTTTTTTTTTTGCTGTACAGAGATTTACCTTTGCTGCTTAATAACACATTTTATATGTTCTATGTTTATGAAAAAAAACAAAGTTGTTCTTATGGTCAATGCTAACCCCAGGCAGTGCGTCCCTTTACCTGAGACAACTGTGTCAAAAGCGTTGAGGTGAATTGCATAATAAATGATGGCGGAGCCCCATTTTAGTTCTGTGGTTTCAGTCTGCATGGCACAAAGGGTGCTTGGAAAGCAAAATGGCCAGCAGGTTCATTTCTGGTAGCTCATTCATACATTTGTTCACTCATCTAGAAAGATGCTTTTAACAACTAAAGGAACATTTAATACAAAAGTGTGTGTGCATAAAATAAACTGCTTATATGGTCCACATTTGTAGTGGGACTTACACCACACCACTTCATTCATGAAGCACCTTTAAAGCCAACATTACTGTGTATAATACACAAACACAGATGAGCTTTAAAGTCAAGTAGAAACACAAAGGGAGGCGCTAAAAATAACTGCTACTTGCCAAAATTTGTTCTCACTTGATTGTACCTGTTAGAAATCATGCCATGGTATTTTACCCAGCGGCATTTAGGTGAACCATAGAAGTATAACAATGGCTGAGGTGCAAAGTTACAAAGGCATGGATTAGTTACTTCAAGGTTGATTTTAACCAGATTGTCTTATATTCAACAAAATTCCAGTTGGAAAGGAGGCCAGGCTTTGACCGCTGTTTGAAGTTGAAGGAAATGTCCATCCTGCTGGTGCTGCTGGGTCTCAACATGACTCCGGTTTAGTGCTGAATTAACACTTGTGTCCTAGTTTCTATTATTAACACCTCATGAAAATGGAATTAAACTTCATGCAGTATAACTTGAGCTATGATTTGTAAAATTTTCTTTTCTTTTTACTAAAAACTATAAAACTACTATTGAATGGCGATTCAATCCAATCATGTCCAATGTCCTTTGTTGGAAAGTTAGGGACAGTTTGGGACAATAACCAATGAGACTTGCTGTAGCTACAAATAACTACATTTATTGTCTCCAACTCATAACATCTAACTGTAAACCCAACCTATGGGAAAAATTTCTCCATGGTATAAAATAATTTTTCAACAAAGTTGTAAGAAGGTTCTTCTTTGACTTCTCTTTTCATTGACTAAACTTAGCCGGCTGATATGTGGTAAGACCGTGTCGGCTCAAACTAGACTAACTACAATCGCTCCAAAAGACTAAATGGTAACTAGAACTAGATTTCGTTTTAATCAAAAGGCTAAAATAATTCAAATGTGCTATCGAAATGAATACTGCTTCAGTGATGTTGCTAATTACCATTCTGACTGTTCGACTAGACAACAGACCCGCCGGTGTGCTTAAGCAGAAAATGTAGCAAACAGTCGTCTTTAAAGCACTTTTTTTTTCTTTTTTAAAGTTGTCGTCATTGCATATCATTTGATTTCTATTTGTCTTCTACCACCGATTTTAATAGAGGCAGATTTTCCCTGTTATGGTATCTATTGATTTAAAAGAACTGAAGTGAGTGTTGTCTGAAGCAACAGCATATAAAAAAGGCAACTCTGTTCTCGACGTCAGGACTCTTGCCAAAAGGAGCTGGATCTGAAATGCTTTATAACTGAGTTAGAGCCCAACAAAAGTTAAAATTTGCCTTAGTACCAAAGCATCATGATGCCACTAATTGTCCACAAATCATGAGGGAAGACTACAAATTGTGTATACTTTTTTTTTTGTTTGTTTGTTACAAAAATGGATTAGAAATTAAAATCGGGTGGGTACACAACCAACAGACTGGTTAGTTATACAATAATGATGAGAAACTGAGTCAAACGTCTAATATTTACTGACCTCTGACAAATAAGTCTTGAAACGGTAGCCTTTTAAAAAAAAAACTATTCTTGCCTTGATGTCTGCAGATTCTCACCGTTTGCACCACGTCAGCAGCCTGGCCTGGATCGACCCTCACACCCTAGTCACCACCTCCCACGACGCCACTGTCAAGCAGTGGACGATTACATACTGAGCTGCGAGCGAACATTCACATCTCCAGGGACAAGGACTACTGTAGAATTCAAGCTTTCTTGCTCCTCTTTCTCCCTAATGTACTGTTAAACATCAAAACCTTGGTCTATGCTGTCTGTAACATCTGAATTGTAAATGGTTATGTTGGCGACGGCTTCCAGAAAATTGTTTGCCGCAATTAACTCAAGTCTGCTCAAACGTTGACTTATAAAATGTAACCATGAGTGCTTTTTTTTCCACCTCATCATGGACACAAACATGTTTGTAAACCTAGTAATCATTCCATAGCTTACTGAAATCCTTTTCTGTGGTTTGGATCTGTGCATCCGGGCCTTTTTAAAGAGGACCCGAAATCTTTTTAAGCGAGCAGAACATGTTTCAAAGAAATAAAACCTTTTGGGTACATTCCTGAAATGAACCGGTCCCAGCAGCAGCGGCATGTCTTTTTTTCATTTTCAAAGGCTTTGGAGGTTTATGTTAATATATATTTTTTGGTCTTTAGTTTCAGACTTTGATTCACTGCTCTTCTGTGGGACTGGGAAGCAAATTATCGAGCAAAGGATACAATCAGAATGCTGTCTTGTCAGGTCTTGTGTTGTGTTTTTCTTGTCTTTCTATTTTTTTGATGTCTTTACGAATCAACTTCAAAAGTCGAACTGGTTCATTAATAATAATAATAATAATAAAATAACTTTTTATGCATTCAGTTTTTTATGCATTACTTTCTTAATGCCTTTTTATGCAAATTACATACATTGGGTTTACAAGTATTAATTTGAGTGGCTCAACACAAGGAAGGTGACGGTTGTAGTACATGTCTTGCTGCTTCTGGGTGGGTTGGCTCTTAAAGTCCGCGCCTTACAAATTTCAACGGGTTTTGGTTATGAATCCTTTCAAGGCTGTCGTTATTCCTGCTGATTGCAGTTTTTCTCCTTCCACTCAACTTTCTATTAAGGAAATCTATCTTTTCTCCAGAACTTCTTTGTGAGGGTCAAGTCAGCAGTTTTCACAGTCATCGTGTAGAGCATAAGATTTCTGTATTAAAAATACCTGTTTTATTTTGAAGGTTTTGTGTAAGATTCTAATTTTCTGAGTTTTCATGGCCATGATCAAAGTTCAAACTAAACTGGTGATTTCTTCCTGTTTTAATGTGTCTGTGTACATTTTACTTAATGTATGCCACAATGCTAGTATGTTATGCTGTTAAAATGGTTTAGTAATTTGTTTTGGTTTTATTATTGTTGCTGGGAAGTTAAATGCTAAACTTGAGTGGCAATTCCACTTTTTTTTTTTTTTTTCACCTGCCGACTGAACATTCAAAATCATAATCACAACATCCTCGATCTTTGTTTATTCACCCGAGCTGCCTGATAAGATAAATTGTATAAATGAAGGGACTTCATGGAGTGATCCTTGTCTAATCGAAGGGAAACCGATGTTTATCGCACATTTAAAGCCCTGATGACTGTGCTCTAAATGAGCGTTGGCAGGAGTTCTCACCAGAAATGCAATGGTAAGCACAATAAAAGGTGCACAGTAGACAAATGTTTTATCATTACAGTATAAAGTCTCACCCAAATCACATTTTTATGATGGTCTGTGATAAGATGTTTGTGGTATGAGACTCCTTCAGCTCAAATGTATGCAACTCCATTTTTGCACAAAACAGGACCATAGTCCGTAATTGTGGAACAAAATGCATTTAAAGAGGGATTAGTTTTTTTTTTTTTCTCTGAAGAAATTGAATTGTGGAAAAAGAATTAGAGAACAGTATAAAAGTCTTTAAAAAATTTTTTGTCAAAACTTTTAATCAGAAACTGTCAAGAGAAACCGTAAACTTTAAACGTACTCAGACAATTTATAACTTTGTCTCTGCAGCAGCGTGGGCCTTCAGCATCTGCTGCACTTTGGAAGTAAGAATAAAAAATCTAAAAAACACAGGCAACAATAAGAGAAACAGGATTTCAAAAGATATAGCATTCTAATTACTTTAATGAAGAAACTTGTCTGTGGGGGATGATGGGACATGGTAGCCATCATTCATAACATAAAATGTTAATGATAGAAATAGATTTTGTTTTTTTTAATTTTTATTAGAACCAGCACCCTAATTTTCATCTCCTTTGACAGATGCAAGTCAGGCCTCTGGCTGGGCCCCATTAAAAACATTAGTTACTCTTACAAGAAACCTGTTGGTACGATTATAAGTTTGCTTTAAACCAAAATTTGCCAGGGATTTGAATGTTCCGGGACGTAGCCAAAACTAATTAAATCAATAAATCCTGCGTTCTTTTAAATACAACAAATGCTTTCTGGAGGCCGTAACAGCCTTTAGCGGTGATGCACCAATCAACTGTACAGGAGCAGGCAAACAGAAAACCTTCACAAAAGTAATTAAATGAAAACATCTCCTGTTATTTAATGGTTGAGAAACATACATTTGTGCAGGAAAATGGGAATAAATGATTGATCTGTTGTATTTACCTGCTTATCCTTGCAGGGTTGCAGGTGGCCAGTGGTGAGGTACACCCTGGAGAGGTCACAGCACAAAACAGACAGATACCCAACGTGCCTCAGGCCAATTTAGAGAGACCACTTCCTCTGACAGTCTGGGTTCTGGACTGTGGGAGAAAGCTGACACGCTTCCTGCAGAAAGATGGCAGACCAGGACTTGAACCTGGGACCTTCTTGCTGCAAGGCAGAACTGCCACCAACTAGTGATAAATAAATAGCTAACCAAATGAACAGAAATCAGTCCACACAGCTAAAAAGAGTGGGGGGATTGTAAAAAAAAATGTTTAAGTCTGCAGGTCAGAGCTTTTAAAATTATCCCAAAAATATTTCTACATTAAACCATGACTGAGCCCGTTTTTTTCACAGCAACAGAGATGCCTGCTCCTTAACGAAACAACCCTTTAGATCAGGGGTATCCAAACTTTCCTTCAAGTGGGCCAAAATAGTAAAGTCAAAAGTACATAAGGGCCACAAATATACAGCCCCTGGCAAAAATGGTGGAATCACCGTCCTTGGAGGATGTTCATTCAGTTGTTTAACTTTGTAGAAATAAAGCAGATAGCAGACATGATACAAAACTAAAGTCATTTCAAATGGCAACTGTCTGCCTATGAGAAACACTAAATTCAATAAAAAAAAATGTAATCAGTAATAGTTACTTTTTTAGACCAAGCATAGGGGGGAAAAATGGAATCACTCAATTCTGAGGAAAAAAATGATAGTATCACCCTGTAAATTTCCATTCCCAAAACTAACACCTGCATCAATTTAGACCTGCTCGTTAGTCTGCATCTAAAAGTGATCACACGTTGGAGAGCTGCTGCACCAAGTGGACTGACATGAATCATGGTTCCAACATGAGAGATGTCAATTGAAACAAAGGAGAGGATTATCAAAGAGGGTAAATCATCATGCAATGTTGCAAAAGATGTTGGTTGTTCACAGTCAACTGTGTCTAAAACCTGGACCAAAAACAAATGACATACTGGTAGACCAAGGAAGACATCACAGCGTCAAGACAGAAAACTTAAAGCAATATGTCTCAAAAAACTAAAATGCACAACAAAACAAATGAGGAACAAATGGGAGGAAACTGGAGTCAACGTCTGTGACCGAACTGTAAGAAACCGCCTAAAGGAAATGGGATTTACATACAGAAAAGCTAAATGAAAGCCATCATTAATACCTAAACAGAAAAAAAAGGTTACAGTGGGCTATGAAAAGCAGTCATGGACTGTGGATGACTGGATGAAAGTCATATTCAGTGATGAATCTCGACTCTGCATTGGGCAAGGAGATGATGCTGGAACTTTTGTTTGGTGCCTTCCTATGAGACTTATAAAGATGACTGCCTGAAGAGAACATGCACATTTCCACAGTCATTGATATGAGGCTGCATGTCAGGTGAAGGCACTGGGGAGATGGCTGTCATTACATCTTCAATAAATGTAGACGTTTATGTTGAGATTTTGGACTTTGGAATTGAAAAGGATGTTTGGCGATGATGAAATCAAGCTGTTATAAAAGCCAGAGGTGGTGCAACAAAATACTAGGGATGTGTTTTCGTTCTTTGTTTTTCATGATTCCATAATTCTTTCCATAGAATTGAGTGATTCCATTTTTCCCCCTCTGCTTGGTCTAAAAAGGTAACCATTACTGATTACCACATTTTTTCCCTTGATTTATTTAGTGTTTCTTAAAACCAGACAGTTGCCATTTGAAATGACTTCAGTTTTGTGTCATGTCTGTGATGTGCTTTTTTTTTCCTACAAAATTAAACAATTGCATGAGCATCCTCCGAAGCCGATGATTCCATAATTTTTGTATATATATATATATATATATATATATATATATATATATATATATATATATGTATGTATGTATGTACAGTATGTATGTGTGTATGTTGTATGTATGTATATTTATACCGCTATATTAAAATGATTGCCAGAAAGTTCTATTGTGATTTTTTTTTACCTGCTCCACAAAATTTGTGCATCAAAGATTTTAATTAAATTCGTCCAAATTTCTGTTGTAAAGAGAAGATGCAAATAGATCCAAAACATTGTTGGCAAGTGTGCAAATTCTTATTTGCACACTTGCCAAATAAAAATTTGGTCATCCAGTTTTCAAAATCTCTCGAAATCGATTGACTATTTAGTTCTAAATTTTTTGCGTACTCTAAGCAATAAGAACAGCATTTGGGGTCAGTCTTGCTTTGAAAACGCTTGCTGTATTCAACCAGTTTTAATGAACAAATAAAACCAGAGTTTGTGCACGAAAGTCTGCCTTTAAGTCACTGGTTAGTTGTGGTCCCATTTGCTATGAATTTAAAGAGAATGTAAAAAGTGTAATGATTAAAAGACAGATACTGTGTCAAGATTTTGACTTTAAACACCCCTGCTTTAGATGCTTTTTAGGTAGGTACAGCACATTGCTGCTGAAGGTGGAAAACAGCTAAACGTTTCTCAGAAGGGTTCTATTTCTCCTGATAATATTTACGCACAGTTTGCTACCAGCAGGCCCAGTAAGACAAACCGATGAGGATGAGTTCTGGGTGTTGAAGCCTAAATGTTGTGATGGCTCACAGCTCACCGAAACAAAGAAGGCATTTAAAAGCATGACTTGAACTCGGCGGATTTGTGCTTGGGAGATGCCAGGCTGGGATTTCTTAAGGATCCTGCAAAGTCAGCATATAAAAGGCAAGTACAATCATCAATATTATTATTGCTTGTGTTGCTGGAGTGTCGAAGTTTGCTCACTGCATCCTGGAGAAATCAAGTCATTGTTACAAATAATGAATTCATCCTTTTTAAAGAGGGATTAAACAAAGCCTTTACTGGAAGCACATTGTAATTACTCTGTCACCACAATGAACACATGTAGGAAACAGAAATTCATAGGAGCTAATGGTCGGTGCTTCTTGATGAACGTCAAAGCTTCAGTCCTCTTTTTATATGCCAGCGGTAGTAGCCTGCGTACTGCAGCTTAACAGGGCAAATGATTGACTTAACTGTCACAAAGGTGGGCTCCTTCAGCTGCACTCTGGTTACACCGCGTCTGTGGCTATTGGCTCCAAATTCAGACTCACTAAATTAAGTTAGCCAGCGAGTTCTCATGTGATAATGCTGACTTCTCAATTAGATTCCTACAGCAGCTCTGTTCGGGGTTTGTGCAGAGCAGGAAGAGTCCAGAGAGCCGAAGGTAAGCTTCATTTCTTCTGTTTCATACTTTATTCAAATTTAGTTTTGTTCCACAGCCAGTGAAGGTGGTGTCAAATGCCGATGGTTGGTTTGTTTATAAGTCAGGGCCCCTCTGGCTCTCAGCGTGAAGTCAATGTTTAACTCATCTGCGGGCATTTGATTTTACCAGAAAGTAACAATCTCTGAGATGAGAAATATCTGGAACTGGGGCTGCGGAAAGAACCTTGTGATGTTGGCATCACATGGTTCTCTCCAGCGATCTCTCTCCAGCGGCCACAGGGTGGGAAGCGGGGTGAACCCTGGACAGGTTGGCAGATGCTTCAGCAATATGTTGCTTAATATCCATAACACAGTGATAATTAATGCTGTTTTTAATTTTTTTTAATCATCCCACGAGTTTGGTTTTAGCTCTCTGCTCTGTAGCGCTCTGAGATTTCTTTGAACTGTAAAGCGCATTATAAATAGAATGTATTATTATTATTTCAGTGAACATGGAGATACAGTGGCCAGCACAAATACTCATACGACTTAAACATTTTAACATTTTGTCATCTTATAACCACTAGCCTCAATGTTTTTGCATCAGGAATTTAAACTGATAAATGTTGGAGGTTTCTTTTTGTAATTTTTTTCTCCAATAATTTATTTAAAATAAATCTCTAAAAAGTGTTGCATTTATATTCAGCCGGCCATGCAGCTGTAATTTCAGCAAACGTTGCAGTTATGGCTGCAGACCTTGCAGGGAAAGTCTCTAGCAGCTTTGCCCGTATCGGAGAACTAGCTCAGTCACCGTCCTTACTACAGGGTTAGGCCTTACCTACTTGTGTCTGGACTTTGGGCCCTTTTAAACACATGACCATGCCTTGATTTCAACCTTTCCATTGAAGCTCTGCATGCACGGTCAGGCTCCCTGTCTGTGAAGGCAGCTGGGTGCGCTGGATTTTATTTAAAGCTGTCAGAGCAAAAGAAGCAGAATAATAATGCACATTATATTTATTAGTCGGACATTTAGCAATCATTCCAAGCGTTTCTTCCTTCCCACATCGGCCACTTCAAGCTTAAAGTCTGCCAGATCATTTAAAATACAGTGAAATGTGACGTTGTAGCGCGAGAAACTGTAGACCTTTTGCAAGGCATTGCATAAGATAAAGCAGTATTAGGTCAACTCAGGTGCTTTCAGGCTCGAAAGGCCCGCTGGCACACTGTGTAACCCAACACCGGCGTTACCTAGACTCCAGGGCTGAGAAGAGACGTCCCACAGGAGCTCACCAGGCCGAGGCTCATCACAGGGCGATACGTCTTTACCCGGGTCAGCTCTCGACAAGACCGACAACAAAGACCGGGGAACTCAAAACTGCAACACGTCTCATGCTGCGGTCACAATGTAGAAATGTGGTTCACATGTTTGTAATCTAGCGGGCTGCCAGGCTGTGGTTCAGAGAGCGTAATCATTGTTGGACGGACGGAGAAGAAAGCGGCCATTGATCAGTGAAAGGCTGCCTGAGGAGAGAGTTCTTTGGGGACTGAAGAAGGAGCTGTTGTGCTGCTTTTCCGTCGCTTCACTCGCAGAGACGCAACATTCTGCACGGGGAGCGCACCGACGCCAACATGAATGACGGTGTGCGTGTTGTCTCAAGATGTAACGGCTTCTGCTGTTTGGTCGCTCTGACCTGCAAGCCATTCCTCCTGGGCGTCTTCTCTGGACTTTGACTGTTTTAAATGAAGGGGCTGTCCCCCGTGCTCCTCCTGCAGTGACCGAGCCAAAGGGCACACTTCATTATTCCTGCAGGCAAAAACAGGAGTCCGTCTACCAGCATGGCATTTGCACCGTTATCTTTGAGGCTGTCACACTTTCTTCTCCTCTGTGAGAGAACGCTCTTAGCGCATGTTTTGCAAGGTAAGAGAACCTGGACCTCTGCGCCAGGACTTGATCTACAGTGACTCTTGGTTTAGCTATTGTTCTTTTCTGTGATTGCAGAGTTTGCGTCTGCAAAAGAAAATTTATTTATTTATTTTTTGCAAGTCTGAGTTCTGGACAAAAGAAAAAATGTGGTCATAGTATCACACGAAAGCAAGGTAAGCAAAAATGTGCTTTTAAAATGATCGCCTTAAAACTCTTTGCATTCGGATTGGTTTCTAACAGAGAGCACCAACTTATCTTGTTTATAAAGTTACCTTTATCTATTGATTTTAATTTAGCAACTTCAAAAAAGAAAGGCCTGGTGTCTCTTAAATGAAAGGAAAAGTACTTTTTGCAAGCCCTATAGCCCGATTACATTTGACCTAAAATCCCAGTGTTGTTGTTAAACCGATCTGCTTATCTGTGAACGTCTCATTCAAATCTGTCCTTGGTTAAGCTCACTATGATTAGCTGGACAACAACATCTTAGACATGGAAAAAGTGAATTTCTGGAGAGTTGCTTCACAGCCAATGGGACATTAGGTTTCTTTTGTGAAAAAGCTCCTACCTGCTCCGGGACTCACATTGTAATGACGCTGAATTTTTTCACATTACAAGCACAAGCTTTATTCTGTTTTATGGGGATTTTCTGCGATAGATCAGTACAGAAAAAACAAAACAACATAATGATAATGTGGAAAAAAAGCATATCTGTTTTTTAATATCGCGTACAAAAGAGAATCTGAAAGGTGTGGTGTGCATTTCTATTAAATAGCTTGAGTTTTTACTTTGACTTGCTGCTCTGACTGCAGCAAAGGCATTAATGAAGGGGGCGCTGAATACAAACTTGCATCACATTTATCTATCAAATTAAACCCAATAAGTTACATTGAACTATCTGGTTGTAAATAACATCAATGAATACTTTTGCAATGAACTTTATGTCTAGTATTAGATTTTTAGTCTGATTTCGTAGAGCTTAATCTGCATATAAAAACACAAAAATGTCAAAATGCAAGGTCCCAGGATCAATATGAGTCTCTGATTATGTTGAAACACAACAGCATATAATTCTGTCCAGATTAGAAGTGAATTTACACTCTCTGTTTCTGCAACAATTTGAATAAAAAAAACTTAAGATACGTCACTCTGTTGCTGTCTTCTATTTATAAAAACTGTGTTTTTTTCCATACTTTTTTTTGAACAGAAATTGGTTCATTCTGAGACTCTAATGTCAGCCTCATAAAATCAGTCAAGACAACTTTAAGTTCTCAGAGAACATGACATTTTTTATTTATTTAATGTAACCAGGCACCGGACAGGACAGCACTTCTATTCCCAGAGGTCCTAACAACAACCACCACTGTCCATTCTATTTGATCATTTATCCTTTTCAAATCTAATTTCTTGGGAAAGATATCCACCATTGTGCTTTCAAATGAACCGGTATTTGTATAACGGTTCCATTTGTGTAAACACGGATTAAAATGTGTTCATATAATATTAAACAGAAGGAAATCCCCCTTGTTTTTCCACCAGAAAGGAAATGCTCCTGTTAATATTTCTCTTTTCTAGGGTGGCGCTGACTCTGCTGTAATTATGACCTAACAGAAAGGGACACACCCCCCTCAGAGTTAATGATTCCTCGGTGTTATCACTATTATAGGTAATGTCAGGACAGTTATTTCAGTCGTTGACCCGGCTGCACAGTCTGTACGCAGGTAAGCCTACTGGGTTTATTTCCTGAGGTTGTGTTTCTAACATCTGCAGCAAAAATAATAAATGTGTTTTGACTTATGCGCGGACTCAGCTGCTCACTGTCTGCCTGTCACCTTCTTCGGCTGGGAACTTTATGCAGGGGTGACACAGATGAGCTGGGCTGACTTTTCTTCTGCAGATGTACCACGGTTTTCTAATGCACAAGTTCTGTGTGTGACTTTTTACTTTTGCTTTCTGGCCTGTTGTCAAGCAAACCAAGAAGGAGTTTATGGTGCAACAATAATTACTGCAATGTCTCATTGAAAATAACCTGTTTATATATGAAATTATTCCACATTTGGAAGGCGCTGTCGGTTGTTTAACGTTATTAGCTTATAGATATGTCATGGTTCTGGTTTAAATGTTTGAATCAATGCTGTGAATCGTCTGCTGCTGTTACATAACATTTCTCGTATCGCAGTTTCGGTGCAGCAGTTAAAAACTATACTGTATCATAACTGAAGTATCTAATCATTTAATTGCTACATTCCCAATAAAACAAACTTGCTCCGACTGAACGTCGCTGCAGCAGCGCTTCCAGCGGCTTCGTTAGATGCTTTCTAAAGTTGTCAAAGGTTATATAGTAGCTGAAATCATGGTGAGAAGTTTGCTTTCTGAAATTATGTGGTGCATCTTCAAAGAGACTGAAAACTCCCCAGACATGCAGCAGTCATTAAGATCTACACTGCACAATACTGGATGATATCAAAACCCAGAACTGTCTAAAGAATTGCTCCTTAAAGACAAAAGTTCTAATTATAGTTGTGGACAGATTCAACATGGGAACGAATCACACGTTTATTTGCTTCTATTTAACCTGTTCTTGTTTGGACTAATAACACAGCAAGCACCAACAATGAATTATAGAGGAATTGGATACACGATTCTGAATTTATTGCAGTTTTTTACTAATCTCCACACATCAAAATTACAAATAAAGTCTTAAATATAAACATGTGGTTGGACTTTTATTTAGGTAAATGTTTCTTAGCAAGTTTGACCTCACATAGTGTACAAATTTCAACAAAATTTCAATTTTGAATTTGGATTATGTTTTTTGTTAATCCACCAACTTTATGCAATGCACCAGTACCACTGGCAGCAGTTTTTTTTAAAGTTTAAAACTGTTTGTTGCTGTTGTGGCCGAACAGCTCAATCTTTGTCTCCGCTGACCCTACGCTTTTCTTCAGAAATCATTGGACTTGTCCAATTTTTTTGGAGCAGGTGCTTCTTATTTGGCGTTCACCTTTTAGTCCTTGGAGGAGTAGAACTGCCTTCATCGTGGACAGCGACACTGGTGTTCAAGCAGGTTACAGTTTATGACAGGCTTGAGCCTTCGTGGATTTCTTGGCTGCTCTTAAACATCCTAACCAGTTGGGATCAGATGGATTAAACTTGATTAAGCTTGATATTCCAACAGGACAATGTATGTGCCACGTTTAAAAGCGACAACATTCATTTATTTAAATTACCTTTTCAATTCCTGGTAGGACATATACCAGTCAGAAGTAAACATCTTAACAGTTGGCGGCAGGGACAGGACTTTCCGTGGGTCACTGTGGGTGGGAAGGTACACAAACCGATGCTTTACACTGATGACATCTTAATACTGGTCTCCGATCCTGGTAGATCTGTCCCATGTCTTCTTGGAATTATAGACTTATTTTTAAAAAAAATTCAGATACAGGGTGAACTGATCCAAGTCTGAGGCACTCCCCTTTATAGCTTATTGCCCCTCCACTGCCTTCTATCCAGGTGCATTTCAATTGCCTCAGCAAGGTATTCTGCATTTAGCTATTTGGTTTCCCAGACAGCTTAAATATTTGATCAAAGTCAACTTTCACCCATTATTACAAAAAATGTCTTGTGATGTTGAAAGATTGGCAACTCTTAATTTGTCTATGGCAGGTAAAGTCAACATTTTGAATATGAACTATGTCCCCAAACTTAATTATCTTATGCAGTCCCTCCCCTTAGAAATTCACCACTATTATTTTCAAATGTTTGACAGAATATCCAATATATTTATTTGTAATGGTAAATGACCCCATTTGAACCATAGCAAGTTACAAAATTGGCTGATAAAGGAGACTTAGGGCTACCAAAGATGTTATTTTACTAATATGCTTTTAATTTAAGGTACCTGATCCATTGGTCTCTGCCTCCCGAAAGAGCCCTCCCGTGGTACTGTACGTATAGTACAAGCTGCTGTTGCCCCTCTGTCATCCTTGCAAGTCTACAAAATTAAGTAAAAAAAAAAAAAAAAAGCAAAAACATATCCAATAATCGCTTATCTTAAGGGAGCAATAAGTGATATATCACCACTAGGTGGTGCTTGAGCACTGTCCGTACAATAAAACATAATGTATGACCAGCCACCCTCTCTCCAAGCAGCAACACAGCCCTTCCTTCCCTTCTCACACATGGTCTTCTATGTGCATATTTGTAAAGGACACAAACGCAGCAAAACAGCCTCACGTTTCGGAGGAACATTTCTGGTGAAGAATTAAGTAACTCACAGCTTTTTAATGCTGTTAGCAAGAGAACATTTTTACCTGTTGTGGGTGCTCTCTGCCATGTTGCTCCAACACTGCGCTGCTCTGATGGTGGTATTTTAGGGCAGGGAGGGGCCAAGCCCCAAGTGGCAGCTGTTCACATGCACGTGCACACGTGTACACACACACGGCCCCGGTCTGGCTATGTAAACAAGAGACAGAAGAACAACTGCGATGTGAAGTCATAAAATACTCCATCTGAACCTTTAGTTCCTTTAGTTCTTAACATCATTATTTTTAGTTCTTTCTATTTAAATTTTTAAATTTTGGTTCCACCAAAAGGGACAGAGGCCCTAAAATAATTTTTAAAGAGTTACGGAAAAGGACACAAGGCAGCTTTCTATTATTCTATGCTGATTCAGACTCTTGGTAATGGGCCCACTGCAGCTCTGCAGAAGACATGAGAAAGGGATCTGAACTTCGCATTTAGTGTTGAGGATTGGAACAGAATTTGTAGGAATATTAGAGTATGTAGTTAATGCAAGAGTACGCTTTATTCAATTCAAAGTTATGCATCGTTTTTGTTGGACTCCCTCTAGATTTTTTAGATTAGGATTATTGTCCACTTCGCACTGTTGGCGATGAAAATCTGAGGAAGGTACTTTAATTCATGTTTTATGGTCATTTCACAAAGCCCAACAATTCTGGACAAGTGCTTATGAAAATCTATGTGAGATTACAAAGATGCAAATTCCATTTATTCCTAGATCATTTGTTTGGAGCGATCATTCAGTTCTGACTGGACAGGATGAACATGTTAAAAGCTTTATCTAGACTAGTATTATGATTGGCAGACAAATACCTGTCAGGGGACGGAGGGGTGTGTGGAGATGGCAATGGTTTCAGCATTCGAAAGAATGTCTCATAACTGACTGGGTAGACTGGATATATAAGCAAAGTAGGGCAAATATTATTAGAAGGTGTTATATACGCAAGGTTTCAGTAAATTGTGTTTAAATATATATCTGTGCCTCTTCTTATTTTTATATGCATGTTATGTTTTTATTGTTACTTTGATCATTGTGTTGGTCACCCAAATATCTCTCTCTAATGCAGTGCTCATGTTATTTACTTGTATTGACTTTCCCTCGAATCATTTTCTGTGTGTTTTTGTTTTTCTTGCAGTATGTTTTCATCAATACAGTTAGTGTAGCTATGGTAGGTAGGTGAACTAGTAAGGGGGTAGATGTTGGTAACCAGGAAAAAATGAGCCCTGGTGGTGGTGTTTGGGTGTTTGTTTGGACGGGGGGGGGGGGGGGGGGGTTATGTTTGTTGTTTGTTTTTGTGATTGTTGCATAATGACAATGAAAAAAACAAACTGTTAATCATAAAAAACCCCAGCATGATCGTGTAAAAAAAGGCTCAATAGTTTGGTCACTTTGACCTTGCATTTAAAAGCATGTATAGATTTTTGTTTCTAGCAACATCCTTATCACAGTTTGGTTACTAAGTTGGGGGGCGTCCTAAAGTCAACACTCTTGACGTCTGTAGACGGCGGTTTCTGCTGCATGCTAAACAAACATGAGGCCACTGACACACGTCACATACTGGAGAGAACATCCACACATGCGCAGTTCTATTATTATAGATAATATTTTTTGCTGTGAATGTTATCCTTACAGTATGAACACAATGTGTTTTTTTGCCAGCTAACAGTTAAACCTTATTGCTGCCAATGTATCAGAAGCTTTTAACTGCTGTGCTTTGTTGCAGGCAGTCGCTCGTCACGGCTTAGGCTCAGAGTCCTGCTTGACATGCAATGTGATCCCATCAGGAATGCAAATGATGTGTCTGAGTACAATTCAGTGCAGGAGAGGAAATCGATTGTAGCAAGTGATTCCAAAGTGTAAAGTCTAAGTACGGTTTTAGGTTTATTTTTAAAGCAGAAATTACCAATTACAGACTGTTTTCCCCTGCAACTAGTGTTTAATAAGAAATAAATTGGACAGTCCAAACCCAGGAAATTTGATTTATATCCCCTTGAAATACACCGGTGCATGTCAGTAGATTGAAATTTCATTACAAAGTTAAAGTTTCGGTTACTTTTTTAATTTATTTCTGGGCATTTTGAGGATTAGAGTCGACAACTAAGGAAATCCTAAAATTCACCTTTTCAGCCGATTAGAATGTTACTAAAGACAAATAAAGAAGGATTTTTACTACAGAATCGTTTCATTACACATGCCAAAGACTGTTGACAGTTGTCCAGGAGACAGTCATTGACAGTCTCAACAAGCAGAGTAAGCCACAAAACACCTGAGCGTAAAAAGCCTGCCGGTCACAATTGTTTCCGAGTATTTTCATGGAAAGTTAAGTGTAGAATAATATGTGCAAGAAAAAAGTGCACAAGCAACAGGGGTGGCCACATCCTTTAGATGTGGGTACCAACCCTCCAAAAAAAAACAACAACCAACCAAACAGAACAAAACAAAAACCAAACAAAAAAAAAAAAGACGTTTTTGGGAGATCCTCAAGGTGAGGACTGCAGTAGGAGTCAGTTCTGCAAGAGCCACCAAGCATAGACATGTCCAGGAAATGTGCAGCAAACTTCTCATTTGTTGTGTGAATCTGCTTCTGACAGTGGACCAAAATCATTTTTTTTTTTTAGATGAAAGCAAATTTCCCATTTCATTTAGAAATCAAGATGTCATTGTCAGGACTGTGTGGGGAAGCACAGAATAGTAATTGCTGATGGTCCAAATTGGCCCCATAGAAATTCAGGTTAGTGAAAGAAATGTTTTGATAACGTTGTAAATCACTGAGATTCACTAGCATTTGTGAGTCTTGAACTGTGGACAGGCCAGTTCAGCGTTGGAGTGTTGTTGCATTGAAAACCACTAGGGGGCAGAGTCAGTCTGTTATCTGGTGCACTGGACAGCCGTGGAATCTCCACACTGTTGCAGGAGAAATCTCTTTTCCCCCTTTTGTTCTAAAGTCAGAAACAGGCAGTGTTCCATGCTGAGGTCTGATTGTGATTTTATCTCAGAACCTTTTGCATGATTCAAACTTTACTTGAAGGCCACCACCCGAGGACCAACACGTGAAACCGAACTCTTCCATAACCCTTTTTTTTTCCTACCATCTTCTGTATGCGAAGTCATATCCTTTGCTGCAACATTTCTCTCTGCAGCTTCCATGGAAAAATAAAATAAAAAAAGAATAAAAAAAAAATCAACTTCCCCAAATGTTGTTGTGAAACGACTTCCTGTGCCCCCGTGGGTATTCCCTAACAGCGACATGTCTCATATGATGCATTGTGACCTTCTCGTTTTAGGTTGCTGAAACCCCATCATGGACAAAAAGGACGACCAGAGTCACCCGAAAATAAGCAACCCAGAGAAAAGCTCTGCGAAGGTGAGCTTGATACAGCTGGAGCTTATTTTTTCTAATAAGTGTCAAATTACCTGAAATGACAAATTTTTCTAAGGAATTGCAGCTGACTGCTCATTTATTGACGGACTCCTAGCAGCACTGCACTTATGGCGTTATGTAGGTCACAATTGCTGTTGTCATATACTAACCTGAACTGATGACCTGATACAGGCTATGCGTGACTGAGCTGCACGTTGCTTAATGTTTACAGATGTACTTTTGGTATTTTGAACCCACATTCTTGCCCTCTTCATTAAAATCCTATTTCTGCTTTCTGTAATTATGGCAGTGTTTGCCTTACAATCATATAAAAAAATGATTAGGCTAAATGTCTGGACTCATTATTAATCACAAATAAGATGATGTAGCTGCTTAATACATGGCAAACTGGATTCTTCAAGCATATTAAATCAGACTTCTGAGAGACATGTTTATTATTCTCTTTATGAACATCTGTGTATGTTTATTTATAACTATTCATAAGGTCTCTCTTCATCTTAGCCCCCCACTACTAAGTTGTGACAGACATAAAAATTATAGCTTTGATCTCGCAGCAGTTCCTGCACTTTTTTTTCGTTATTAACAGCCTCCACCCCCCCAGTAATGAAGTCCTCAAAAACATTTCTAAGGGGAGCTATTTACACTACAGTGGATCTAAAAAGTTAAATGAAAAAAAATAATCTTAATGAATAATTTTGTTACTTTGATGTGACATTTGTGTTCAATTGAAAAAACATTATCTATCTATCTATCTATCTATCTATCTATCTATCTATCTATCTATCTATCTATCTATCTATCTATCTATCTATCTATCTATCTATCTATCTATCTATCTATCTATCTATCTATCTATCTATATGTGTGTATGTATGTATATACATACACACACACACACATATATCTCCGAATGTTATTTTTGGGTATTTCCCCACCCTGGCAAGGTATCTTCTCCTGACCAATACTTTTGTACAATTAGATTTTCTTGATTGTTTGCAAACTATCTACAAACTCTGGTTTTAACTAAAGGATGCAAATGACTATAAACTTTTAAAAAAAAGGAAAGTTTTCAATTCAATTCAATTTTATTTATATAGCGCCAATTCATGAAACATGTCATCTCAAGGCACTTTACAAAGTCAAGTTCAATCATATTATACAGATTGGGTCAGATTATACAGATTGGTCAAAAATGTCCTATATAAGGAAACCAGTTGATTGCATCAAAGTCCCGACAAGCAGCATTCACTCCTGGAGAAGCGTAGAGCTACAGGGAGAGTCGTCTGCATTGTGCATGGCTTTGCAGCAATCCCTCATACTGAGCAAGCATGAAGCGACAGTGGAAAGAAAAACTCCCCATTAACGGGAAGGAAAACCTCCGGCAGAACCGGGCTCAGTATGAACGGTCATCTGCCTCGACTGACTGGGGGTTACAGAAGACAGAGCAGAGACACAACAAGAGAAACAAAAAAGCACAGAAGCACACATTGATCTAGTAATCTGTTCTACATTAGATGATAATAGCGGGTGAGCCGTCTTCTCTGGATGATGTCACAGTTAACAGAACGCCAGACCAGGTGTACCTACTATGAAGAAAAAAGAGAGAGGGCAAAAAGTTAAAGCAGAAATGACGACACGTAATGCATATTTGAAGAACAGTAGAACTCTATAGCGTGAGAAAATTAGGCAAGGCAAGGCAAGGCAAGGCAAATTTATTTATATAGCACAATTCAGTACAGAGACAATGCAAAGTGCTTTACATGATTAAAATATTGGAAAATAAAACAGAATAAAAGCAAGTAGGGATAGTGTAGAAACAAAAAAAAGAACATTTGAAAACAGTAAAACATTTTAACTTGAACATTCAAAGGCAATTCTAAACAAATGTGTTTTTAATCTTGATTTAAAGGAACTCAGGCTTTCTGCACTTTTACAGTTTTCTGGAAGTTTGTTCCAGATAAGTGGAGCATAGGAACTAAATGCTGCTTCTCCTTGTTTAGTTCTGGTTCTAGGTATGCAGAGTAGGCTGGAGCCAGAAGACCTGAGTGGTCTGGAGGGTTTATACGCTGATAACAAGTCTGTGATGTATTTAGGTGCTAAGCCATTTAGAGATTTATAGACTAACAGAAGTATTTTAAAGTCTATTCTCTGAGATACAGGGAGCCAGTGTAAGGACTTTAGAACGGGGGTTATGTGCTCTACTTTCTTAGTCTTAGTGAGAACGCGGGCAGCAGAGTTCTGGATCAGCTGCAGCTGTCTGATCCACTTTTTAGGCAGACCTGTAAGAACACCGTTGCAGTAATCAATTCTACTAAAAATAAACGCATGGATTAGTTTTTCCAGATCCTGCTGAGACATCAGTCCTTTAATCCTAGAAATGTTCTTCAGGTGGTAGAAAGCTGACCTTGTAATTGTCTTTAGATGCTTTTGGAGGTTCAGGTCTGAGTCCATCACTACTCCCAGATTTCGGGCCTGATCAGTGGTTTTTAGCTGAAGCGACTGAAGCTGTGTGCTAGTTCCTGATGTCCTCCAGTAGCCTAAGCCTATAGCAGTAAAACTATAAAGATAGCTCAGGGTAACATGAGCCACTCTAGTTTTAAGCTTTGTCAAAAAGGAAGGTTTTAAGTTTTGTCTTAAAAGTAGATAGGGTGTCTGCTTCACGGACCAAAACTGGGAGTTGGTTCCACAGGAGAGGAGCCTGATAGCTAAAGGATCTGCCTCCCATTATACTTTTAGAGACTCTAGGAACCACCAGCAGACCTGCAGTCTGAGAGCGAAGTGCTCTGTTAGGAATATACGGGGGTAATCAGAGCTCTGATATATGATGGAGCTTGATTATTAAGGGCTTTATACGTTAGAAGAAGAATTTTAAATTCTATTCTTGATTTAACAGGAAGCCAATGAAGGGAAGCTAAACTTGGAGAAATATATCCCTCTTGTTGATTTTCATCAGAACTCTCGCTGCAGCATTTTGGATCAGCTGAAGGCTTTGAACTGCATTTTGTGGACTTCATGATAGTAAAGAATTACAATAGTCCAGCCTTGAAGTAACAAATGTCTGGACTAGTTTTTTCCTGGACAGAATATTTCTAATTTTGGCGATATTCCAGAGGTGAAAAAAGGAAACCCTGGAAACCTGTTTAATATGGGATTTAAATGACATGTCTTGGTCAAAAATAAAACCAAGATTTTTACTTTATTACCAGAGACCAATTTAATGCCATCCAGATTAGGTGATTGATTAAGAAATGTATTTCTTAAGGACTCTGGTCCAAAGATTACAACTTCTGTCTTGTCAGAATTTAAATGCAGGAAATTTAAAGTCATCCAGCTTTTGATGTCATCAAGACATGCCTGCAGTCAAAGTAACTGATTGGATTCATCAGGATTTATGGATAAATATAGCTGAGTATCATCAGCATAACAGTGGAAATTAATCCCATGCTGTCTGATAATTTTGCCAATCGGAAGCATATATATAGTAAAGAGAATTGGTCCAAGGACTGAACCATGTGGTACTCCACAAGTGACCCTAGTTTGAAGAAACTTTATTATTAACATGAACTAACTGGAATCTGTCCGACAGATAGGATTTAAACCAGCCTAATGCTTTCCCCTTAATCCCTACAGTATGCTCAAGTCTTTCTAAGAGAATATTGTGATCAACTGTGTCAAATGCAGCACTGGGATCTAACAGGACAAGTATAGACACAAGTCCATTATCTGAGGCCATGAGAATATCATTGGTGACCTTCACCAGAGCTGTTTCAATGCTATGATGAGCTCTGAAGCCTGACTGAAACTCTTCAAATAGGCCATTTGTTTGTAAATGTTCACATATTTGATTAGCAACTACAATCTATCTGTAATTCTCAAGAATTACAGATAGATATAGGTCTGTAATTTACTAAGTCATCTTGATCAAGAGAGGGTTTCTTAAAAACCTGTGGTACATATCGTGTCTTAAATGGGGGCATTAATCAAAGGGAATACTTCCTTAAATAACTTGGATGAGATTGGGTCTAACATACAAGTTGAAGGTTTAGATGAAGCTAAAATATCCGATAATTCGGAAAGCTTTACTGCCTCTAAACCAGGCATGTCCAAAGTGCGGCCCGGGGGCCATTTGCCCCGTTCTTATTTTGTGTGCCCCCCCCCAACTGCATTTGAAGAAAGATTTGGGCTACCAGCACAGGTGGCTGATGCAGATGGACACCTTTAGTTTTAAATGATTACAGAACAGTTAAAATCCTACAATTGAAAATGTTAGGTGCAACACAAAGTATTCCTCTTTTAATAAACACATTGGTGCATTAAAATCTGCTTTGAATTCAAATATTAAAATTGGCTAATTACAGCAAGTGTTTTCAAAGAACTGTCCCAAATATTGTTCTTATAATGCTACATCAAAATGAGTTCAGTCTATTATTGTTAAAGAGTCAAATTATTCAAAATAATTTGCATACTGGATGACCATCTTTTAATACCACAAATGAGCAATGACCCCTTTTTTTTACCTTTAAATCTATAATGATTTACACATTAATTTCCTACAGAGGATCTGATTATAATAACATTGTCAGTGTTTAACACTAAATCTGATAAGAAGTCTGAGAACTAATCTAAAAACTGAGAGTAAGGGCCTGGTGGACGATACAAAACAACAAACATAACAAGTTTTATTGCTTTGCAGTTTGGATGAGGGAAACTGAGGGTTAGATGATCAAAAGAATTGTAGTTATTAATTGGCCTGGGACTAATTCATAAATCAGACTGAAAGATGGTTGCTACTCCTCCTCGTCCTGTAGTTCTGGGAATGTGGAAATTTAAATAATTAGGGAGAGTTGACTCATTTATACTAACGTAGTCCTCTTGCAGCCAGGTTTCTGTGAGACAAAATAAATCAATCTGATTATCAGAAATCAATTCATTAACTAACAAAGTCTTTGGAGGAAGAAACCTTATATTTAATAGACCACTTTTAATTGTTTTATTTTTTGTTCAAGTTGAGTCGTGTTGATTTTTGTGCGATTTTTAGATCAGTTTTCAATCTATTTAGCTTTGGCTGTATGGAAGATAAGTCTGGAGAGTCGGATTTGGGCCAAGCATGTCCAAAGTGCCAAGTGACCGTTTGTGCCCCCTGTAATATTTTTGTGCGCCCCTCCCGACTGCATTTCATAAAATAATTCACACACTAGTAAGGGTGGCTGGTGCAGATGGAAATTTATTTATTACAAAGGAGATAAAATCTTACAGTGAAAATTTTTATGTAAAGCACAAGGTATTTGTCTTTTAATAACCACACTTTTTACATCCTCTTTAATTTCATAGTAAACAGGACCACGGCTGTTTGATGACGTTTACTCAAATGCAAACTTTGGTGCATTAAAATCTGATTTGAATTAATTTATGAAAATGTGCTAAATGGAGCAAAAGTTTCAGAAGAAATACCAAACCAGATCATCTTCTTTTATTGCTAGAACAAAAAGAATTCAGTTTTTTTCCAATATAACCCAAAGTTATTTGCAAACTGGGCGACCGGCTTTAAATGCAGCAAATGAGCGAAGCCCTTTTTTAACTTCTGGATCTATATTGATTTACACATTCCTTTCCTACAGAAGATCTGATTCATTTGTTTAATTTAAATGTTAAAATGTTATAGAGTAGGTAAAACAAATTCTCAATATAATATTTTTTGGGCTATTTTTTTTTTTTTATCTATTTTTTGGCCCTCAAATACCATAAAAGCTACATCCCCCTGTCACCGGTTAGATGCCTTGGCAGACTCCAGCTCCTTTCCCCTTTAACTTCTTTAAAGGAACGTCTCTCGAAACAGAAACTACGCCTTGACACTTTTAATCTAAACAAGCAAGAGAAATGGTTACAGTTCAGCACCGAGGATCTCTTGACAGGTATCGGCACAGGAAACAGGAATGAGGAAGAGTGAGCCCTGAATCATGGTTGCTTGAGTCTTTATAGAAGCCAGACTCCTCCTCCACTCTTCTCCTATTGCCAGTAGAAAACATGTCACCACTCGGGTACTATGCCAGACTGTCCAATAGCATGGAGTTCAAGACTGTCCAAGTGTACAAGGCTGTCCGAGATAACTGATCTGCCACTTTGTCCATATCTATGTATGTCATCTCTGTCTAGGAATCAGCCATTATTTTCCCAGTAACTGCTTTCAACTGCTCCTGTAGCTTCATGCAATATCTAACGGGACTTTTGACTTGACAGTTCTGGCTCACGTGCTGAAAGGTTTGGACACCCCTGATGTAAACTCTGGAGAGAAGACAAACAATTGTTAGAAGAAGCAGGCCATGTGTGCTGGTGGAAGGGAGAGAGTGGACAAATGTAAAGTCCTGGGGCTAACCATCCAAAGAAATGAGCAGTGCATAAGAGAGGTAAAGAAGATGAGAGGACAGGCAGGGTGGAGTATCTAGAGACATGCTTCGGGGGTGACAGAAGAATAACTGGAAAAGTGAAAAGGAAGGTTTACAAGCTGGTATGATTATGAGGAAGTGGCACTAATAAAAGGTGAGGTGGCTGAGCCCAGAAATTACTGGGGGTGACCGAAGTGGATTGGATTAGAAATAACTTGTGGGACGGCTAAGGCTCAGAGACAAGTGCAAGGCTGAGATGGTTTGCACACATGCAGATGAGGGATAGCTGGTATATATGAGGAAGGGTCCAGAATATAGAGCTGGGAGGGAGGAGGTAAAAAGGAAGCCCACAGAGAAGTTTCATGGTTGCAGAGTGTTTAAATGTTTTATGGTGCTTATGGTGAGGACCCAAATACACACTGGCAGGGCGATAGCAAGATGAATGAGTTACATCCCCAAAATCCACAAACATAGCCAGTCCAGGAGACACAGTTCTAAACTGGGAGGAACACAATGAGACGGTGAACCAGTTAATGCAGAGAACGACAAGGATAAAGCAACAGGGACACAGGCAACGAGTGTAGCAGGGAAATAGAAGAGGCATCTGATAAATGCTGAGGGGTTCCCAAAAGTGGGTGTCGGGACCCCCGCCACCTCCCCGGGGGGTCTCTAGATGATTTGATGCTGATGTGCTGAAAAGATTTCGCATTTTCCTTATTTGTGAACATGGTGAGGAAGTGTAACATTACAAGATGCTCCACTTTGGTTATTTTAACGTAAGGGAAAGGCTGCACTTTTTTGTAAGGGTTCTTAAAAAATATTGTTTTATTCTTGGATTTTAACAAGAAAAAAAAATCCCACTCGCCAAAATGGGGTTGCAGGCTGAAAGGTTTGGGAACCCCTATGTTAGAGGGGGAGATCTGATAGACAGAAAGTTCACATCATGTGTTCAAAGTTGATGTGTCAGATTCAGAAAAACTGGGCAGAAAGAAGAGTTTGAGCAAGTTAGACAAGGGCTGAACTCTCACAGACGACCAAGGCTAATCGATGCATGTGGGGAGCCACCAGAAGCTTTTATCCAACTGCAGCTGAAATTGCTGCTGATCCAAATGCTCCAATAGCAAGGTGTGACAACACACAGCCCATCCTTGTATGCCGCATATGAAGGTGTTTAGCTGCAAATCAGTCAGGCTACTCATGCTGGTCACAATCTTATGCCTAAACTGTGTACATGAGGATGCTAGGGTTAGGGAGGGATGGGAGTAAATAATGTTGAAAAGGCAAAGTTTGGAAAAAGCAAGAAAACATGTCTGTTTAAATTTGTATTAAATATTCCATATGTTACTTTATGCGGGTTATTTAATGACCTTTTAGGTTTAAACATCATTAGTGTTTGTGGCTAACTGACCATAAGCCATTGTTTATTACTACCCCATGAAAATCTGATGTCCCTTGATTTGCACACATGCTCAGCTGTTTAATTTATTTTCAATGCCCAACAGTGCATAGAGTATGTAAGCGTGTGGTGTTTGCTCTGCAATGTGCACAGATTTCCACAACACTAATTACAATACCTCACTCTATCACCACCCCTTTGGTCTGTCTGTGCAGGATTCAGACCCATCCTTTAATATCCGTAAGAACTCGATAACCTTGTAATTATACTAATGGTGCAGCATTCTAATGAACACGGCTATGAATTTCAGGATGGGAATTTAGACTGAGAAGTACCGTTTCTATAAGAGCGATTTGAAAATTGATTAGATGAAGCCCTTATTACCAGGACTGGGGCTTCTGTTCAAAGGTGTGTGGGAAATATATATAAAATAATATTATGAGCAATTGAAAATGAAATTTCACCAGGAATCTATTTGCAAAAAAAAGGTTAAACATGCATATGAACATATGGTGAGTAATTTAGACAATTTGGGAGATCTGAAACAAAAACACCATACAAGAGTGCTGTAAAATCTGCTTTCTAACTAAACAAGGTTTAATCAAAAATTACCTTGTCCACAGTTTTAGCCTAGAGCATAGATGGTCTGGCCAGGGTATGTAAAGGATTGTCTGAGGAACTACTAATGTGGAGGCTCACTTGCAGTGGTAATAAGTGGGTGAAGAATGGGCTGTACTGGCAGTAATCATAGCCACAGCAGCTGTTCTTCTAAAGTAGCACAGTGAGTTGCCAGGTCAATCTTGCTTTTTAAAAAAACATACAATTTATTCTGCCCTGCCACAGAGTCTGTCTGTGCAAATAGACGTTTCTGTTTCAGGACAATTGGCCTAAAGGAAAATAGCCTACCATCAACTTTGAATGCCATTGAGATTCCTGACCCCCGTGATGAAAAATGTCCAGATCAAACCACGGAGACTTCTCAACATGTATAGAGACACTGGCAATCTTTCCAGGGATGCGCATATGCTAATGACCCATGGACGAAGGAGTGTGATGACCCACAGCACCATGACCACACGGGATTTTAATGAAATTACGCTTCTATGTCTCTTATTGACTCTGCAAAATTGTACTTTAAAGTATTTGCAGTATTTGCATTTTTGCTTTCAAAAATTATGTATTTTTTATACATATAAGTTATTTAGAAATTTAAAAAAAAAAGACATTATGTGTCTCCAAATCTTTAAATAGCAAGGATGCTGGCCTACAGCGGGAGGTTTGTGTAGGCGTCTTGATGACAGTATTCTACGTCCTAACACATGTAGCGGCACACAGTGGGGTCTTACAGTGCTCCCTCCCCTACTGTGCTTGGCCCCGTCCTGCACCTCAGTTGAAATACATCACAAGCATAATAAGATTCAGCACTAAGGTGGGAAGAGAACCCGCTGTCAGCAACTAGTCGGGTCTTAAATACCTAAACTGCAACCCCAGTTTTAATGCCTCTAGACATACACAGCTGCATAAATAGCAACATTTCACACCAGGTATGAGGAGAGAGGGCTAGGTGTGTCAGGTGTGTCATGACCCTCTTTAACTCATCGTGGTCCATTGGGGACATGTTGTGTGGAGATGACTTTGGGGGCTCTGGCGTGGGGGAAGGCCTGACTATGGATCAGGGGGACTGAGCTGGTCTCTGGTGGGAATCCCTTGCTCTTGGCCACCACGGGGTTATCTTTCCTTACTGAGATTTCCACCACCACCCCACGCATGCACACACAAATGCAAATGATTCTGTTGTTTTTAGGCCATGCGAAGACAGGTTTCAGTTTTATCAGTGGGGATTGTTTTCTTTAATGCCAGATACAATCTCAGTTTAATAAAGTCAGTCATGCAGTTTGGATACCATGTTGAGGATTTCTTGCCCTGGTACGAGTAGGCAACCAGGTTCTCCATGTGGTATGTCTGTGGTACCAAGACAAGTGACATCTGAAACAAAAGAATGTTATCTCTCATCAGATTTTAAATGTTCTTTTTCAGTTCAGTTTAACAATTTCATGCAAGGTATAGTACTTTTGAAAGTTGCTGGATGATTGAAAACATTGGAGGTCATCCCTCAGCCCTTTTCTTGCCATAGCTATTACCCATATGTTTCAACTTCTACAAACTTCCATGTTACCCAAAGTATGACTCATTATGCTCATTAATACTCTTCACCATCTTCACACTCTTATTCCCTAAATGCCATTCTTGCATTTTGAATACGAGATAATGTAAAGGCATCATGAATCTGCACAGTATGCTCATATTCTCCAGAGCAAAATGGCCTAATGATGCTGTGGCATTTCCTCGTGCGCCCTCCATTAGGAGAAACATTAGACTTTTGACCTCCTTAGTGCTTTGGCTGTCAGAGTGCCAATGTATTTCTATTTTTACAAGGTTTCTAACTTTTAAATCTGCCAAATAAATCCAAAGATAAGATGTACGGTTGAGTGGGCAATCAGGTTTTCTATTAGATGGAGAGCTATACGTTAGATATACTGTGTAGAGTACGGTAGCATCTCTGGCATTATACATTAAGTGAGGCACAAAAACTCAACATCTATTAGCAGCAATTAATTTGAAGAGGTGATAATCTTAGGATGTTGGTTTATAACCAAACCGTACTTTAAACGTCTCCACAGCTTTATCCCTGACCTTTCTGGGATGTATAGGTCTTAGTGATGCTGTATGTCCCCTTAATGTTCTCTAACAACCTGAGGCAGTCATAGAATAGCTGAGTTTAAATTAAACTCGCTTTGGCCTCCATTTACGAATACGGTGACTTCTGAAGAATATTGATTGCGCTAGATTGCATTTAGGGACACAGAAAGCAAACACATGCCATTCATGTTAAATGTTAGTTAGCAAAGGTTTTGAGAAAAGATGTATAAGTTTCCATCTGTGTAGGATTCACAGAGGATATAGATTTAACCCACAGATGAGCTGCAATAATGAATCAGGAATCTATTATGGTGTTGATGGCAGAGGCAATGCAGTGCTGTAAAGGCAAGTTGTTGTTTTAGCTGATCAGATTAAATTATAATGATGGCTGTGAACTAAGAGAGACTGATCAGTAGATAATTGTAACCTTTAGTTTTTCAGTCTGAAGGTCAGTGGTTATGCTGGAATTTATTTAATGCAATAGGGAGAAAGGGGTTAAATACAGAAGCACATCACAGTTTTTAGAGTTTTGTTGGTAAAAAGTGTTGACATCCAAGTGTCGTGACCCTTCAGCGCCACTATTGTGCACTACTTCGTGTTTGTCTACCACGCAAGAGCTCAAATAACTCCAGTGAAGTGGTGGGTATATCATGACAAAATTGAAACAGACAAAAGCCAAATGAGAAGAAACCTATTTTTTTTTGTTACCCGAATACCTCAATGTCTAGAGATCATTTCCTGCAGTGAGACTGGCCTTGACTTTGACTTGACTTTCTCTGATAAAGCCTCTGTCTGTTTGACTAGAATTCACATTTAAATTTGATCAATTCTGTCTTCTCTCTCAGCAGCAGCCTCTCACGACCTGCCTGTTCAGCGCAGCCTTCTTCGGGGCCCTGGGCTCATCCTTTCTTTATGGCTACAACCTCTCGGTGGTCAATGCGCCTGCTTTGGTGAGTCATCTTAAACTAGTAGGCTGCCTTTGGAGACCTTGTTGTTGTTGGGAGGCGACATCGATTTATCTCGTTTTCTCATTCCTTGTCATGTTAGCACTACAACAAATCAATAAATGTTAATCTAGATGTGGCTTTAGATTCAGAGCCAGGGTTTGCTAAAACTACAGCTGAATGAAGATTAACTTATTGCTGGCAAAAGTAGGAGTTTAGATGTTTATTGTAGAGTCCCTTTTAACAACTGGTTGCACTGACAGGGCACAGCGGTTTCATTTTTGTGTGCTCAACATTTTTTATGCACAGCTAAACTGAACTGATGCATTTATTTCCCATTAGTGAACATACTATGAAACATCTATCTAATAGGTTTCAATCAACCATTTTGTGCTTATTCAATGAAAAATATCCTTTTGTTGTGCACTTGATGCAGGTCGTTAGACTGTTAAACCATGACTAAATGCAATGCTCATAACCCTGTTACGACACAGCTTATTTAAATGCATGTCAGTGCATTTCAAATGATGATCTTTAAAGTGAATGACTTCATTGTGCTCCTGCAGAGCTCTGAAAGCTTTTAACCAATATTTAATTCATGATTAGGCATAACCTTTAGAGTGGTAAACCTAATGCATTCTCTTAAATTTGTACTTGTACATATTTCATGACATGTTGGGAACTGGGTGGCATGGTTTGTTGCCCTGCAGCCTGAAGGTCCTGGGTACGGTGCACATTTTAGGGCATTCTGGGGTCTCAGGAAAACATTCTCACACACTGGATCAAATGGCTTCAGACTCCTGACTAAACAGCATCAGACTAACGGTTATCAGTCTAAAAAGTTATTGATGTTGCTAAATATCCAAAAAATCTGATGAGTTTTCATCTTTACCTAGGAAACCTCAGATTCAGGTATTTGTGTGGAGGTTGCTATAACATGTACTGCTGTCTTTGTGCAAATTAAATCCCCCATCGTACTATTGCTTGTCTGCATTGAATATGGAAAGAATGCAAATATTTATGTTGTTATAAAAACATGATTATCATGACCAGTATGCCATTTAACCCCCCCCCCCCTCCCCGGTGTTTGCCACGACTGCACAATAAAAGCAAGTTCTACTCAAATCTCGCAGCAGTAACTCAGTACAAAGATTACTCAATCTCATGTACATTATGCAGTTGCTCTGTCTGCATCGTTGAAGATTCCCAACCCAGGGCATGCTGAATGCTCTCAGCGGCACAAACTGTCAGCAGCTCAACCTGCTATTTGGATAATTCAGTTAATCATTGTTTGACCACTTCGGGTCACCTATGGGAGATTGAACTTGTACGTCTAATTGGTCATAACACAAGACAGTGAATTCATTGCAAATGCATCATGCCTCGTCCTGACACAATGTAGCACTGAACTCTACTCCCTTCTTCCTAATATATAGGTACTGTAAAAAAAACAACAACAAAAAAAACGTGGATGCATGAAAAGCAACACATAAACTTCACAGAAGGTGACAGAGCTTGATGTTCTAAAACATTTGCTTCATGCATCCAAGATTAACCCACAAACAGCTTCTTTTCAATAAACATACACACATAGAAATTTGGGAAACAGCAGGTCAACAAAGTGTCTAAACTATCAAACTGATGATGCCTCAAAAATGTATTAGAACAGAATCTAATTTTCTGTTCTGGTCCAGGAAGTGGAAACAAACCCCAGCATTTTTAAGAGGTTAGACTTTCTAATTTGGCCTTGTGTTTGCTCAAAGGTAATTAGATTCCCCACAGGTCATTTAATTAGTATTCAGAGATTACAGCCATTAGCTATGTGGTTGCCCACACAGAAAAAAGGCAACGCTGCATGCAACTCAAAAATTAATTTGTGCTTTTTGTGCCTTCAAGAACCCCAGCTGTGACACGTGAGTGTGTGTGACCCCTCAGTCGGGGCTTTTCAGGCTGTAACCACAGTTCCATCAGAACATGGCGTCTCTTCTGTCTCGCTTACTGATAAAGATTGTAACTGTAACTCAAAATGTCGCCATGCTTCAGCACTGATTATTGTGACACTGGTTGTGACACTATGCAATGCACATGTCATTAGCTGCGAAATACACCCATTTAATTTGTGTGTAAACACAACAAATGTACTGCAAACGGGTTGTGCCAAGGCTATACCAGTGCTGTTGTGTTGCGCCTAAATGCATTTCAATATTTTGTTATATACCAATGTGACTTTGCCATAAGTTATGACCAAAGAAATCATATAAAATGTACAGAAATATTCGGGAAACATTTTTTGTGTAGGATTGCAACAAAATTCCTTTAAGATAACTATGGATTATCTACAATTTTAAGCACCACCCTAAACTAGTAATTTTTTCCATTTTTAAATTACAAATTACAATATAAAAAAAACCAAACTGACAGAAATATACACCAATCAGCTGTAACATTATGACAGGGATGTCACTATCTCAGAGTTTTCTTCATCTGGGAATAAAATTTGGATTTTCTACGAGTTCCACCATGTGGTCAGATAATTTTGGTTGAAACAATCAAACAGTAGGTCATCCCATTAGTTTTCCTTTCAGTTTCAAACATCCAGCATGCAGAGGTGGGTAAAGCCTTTACTCTGGCACCTTTACTGGCTGATTTGCCTCATTAGGTGATGCAATTGTGCATGACCAGATCTATCTGGTCCAAAGACCAGATAGAAAACTTGAGCGGATCGCTTTTTACAGATTATTCCTCCTCAGCTGCGGAACAAGCTTCCTTTGCTTTTACCTTATCTTGAGACTCTGAACTCCTCTGAAAACAACGTTAAATGCATTGTGAGGTGATGGCGGAGAGTTGTTGTCTTTCTTACGCTATCCTTCCTACAGCTTTGGAATCAAAGGCAGAAACAGAATATTGTTACGAGGATGTTTGGATTTAAAGGGAGTTTACTAGGCCAAAAGGGTTTTCAGAAACTCCTGGGTCAGAGCATCTCCAAAACTGAAGCTTTTGTGGGGTGTTCCTGGACTGTGGTGGGTATTTGTCAAGCTACTACAATCCGCAAACTGGGAATGTCTAGCTGTCATTGGAGTGCCTGTTTGAGGTGTGATGCCTAAATTTACGCCCATTTCAGCTCTTCCATGTCTAAAATGAACTCTGTGTTCATTGAAGAATGATGTTCTCTTAATTAGATCTTATCTGTTTAAGTTAATTGAAGTACACATTATCATGCAAACAGTGATTGATGGGCTGAACACAGAAATGAAGAGGGCTGTGGCGACTGAATTAGATTAAGGAAGACAATGTGCCCATTCTGTGTGCGCAGTACTGATTCTGGACATGAAACATTTAATAATCCGACTCCGAACCAGGCAACACACTCAGAGTTTTTATCACACGCCATTTGCTCCGATGAATAAAATCAGACGTGTGACTTAACTTCTAACAAATCAAATAGTTCAATAGTTCACTGTTCTGTGCTTTCATGCTGTCCTGCAGAACTTTGCTAAATTGCTCAAAAAGCCCACCGGCACATGAAAGAGATCAAAGAGTTGAGCGACATTCACTAAGTACTTTGTTAACATGACGCAATGAAAGTCAAAGTTTTGGTCAAGTAAAACAAAACAAATCAAAAAAAAAAATATATAGACATGTGGAAGCTGTACCCTGAATACTAAAAACAGTTTTTTTGTTTTTGTTTTTTTACTTTGGGTGTTGTTTTCTAATAAAGTATTGATCAGTACAGGCAAGGGGACAAAAGAAAGGAAATCCAAAGCATAACAATATAACACAACAAGAGAAATAGCATCTTGTAAGAAAACAAAGCAGTGCTCGGATGGGTGCTAGGAGATTATTTGGCATCAAAATCACAGGTGGAGCTGTGAAACAGAGAACCTGGACTCGCTTGTCAATCTGATTAGCAGACTGATTGCAGAGTCAGTCTGCTAAAGAGGAGCAGATGTGCTTGAAACGATTGTCTTTTTCTTTTAGAAAGGGTTGCCTCTATGGGAAGCTTTGCAGCAGTATAGTCTCCCATACAAGGAAGTTGATGCAAAGATGATCTCATCTGAAAGACCAGTTTTCAAGAACGTCCACATAAGAAGTTTAGTATAAATAGCTACATTTACCTGAACAAAAGTAATTGGATTAAATGGCCGATCGGAATCAAAATGCTTCATGTAAACATGCTGATCGGGATATTGTCATCAGATTAAGCGCAATCGGAAAGAAATTGTAATCCGAATCAGAGGAGTGGTTTATGCCGATTGATAATCTGATCAGCATGCATGTAAATGCTTGTCAGGATCAAGTTATTCTGAATGTGGCAAACTGACCTCACCTGATGTATTTACTCTTTGAGTGGCGGAAATATGTTGGGGAGCGAAACTACCTGTACTCCCATTACAACCTTTCTATTAGCAACATTAAAAGAACTCAAAATTATTATTAATTCAGTGACGTTTCATCCATAATTAAAACCTGCCGCAAGTCCAGCCCGGGCACTCTGATGACAAACAAACTTGTACAATACTGCTTTTTTGCTGTTTTTTGTTGTACTTCTCTGTTTTTTTTTTTTTTAGGAAAATTTGATAATCGCCCATGTCAGATTGGTTCTGTTCTGACTAAAGTCAGGTGCATATAAACGCGCATTATGATTGGATTACGGTAATTGATTGTGTGCAAATATAAACTGTACAATCCATCCATCCATCGATTTTCCTACACGTACATCCCCATTGGGGATGAACGTGCTGGTGCCTATCTCCAGCATTCAATGGGTGAGAGGCGAGGATACACCCTGGACAGGTTGCCAGTCTGTCGCAGACTGTACAATCCATTTTTTTTTTATATATTCCTAATACATTTCAATCTGACCATGAAACTTTGTGCATGTAAACATAGCTAGTGATGAAGGCTTGAGAGTGCCTGAGAATTTTTCCCCCCCAAAATATTGTTTCATCAACACTGCCAGCAGGGTGATAGCAGTGCATCTTCACACATACAGTATGAGGGGTTGTCAGTGCCTAGCACCAAAGGTCATTGGTACAGCTCTCCGTCACCTGTCTTACTTTTGAAAAAAAGAATCCTTTTTATAATTAGGATCTTAACAAAAATTCGGGTATCCCTTAAAATGCTTCTGCTGCATTATAATCCAAGGTTTTTCATATGGGTTTGGTTATCCACACACTAAAATCTACTCATGTCTCCAAAGACCAGACAGAAACCATGAGCGGATCGCTCTTTGCAAACTCTTGCTCCTCAGCTGTGGAACAAGTTTCCTTTACTTTTACTTTGTCTTAAGACTCGACTCATCTTATTCTTATTAAAAGATGCTTTTCCGTAACATCTTATTGTGTTTATTTCTAATTGTTTGTATTGTTTAATTTGCTCTTTATCTTGTTACTAATGTTTTAATTTAAAGGGCTTTGATGTTCATACTCCTTTTTTGTACGATGACAAATGTGTAAGTTGCCATATAAATTGAAATTACTTCAAACAGGCTGAACAGTTCCATCTGTTCTTCTTCAGATGTTACTAATACTCCATTTGTGTCAAGCAGTTGCCCATTGTTTATCCTCCTTTGTCGTCTCTGCCCACCAGGAACATGAGCTGATCACTAATGTATTGCTGACTTCTGTCGACCACTGCAGGGGGTCCATCGCTGCTTCCACTGTCTTTACAAAACTCATGAAAAATAAATGAAGCCCCCCCCTCCCCTTTTTAGTGGATGTTCTCCCATCATGCCAGGTTCTAGCAATCACAGAGGAGCTTTTGGTCTGTTCTCGTTTGTATCTCTGCTGCAAAGGAGTGACTTATTACAAAGAAAAGCTCAGAAAAGAGAGGACAGCTACCCCCCCCCCCCCCCCAAAAAAAAAAAAAAAAAAAAACCCAGGCTGTTTTACAAAGGGCTCCGATCAGCCTCTTTAGTAACAATACACTAAAGCAACAAGAGACTCTTCAAACGGCGTGTCAGAGCACAGCATGCAGGCATAAAACAATATTCAATTGTCTTTATGCACAGCAGGTCCATATCCAGAAGCTGGTCTTTTTAAAATGAGTGAAAGAATTTTAAATGAAGAGTCAAAAATGCGGTAAATCCTTAGAAACATGCTGTTAAGATAACAGACTAAATATGTGATTAGTTCCCATCTTCTTAGCCATGGACTGCTTCTACAAACAGGCTTTTTTTTTTACTTACTGTGGTGTTCAGTGAAGTAAATTGAAATGCTCCACCTTGAACCTTACACAGAGATGGAAGTTTGTGTCAGCGGTCCAAATTTAAACGTGTTTCCTTTTTAATCATTGTAAATCTTTCCTGAAAAACCTGAGCTGTTTGGCGAAGGAGCGACAGTGATCAATGACCCGCAGCGTGGCTGCCAGTGCAGACACGCACGATAAAAGCTGATTTCTCACGTAACACTGTGCCTTTGGTGAAGGACTGTCTTGTCATATTGTGAAAGTCTGAACTGTGGGCTGGGTAGGGAAGATAACTCTGCCTGTAAGTGAGTATAATTAATTTTTCTTGTTTATTTCTTTAAATTAATTTGCAGTTGTGAGCTCCTGGCTCTTGTTTCTTGTACTTGTGTAGGATTTTAAGAGCCTTCCGACACACTGCTTTCACATTTGTGACTGATGCCACTAGAAACCACTCTGGATCCTGTTTATAAGCAATTTTAACACGACTGCATGCAAGTAGGATTAATCTGGGAAAGCTTTTTTTTTCTCCCCATATACTGATTCCAGTCAATTTAGATAAATATAATAGTTTGCCACTTCTGAAGTGAAATTTTGTGACGTTATTATCAGTTCACTTGCTTCTAGTAGAATGATGTCATATTGCAGTTAGCCTTTTGAAAGGTAAACAAATCATAAGAGTGGTGATCAGATGGACCCAAGGTTGAGCTAATTTTGTAATTTAAGACATCCCAAACTGAAAATGTAATATAATATTACCCATTTACGCTTTGCCAGAGAGGCTTTGTTAGGTTATTGCTGCTACAGAGCCGAACAACGCGCTGCTACATCGCTAAAGTCACTTTTTGTGGTGGCTGTATCAACCTGCCCAATCAGCTTATTGTACGTTTGTCAGGATTATTTGCAAACAACTACATAACCTGGGTGCTGTACTACGAAGCAGGTTCAACCTCCTTCAGTTTTACTAATGAGACCCGGCTGAACGAAGCCTTGATGCTGAAGTTATAATAGGTGAAAGTTCAAGATCTTACCTACAGTAGAAAGATGTGTCATCACCGTGAGCTTGTTGAAAACGTATATATGGTACATTCTTGGAGTGGTGGACGCTAACAGCTACTCAGACATGCCATATTGGTTTAAAATGTCTTTAGCAGTTTCAAACACATCACACTGAAAAAGGACTGAGCTTATATAGCGCTTTTCCAGTCATACTGACCACACAAAGTGCTTTACACTGTAGCCACATTCACCCAATTGCACACATTCATACACTAATACGGAGATTGGAAGGCAACTTGGGGTTAAGTGCCTTGCCCGGGGCACATAGACATATGGAAGCTAGAATCAAACCCACACCCTTCCAATTGCAAGATGAGCCACAGTTAGGGTTGGACTGCTAACCCTAACCCTAACTCACCTGAAAATTGAAACCCAGACAGCCTGACTAACACTTGCCCTGTCATAGACTGGAGACCTCTCAAGGCTGTACACCAACCTTCCCCCAATGGCTGCTGGAGAATTAGCACCAGTGTCCACTCCACTCTGCAAAGAGGATATAGACACTGGATGGATGCAAAAAGAGGATACTTCAGTCTGAATAAAACTTCTATCACATTGTTACCAGACTGTGGCGTCTCTGCATTTGGGGCCAGCGGGGCCTGGCCCCACCAGATGTCGCTGTGGAGCTCTATGTTCATAATTATCAGCGGGACAGGATCGTTCTTTATAGAGTAATATTGTAAACAAGACAGATTCCCTTGACAAAATTCTGTTTATAAATATTTGTGTCTACATATCTAAGTCTGTCAGAATACTGACAAGCTCAGTAGGCTAAATCCTCTTGAGACACCTTGATATTGGGGCTGGCCCACCAACGTTTGTTTAAATTCTGAACATCTGAAATTGCAGTGCGCATACCCATCACTCTCTCAGTAGACAGTTGTGGGGCACAAATCCTCTGGCTCCAATCACGGATCGTCCAATCAAAATACTAGAATTGCACACGTTATGTTTACCTTCTGCCAGAAAGTGTGCGACCATCTAGGCAAGGCTAATTTATTTGTATGGCACATTTCAGTATAAGGACAATGCAAAGTGTTTTACATGATTAAAACATTAAAACAGAATAAAAGCAAGAATAGAAGTGAATTAAAACAGAATAAAAACAAGTAAAAAAACTGTTGGAATAAAATGTAGGAAAATTTAAACAAAATAAAACATAGGGAAATGGAAACTAAAAGCAAATAATAATCTAGTGTTGGTTGTCCTTGTTGGCTCACTAAAGGATTGATATGAATCTTTTCTGTTCAATAAATGAATATTATGAGTGAACCTTTATTTACAATATGAGGTGTAAAATTTGATTACATTTAGCTTATATAAAATAGATTTTGTAGTGTGTTGGTTTATGATAATTGATTTGTTTAATTTAACATTGATCAAAGTCAAGTTGTATTTAGTTGCATAACAAAAAAATAGTAGGTGTTGAGTTTTAGTGTCCCACTTAACTCATCATGCGAGACGCCACTGTTACCAGATGATATATGTACAATTTCAGTTTGCAGTTATATTTCAATAGCTTTTCCTGACATTTTGAAAGAAAAAATAAATAAATATGGAGCAAGATATATAACGTGCAGCTAACAGTGTTATTATAAATGTTGATGTTTTTTTGTCTTTATTATAGATTGACTTTTTTTTAGATGAATGTATCATTTTATTTGTAGTTTTTATGACACATCTGAAATATAGCTGAATGTGCACTCTTGTGTTTTGCAGTACATTAAAGCTTTCTACAATAAGACCTGGATTGAGAGATATGGGGAACCTATTCCTCCAGAGACATCAACTCTTCTGTGGTCCATAACTGTGTCCATATTTGCCATCGGGGGACTTCTTGGAGCTCTGTCAGTCTCGTTCTTTATAAAGGTAGTAGGACGGTGAGTAAAGTAAAATCACTGAAAAGCAAGTGCAGCCTCTCTTCAGTTTAGAGTTTTAAATTTCTTAGCATGATTGTGGCATCTTTTATTCAGTAAGACATGAACAACTAGATGCATCCTGTTGTGCTTTCACAGGAATGAAGATGATCGGTTGAAACAATGTGCCGTTTCCTAAATGGACTTGATTAACTGAGCACCAGTAATTGGGAGCACCATCTTTCATACAGTATTCACAATGAAAGACGTCAACAACCGTCTAAGTGAAATAAAAATAGCTGCCGAAAGGAGTGAGGCAATTTTCCAAAATTTTGCTGTTCATCATTACGCAGCTAAAACAGTCATTCGCTTCAGAGAAAAAACATTAGACATGTCAGTTTTCCCAGGGCTGGACTTCCCAGTAAGTTCACCCAAGGTTCAGACTGGAAATTGGTCAGGGAATTTGCAAAAAAGAAGTCCGTTAAATGGTTAAATGTACAACTGAAAAGACAGAATCCCCATTCAGCAGAATCAGTAGTGGATTAATGGATTGCAGAGTATTTACTACGTGCTGCATGTTGCAGAGTTGCATCAGAAGTTAGTGTGTAGGAGTGTTTTCGTTCTCTCTCGGTGTCTCCTAATGTGATTCCAGTCTCCCCTCACAGCTACAAGGTCACAGCAGGACCGCTGGAAAACCGACCACGCCACACGGGACGTTGTCCGGCAAACTTCAGTGTATTTTTATGGGATTTTATGTGACAACGCAGCAAAAAGTAGTGCATAATTGGGAAGTGGTCGGAAAATGATATGCATTTCAAACGTTTTCATGAATAATTTATGAAAAGATTGACCTGCATTTGTATTCATGGTCACTGAGTCAACACTTTTTACAGCTACCTTTTGCTGCAATTACAACTGCAAGGGTTTCATCTCTGCCTGCTTTGGACAATTAGAGTCGGGCTCCAAACTCAGTCACATCCGATTGTGAACATCTATTTTCAAGCCTTGCCACAGATTCTAAAGAAGTTGCGTTCCTACATGATGATGCTGCCAGCACCATGTTTTATGGTGAGGATGGTGTGTTCAGGGCGATGTGCAGTGGCAGTTTTCCATCATACCTGGTGTTAGACATGCAGGTCGAAAAGTTACATTTTATCCTCATCTAACCAATGTGTCTTATTTTATGTGTTTGCTTCTGCTCCCCCTTGGCTTGTGGTGAATTTCAAGAAGAGAATTGTTATGGATTTATTTCAACACTGGCTTTTTTCTTGGTACTCTTTCATTAGGGCCCATCAAAGGTGGGGATCTCTGCAGCTCCTCCAGAGTTACCATGGGTCCTGGTTAACCTTAATTTTTTCTCCCTGCCTGTTGTTGTACTATAGTCTTTCCAGTATCAAAGCTTGGGATATCGTTTTATACCCTGATTCTGCTTTAAACTTCTCCACAGCCTTCTCCTTGTAGGAGAAGGACTTATATTCTGGATTTACTAAACAGGGGACTTCTGAAGACTATTGGTTGCCCTTGATTGCATTGAGGGGGATAATAGAAAATTAGGCTGAATATAAATGCATCTCATTTGCTTGAAAGTTTTGTTTGCCAATGATTGTAATCCCTCTGGTACGAAGAGTATTTTTGTGTTGTAAAAAACAAACAAAAAAAAAAACACACAGAGGTTCAGTTCAATGTCAGATAGATTCAGGAGCACCTTTCCGATTAGCTTTATAAAGCATGTTTCCTGGGTAATGTTTTAAAAAACTATTATTGTATAGCGACAGATTCACAGTTAGGTAGATGTGCTAGTGTCTGTAAACCTTTATTTGTCCCGAAGACATATTTACATTTTGAAATTTCCGGTAAAGCTGAAGCGAAATTGAGAACCTTACGGCAATCTATCAAATGCTTTGCTTTATATCCATGGCTACCTTTTCAGTCTTGTTACCTAGATTTGCCTCATTGAATCATCAAGATGAACTGTTATTCACCCTTCTTCATGTGTTGTATTAGCATCGTTCAGATGAATGTTTAATTGCCTGCCAGCTGGTGCTGAAGTTCATTCTTTGCGTCTGAAATTGTGTCCACTTGTCTTTTGGCTTCGTCTGGCTTTTTGAGCAATGATTTTAATGCAGATCTGACAAGAATCCTTTTGTTTCGTCGTGTTTTAGCTCATGCCCACTGCTGTTCATTTTTCTATGCTTTACATCACTGCTCACGTTGCACTTTGAAAACTTTCGAATCATATCGCACCAGTTTCATTATTTCTTGCCTCCTTCACTGCTACAGTGGTGAGGCTTTGTCGCCTCGTTTCCCCCAAACTCTCAGTTGGACAGACAGCTTGTCCTATTAAGCGCTGGTCGCTGAGAAGTTGCTATACTCACACTTGTGTTCTCCCTGTTGTCTTCAGCCCAAGAGAACAGTTATCATGTGAAAATGATTTTATGGTGACTTATTATCCCTCCAGCGATGTACTACTTAGGTTTAGAGAGGGATGGAGAAAAAAGGAGTTACTTTTCATCGACCAGAAGTGCCTTGACAACTTATTCTGCACACTGAGATCCATTTTCACAGCCAGTGGAATGAGTTTCCTAGGGTTCGGGCAAGTCAGGTAGTTTTACATCCTTTGTGTGCAGAGTTGTGTGTCCAGAATCCCTCCAGGGACTGACTCCGACTCGACTCAGTCACCTCCTGTGCTTTGAAAATAATTTCAATTCAAAAGAATCTAATGGCCACTAATTATCAGGACGTCAGTTTCAGAGCAGGGGGTAGAAGAAGGATGGATTTCATGCTTTGATTTTTTTGTTATTTTTTCTGTTTGAGGCTTATACAACACCCTAAGATTCACCTTGAATTGTTCCTCTCTTTTTTTTTCTCTTGTGTTGGTTGTAGTTATTCATTTTGTCTTTTGCATTCCCTGCTAGACATCTGTGGCCCAGGTGGTTTTCCTGGACAGGCTGACATTCAGATGTCAGGGTGAATATATAATAGCTAAGGAGGACACATGCAGACATCAAAGACAGCTACTCTTAAAAAAGAAAAGTGAACAAGGAGTTCATTAAAAGTTCCCAAGTAAAGCAAAGGTTATTGTAATTTTTTTCTATTAGTCTTCGTCATAACAGAGATGCAATATGAAGACAGCATTGCACATTGTTTGTTTGTCGACTCTGCTATGATGTAAACGAGGCTGCCTCTCACACAATGAGCATTTCTGCTGCAGCAGTTAAATCGAGCATCTGCTCCTTTGACTTCTGATTTTAGGTTCACATATTTTTCTGTTTAGACCTTTAAGTTGTCTAGTCTAGTTTGAAAGTTTGGTTTCAAGTTTAATGCTTAATGTGTGTGTGTGTGTGTGTATATATATATATATATATAATAATTTTTATATATAATTTTTTTGTTTTTTTTTTTCTTCAAAAGTGGCTGCCATGCATACACATGGGTTCATACAAATCCATAAAGCTGGTTCCATTTTGTTGACATTCAAAGGCATTCTCAGAGGGCACTCGGAAGAAATCCAATTTTCAAAGTTTTTCGGGATGAAATGTTTTATAAATGAGGTTATGAATCATATATGAACAAACCTTTGTTGAATCTTGAATATATATATAGATATATTCAATATATATATAGGAACAATGTGATGGAGTTTGTTGTATGCATGACTTAGTGAACTGGAGACTGACTATGAAGGTAATCTTGTTCCAATAAGATTTGTGCATTGTACAAATCTTATTGGAACAAGATTACCTTCATAACTGACTCAAGAATTAGAAAATGAGTCATTTAAGGATGATGACTTACAATAGGAAACTAGTTTAAGTTTTCTTTCTTTTTATTTATTTAATTTTTTTTTACTTTTAACCATGCAAATGATTTGAAGCAATTGCGGGAAGACAAAATGCTGTAACGTGCCATAAAGTAACCAGTAAAAGATTACTTATTTCCAGTTCCTTTATGTCAAAAACATTAAATGAAACTTTTACTTCTTGACATCATGTTGAATTTATCAGAGTCCATTCACCATTCTAGAAAATTTGACTTTGATCTCTTCTCAGTCATGTAAAAAACAAATAAAAGAATAAATAGATAGATATGTCCATGTTTGCTAACAGATAAGAGTGTAGTGATACAGCTTGCTTGGGTGGGTTAGTTCTAGATCACTCAGTAATGATGTGCGGCCTCCAAGGGTTGAAAAGAGTCACCTGCTAGAATACGTTTTGATTCTCTGGGATGTTTCAAAGAGAAAATTCAATTTCATTTTGGGTCTGGAAGGAGCATAAATGTGAGAGTCAGTCTGTGGTTGCGCTGTAGCGCATTGAGAGTGAAATTAACTTTCATAAGCCTGTCTGAAATTCTGTAGCTTTAACAATTTGTCGGCCCCTTTAGCTGGAAAACTCTTTGATAAAGTGGAGTTTGTGACAAGTCTGCAAGAGCTGCCCGAAACCACAGTTAGTGGAAATCTCTTTGAAGCATAATTTGTGAAGAAAAAAAAACCCTGTCAGTTTATTCTTTCAGCTTTTCTGAAGGGGGCTTTCTGCAGACAGGCGGTGTGTCATCGTACCCGCACCATGGTTAGTTTGATCCTTACTCTGGCCAACGGGCTGTTGATCAGGTCGCCTCCGATTTCTACGCACAGCGACATAAACCAGTATACATCTATTCATAAATGAATGGTTTAAATTTTAGTTGTTCTGGCTATGTGGAAAAACGCATTTGAATGGATCCTCCATTAATGGGTTTTCCTCTGCTTGACATGAGGGGCCAACATTGTTTCTGCTCTGCTGGCCTTGAAGAATCATTCCCATCCAATGGATTTTATCCCCTTTTTGTGCTTCTGAAGCCACAAAAAAGTGTCGTTATTCTTTTTTTTTTTTTTTTTTTCCACAAAGACTGTCTCAAGTCTTCTCACCCCTGCTTCTTGTTGCTTTTGAGTGCCTTGCGGAAATATTTTGACAGAAGTCAGATATGCTTGCTGTGCTCCTTCTTTTATCACAATTAAAGCGCAGCAGACGTTCCAACAAAGGACTTGAATAACTGGATTCGAATTCTGTTCAGGTTTCATTGCCATCATCTCTTTATAGCTGATGTTCTCCTCTTTTATTTGTCAAATAGCATCATGTCTATATCGTCCTACTGTCTTCCAGAAAGGGAACCTTGCTGCTGAACAACTGCTTTGCTGTGATAGCTGCTCTGTTGCTGTCACTGGGCGAGATGTCAAGATCTTTTGAGATGCTCATCATTGGCCGCATCATTATGGGGGTGAACTCGGGTTAGTGTGCAATTAAATAAAGCATGTTTTTTTATATTCAACTTAGTGTATAACAAATGTAGCAGCTCTTTTTGGTTCAACAGAGTGCAAAAAAGTTTAATTAATTATGTGAACCATTGGATACAGCCCAGAATATGATTTAACAGCCGGGCGTTGTATCGCAGGTAAACAGATCCACCTGCAGCTGACACACTGAGAACATATACGTACAGAGAAACACCTTCAACTTTCTTATAAAACTATGCAACCTTAAATAGGATCCAGGATTCTAGTTTGATTCTGCAAAAAAAAAAAAAAAAGAAAGAAAGAAGAAAAAGGAACAAATGAAGATGCAAATCAAGTTAGAAAATAATATTTTTGGATGCAACTTCATCCGGAGCAAAAGTAATATAGATTGGCAGATGTGCAAAATCATTTGCGCATCAAATATGAATTCTGTGTTGATCAGAGAGCAGCGAAGCTCTAATTGCCTTCTGTTCTGAGAGCTTCCCCCAAATCCCAGAGGAAAATTGTAACAACAGCCCTTAATCAGAGAACGTCTTCAGTACGCTGTTGGCAGCAACCATTACTTACATATTCATACTAACAGTGTATGGGGTCTATACTCAGATTCTTTCATCAACAACAAAAAAGTTTCAAACCGCAAAAAAAGCAACAACCTTAAAGCATACAAACATAAACTTCCTTGCTTCAAGTGGATATTCATGAAGAGCTATTTTTGTGTGACTAAACTGTTAAATTGAACTAAAACCATTTAGAATTGCCTCAGTTTTAGCTGAGAGTTGACCCTCTGAATGTCCTCTATTTTGTGTAATTTAATTAAAAACCATTTGCACAGCATACATCCTAAGACCTCCTCACATCTCTGGAAAACGTCCTTAGATATCAGACAAAATGACATCAGACTGTAGACGAAAACGTTTTTGGGTCTTAGGAAACTGACCATCAGACGACGTGGATCCAGACAAAACAGCAGGAGAGGAAAGGGACTCAGCCCAAATGGACTTAGGCCAAACTGAGTCAGACCAGACATATTCAGATCCCAGCACATCAGAACAAACATCTGCTTCTGTTTGGCCTGATTGCCTTTTGGTCAGAGACCAGGCAGATTTAGACCAGACAGACTCAGACCGAAGAACATCACACTGAACAAGGTCAGACCAAATGGCTGCAGAACAAATGGACTCAGACAAAACAGACTTAGCCATCCATCCATTTAGTGTCTTCAACTTATCCAAGATTGGGTAACGGGGGTGACAGGTCCGGGAAAGAATCCCAAACATCCTTCCCCCCAGCAACATCCTCCAGCTCATTCTGAGGCACCCCAAGGAGCTCCAGAACCACATGGGATATATAGTCCCTCCAGCAAGTTCTGGGTCTTCCCCGCTGTCTCCTCTCAGTGGGACGCACCCAGAAACCCCCTAAAGGGAGGCGCCCAGGGGGCATCCTGATCAGATAGCCAAACCACCTCCACTGTCTGCTTTCGATGCAGAGAAGCAATGGCTCTGCTTTGAGCTCCTCCCGGATAGCAGCGCTCCTTAACCTATCTTTAAATCTGAGCCCAGTCACCCTCTGGAGGAAGCGCATTTCAGCCGATTGTATCCGGCATCTCGAGCTTTTGCTCATAATTTACACCTGCATTACTGTAGACAAAGCCCCTAAACTTCATCCTACCACGACTCATGAACAAGACTACAGGATACTTAAACTCCTCTGCTTGAAAGAGAGACTGGCCGCCAGCACAGAGAGGGCAATCCGCCATGGCCTCAGACTTAGAGTAGCTGACTCAGTCAAAACAACCTAATTTAAAATGACACCACATCAAATGTGATCAGACCAAACTGACTCAGACAGATGTATCTTAAGTTAACTGCTGGTGCCACTCTGGTACCAATACAGTTTTAGCTCTTTGGTCATCTTCCCTGCAGTCCTTCGAGGCTCAGATCTAAGGTTTGCAGAGTCTACGAGAGACTGTAGAGACCCATATGTTGTTGGGCAATTCTTAGTTGATGTTTACAGTAGCCACACGTTTTCTTACTTGTTTCAATGCATTTTTTAACTTGAATCCGTTATGCGACTCGTGTTTTTTTTTCACCCCTCAGGTATATCTCTCAGTGCCCTCCCCATGTACCTGGGAGAGATTTCCCCAAAACATATCAGAGGGTCCATCGGCCAGTTCAACTCCATCCTGATCTGCTTGGGAGTGTTCACAGGACAGGTGCTGGGTCTGCCCGAGCTCTTGGGTCAGGTCAGTGGAAAATCGACGATAACATGTCCTCATGTGAAAACAGTGGGTTTCAGACTTTATGATGAGGGTGATTAGGTTGTGAAATGAAAGAAGAGGTGTAGAAATCACACAAACCTCAAAGTAATGCAGCGGTAAATGTGATCGCTGTGTTTCCGTGATTGGCCCAGGAGCTGATCTAATCTCCACACCCTGGTCACATGGTCTGCGTTAGTGACAGGCTATAGCGTAAACAGTGGGCAGAGGGTGAACCCCATTTAAACACCACTTGGATTTCTCCTCGAGCCACAAACTGGCATATAGGGTTGTGTCGAATCTGCTGAATAATTTTCATCTCTGCCTGTGCATAATGAGCAGGTAGCTGCTGGTATCCGTTCTCTCACTCTATTACATTAAGCTCTTCAACAATTAATAACACAATAAACCCTTGATCGCTCTGACAGATACACGCTTTTTTTTCTTCTCACAGTGACGGCTCCTTCCACCGGTAAATTATTTTCCCTACCGGCTGGCAGAGCCTTAACCATGACAAATTATAGCTGAGAAAAAACATTACCAATGTTCTCACCTCCTCTCTATGCTTTGTGAGACATAGTTCTTTATTTAGTTTCGTAAGACTTTCTTATTTATTTTTTTACTTCTGATTTGTATAATTTCTAGGCTTGCTTTGAAAGCTCATTCTCCCTCTAAAGGCTTTTGCTCTATTCTCCAGTGTCTGATATACAGACTGAAGGACTTCCTTTGAAATCTATTAAATAAGTCAAGTAGAACATAACGGTAAAGGCGGCTGGTGATACAATTGAGCCTGTGAAAGTGCATGTGAAAAGTTGTGAATATTAAAATGTTGAAACCTGGATGCATCGTCCTAACCTGACTCATGCCAGCTGTATGTCGTTCCGCCTAGCTTCACTCACATACATCTGGGACATCGCCCATTGAAAGTGATTTCTCCAACCAATTTTATGGTCTGGCCAATCAGGACGCAGGGCTGGAATTTCATAGATGTGACGTAGTGGAGACGCGACCATGACATGAGACTGTTTTGATAGCAATGGCGGCTCATCGAGGAAGCAAGCGTTAACATTGATGCTGCTATTTCTTCCGTGTTGTCCAATCTATCTGATATTGTTTCATTAAAAGAACATCAGAGAACGGCTCTGAAGGCTTTTGTTGGTGGAAACGATGTTTTTGCCCTTCTCCCGACCGGATTTGGCAAGTTTTGTTTTCCGGGGCGCGTCCGCAGCAGACGCGGACGCGCCCCGGAGCGGTTAGCGGTTAGCGCTAACCATATTAGGAGGCCTTTGCCGCCTGTCTTTCCCCCTCTTCCTGTCAGCTCACTGTCAATAAAACGCGTGCCACTAGAGTTTTTTTTTTCCTGCGTCGCTCTCATCAGCGTCACGGGTTGGCTTCGGTGTGAGTGGTTGAAATAGCACGTCGATAAAGATGACAGACAAGTGGCTTATCCAATCATATGCAAGAAGTTTTGATAAGGCCCAGCCTTCAATAAAGGCAATTCCTATGGAGAGGTCCCAGATGTATGTGAGTGAAGCTAGGCGGAGCGACATGCGTCTGGCTTGAGTCAGGTTAGCATCGTCCAGCATTCAAGCGTAAATTAACTTAACATTCAGCTTTTTGTGATTGGCAAATTATTAACACAAACACCACACTGATGCTGTTTTGTGTATATGCCACCAGCTAAATGCGAGAACGTCATGATTTTGCCATTTGTTCCACTTCTCTTAGTCGGTCTGGGTTGATGTATCTGAATGATACATGGATGACCAGGAAATGTTTGTCAGAGTGGCCCCTAAAGAAAATACAAATACTGACTGGATCTCTGCAGCATGAAAACTCATTGAATGGACCATCAAACTGCACCATATAACCTATTTTTTTTCTAAAATAACTACAGTTTAAAAGATCATCATCTGCTGGAGTGGAAGTAGAGAGGTTTTGGTTGATATGCATCTTGTTTTGGTCTACAGACAGTGCTCAACAGCCCACCTAGTGGTGAAATATCACTTATTGCTCCTTTAAAGGGACCTCGTCACAAACTATGACTTTCCGAATTTCTTCTTCAGTAGCTGCATACAAAGATTTTCCGATTAAATTATTGTGCCCTGCTGGGTTATTATGTTTTATTTCTCTGATTTATATTTTGTGTTTGCTCTACTTTTGTGTTTGCTCTTCTTGTTAGTAAGCAAAGCACTTTTGTGTATATATCCCATAACAAGACCACGTGACCAGAGGTACGATATTGCGCATTTGCTTGCAATAATGGGTAAATAAGGCGAAGAGAGTCAGCAACACCCAACTAAGGTGCGAAAAGAAAAGGAAAAAGCCCAAGATCAAGTGTAATTGGGTTCGTCAAAAATTATTTTCAGGCTAAAAAAAGTAAAAGTAAACACTATCAGGACAGAAGCTTGGCGTATATTATTTTATTTGAAGATAAATATATGTGTTATTGTGTTTTTTAATAGTCATAGTGTATGACTAGGCCCTTTTAAGATAGCTCAGTGATCCAGTGAATATCCTTCTAGAGTCAAAAACAGATTGAATCATGTACAAGAAAATCACATAAATCTTGATCAGGTTCAAGCAGTAATAACGACAGACAATGATGCTTAAACTAGTACCCCCCCCCCCCCCCCCCACACACACACACACACACAAACAAACACACATACCTATTCATAGATTTCTATAGACCTTATGTCTGTCAGATCAAATCCAGATGGTTAAAATATTCTCCTGACAAATAGCAGTCTGTTATTTTGATGATTGGACTCTGACTGCTACTCAGACGTTGTTAATCACACTGATTGCTCAGACAATCGCTTTGCTGCTTGAACATCAAGAGATGCACCAGGTGTTGCCAGCATCCCATGGGTTGTGTGAATCTCCTAACTTGAAAAGATGTTATTTTCATGAGATTGTCAGGACAACAGAGTTTTTATTTCCTTATATACGGTAGTTCTAATTTTTATTACATTACCAAAAAGTACTCAGTAACAGAATTCAGTTGTTGCAGATTTCTTTTATGTAAACACATGCAATGCAACAATGCACCAGTTTATGTTTTTAAAGGAAAATTCACTAAGTAATAGCAATTGGGACCCTTTTCGAACTTGCCACATTATTGGGCTCTTCCTTTTCAATAATGTTTCAGCTGGTCACAGGCGATAGTTACTTTCACTTTCATAACCAACATTGAAAAACATTTTTTAAAAGGTGTGTAGGGGAAAACCTCCCAAAAACAAGCACAAACAAACCGAGAAAGCTGCCGAAGAGCGATAAGGTTACATCATGACACACCGTCAACCTAAAGCAAAAATGGTGATAACAAAGTCTGCAGCTTGAATTTAGGTTTATAAAATGAAAAAATAAATGACAATTTATCAAACGAGGATGAGGAAATCAGGAGAAATATTTCCAGGCAGCAGTGGATTTGACACAAGGAAAACCTATTGAGGGATTTAAAAATAGTCTGACACAAGCCCAATCTCACTGTAAATCATCATGCTAGCAAATTATAATAAAACAACATACTTTTTGGGCAGCATGATTGTTTATTCCTCCAGTTCTGACAATGCATTGTTATTCCCAACAACTCACCTGGATAGCCGCTTTATATTTGCAAGCATTGCAGTGGCTGTGCGAGGCTCACTTTTTCCACACAGTCAGTAGATGTTTTACCAGGGATGTAGCTGCCAAAACTTTATTCTGAGGACTGACATGCCACTGTGAGTTTGTCTGCATTTAGATTACCCCCACTATCATGTTTTGTTTATCCCTAAAAGGTCACTTTAAGTTAATGCTACACATACTCTTAATTTAAAACGTAGCTTTTTCTTTTCGTGGTGTATTTTTGAGGGTCTTCTCTATGAGCTCGTTTTTCCATGGATGTCTTGATCTGTGTCTGTGTTATATGTGATTTCTGAGCCGGTGTCTCACCAAGATTTCTTTACGGTTACCTAATGACAATAGACTCTAGATTCTTGATTCTTGATGATGGATGAAAGGTAAGTTAAAACTGTGATATGCAGTCAGACCGCAGCTGCAGTCAAACTCTTTCTCATGCATTTGGCTCAGACATGGTGGAATTTTTTTTTTTTTTTTTTTACAAATGAGGCTGGTTATTGTGGCTAAAGATGCAGGGTCATTGTTGTGAGAAAGCAGTTACTTATTCAACGTGATCTGCAGACATTATGAAATGCCTAGTGCTGATAGAAGGATCATAAAAGTAAAAGAAAGAATGTTCCTGATTGTAGCCAATCTATTTGAATTTCGTTTTATTTTAGTGGATTTTCTCTTATATTTTTAGACATGATGTTTTCTTCTTCATGGAGCTTTGTCAATAAGATTAATTTTCATACGGGGATTAGTAAAGTAATTCCTGATTCTGATGAACTTTATTCTTACAACCACTGCTGTGGTCGCTTTGAGTGAATCAGTCAACTTATACTCATAAAAAAGTCCTTTTGTTAAAAGAAAATAGGCTGCATCCTATATACTACAAGTAGGAATGAAATATTTGATATTTCATACCTTCAATGTTTTCAGAGTCAGCTAGAAAATATCAAAACATTTGGACTTTAAACTTGATATTACAATACGTGTAGAAGCTATACATTTTAAAGCATAAAATGCATATATTTAAAGGTTTTCCTTGCAATCTTGTGCACATATGTTGCTCTCAAGTCAATTTTGGGTAAAGTCTGGTTTGTTGACAAATGTCTATTGTTCTGGACAGCACTCCTATATTGTTTTCAAACTGTATCACATATAGACCAGCACTCGACTCCTTGGTGTTAATATGCAAAATAAAGTATTCTTGTAACAATGACCAAACATAAAGAAATAAACTCAACTTGATGGATTTTCTAATCTGTTTTGTCTTACATCCATCTAAATCTATTCAACAACTTTGCCAACATCTAACTTGAAATGGATATTAAGATTTCTTACGATTCTTAATATTTTCTCTCCTTGAACAAATACTGAAATGATAAATGGACTGAATTTATGAAGCACTTTTCTAATCATGCAGGCCAGTCAAAGCGCTTTACACTAGAGCCACATACACCCAGTCATGTTCACACAACGATATGCACATCAGTAACCTATTTGAGGTTTAGTCTTTAGTCTCACATGTCAGTCTTTCCCAGGGGCTACTTGGCATGTGTCAGGAGGAAGCTGGAATGGAACTCACAACTTTTTGAAATCCAAGACAGCTATTCTACCCTCTGAGCCACAGTCGCCTGACAATAAATGAAAATGATCAGGTGAAAACAGCCTTTTGTATTTACTGAAGATATCCTCGTCTGATAATGTTTAGGTGTAAAAAAAAAAAATAAAAAAAAAAAAATCAAAAGACGAGCATAAGGACAAAGAATACATCATTCACCCTTTGATAGTAAACAAGGCCTGGATCCACAGTATGGCTAAAGACAGTAAAACAGAGTTTGAGGCCTAAAGTTTGTCCTCAATATCAAATGTAAAGGCATTTTAATCTTTTAAATGAAAGACAAATTTAAATTTCAATTAGAGACAAAGCTGTATTCAATAAGTGTCAATCGCTGTTGTGCTTAGTCAGATATCTGCTCAGCTGGAAATGCACCCTTCCCTGTTTGCGTTACAATGGCCTTACTTGCTTCCCTAATGTCATTCAATAAATGGTGGTGGGGAAAGTGCACCAGTCATAAACTGCACAGCGTCAGGAAGGCTTCCCCACAATGCCCGAGAAGTTGACATTATGCTCAGCCGCTCTCTGCTCAGCTCTGGCTATTTTTAGCATCAGTGTTAATAATTAATCACCTTCAAATTGCCATTAAAAGACTTGAAACCAGATATTAACATGGGCTGTATAAATCAGACCTAATGTTCTTGTTTAAGGTCAGTTGGGATTATACAAATTGTTTCTATTAGCTTGATTCCAGGATAATGAGGCAGGATTAAAAATAAATTACTTTCTCAGAAATCAAAGGTTTATCAAATAAAGAAATATGATACCTCCAAGTAATATGTAAAGATGGAGTTGGCTTTGTAAGCTTACTATATTATTTTATTTTATTCTCAAATACACAGCTTCCTGGTGTGACATGATGAAAAAATCAATTGAAATTATCTAAGATATCGGGAGGAGAATTATGGTTCTCCACAAGTCTGATTCATCTTTGGTTATAAGTTTTATTTGTGAAGCAATAATATGCAAAATGTTCAGCCATTGTATCTAGTCCCAGAGAGAATCGTGTTTTTGGCTTAAAATGGAGAGTTTCGTTATCCAAAGAGAAGTGAGTCATGAGAGGAAGTAGCCATTACTCCAAAAGCAAAATAAAAAGTAAAATTCAAGTTTACAAATTCATAAAAAAAGACTTTACTTTTTGGAAATATGTCCTGTGGCCTGATGAAATTAAAAAAGATGTTTGCTTTACCTGCAGAGCAGCTTAATTCTGGGTACAAATGAGTCTTCAAAAGTGACAATAACCCTAATCATACCCCCAAATTAGTTACAAAGTAGCATAACCACAGCAAATTTAGTTTATTGAAATGGTTGTCACAAAACCCTGATCTCTGTCCCATAACAAGTGTATGTGTCAGCTCGAAAAACCCATATGTTTTATAGTTCTGCCAAGTTTTGCAGTTCTCTACACATGTAGGACGAATTGTAAAAACCTGTGGAAAGATTTCAAAATATTTTTTATATATATATATATATATATATATATATATATATATATATATATATATATATATATATATAAATGTTTTGAAATTTCTTTTGAATTTTTTTTTAAATCTTTGGACGTGTCAGCCACCAACGAAAACAATCAAATATATGTATGGACCTGTCTGCCGAAAATTCTACACATTCCATGCCCCCAAGAATGCCATACCATTGTTGTGGTGGCAGCATCATGCTATGGGGATGTTTTTCGGCAGCAGGGACTGGGAAACTGGCCCAAGTCGAGGGAAAGATGGCTGGAGTTAAATACAGGGATATTCTGGAGTAAAACCTTTCAGTCTGCCTGGGATTTGAGACTGGGATGGAGGCTTCCCAGCAGGACAATGACCCAAAGCATACTGCTAACACGACACTCGAGTGGTTTAAAGGGGAACATTTAAATGTGTTGAAATGGCCTAGTCAAAGTCCCAGCCTCAATACAATTGAGAATCTTTGGTTAGAATTGAAGACCGCTATTCACCAGTGAAAACCTTTGAACATACAGGAGCTGGAGCAGTTCTGCCTTGAAAAATGGGCAAATACCCCAGTGGCAAGATGTGGTGATCTCACAGAAACTGATCCAAAGCCACTTAAAACTGTAACTGCTGCAAAAGTGGCTCTACAAAGTATAAACTTTAAGGAAAATGAACAGTTATGCATGCAGAAGTTTTCTGTTATTTTGTCCTACTTGTTGATTGCCTCACAATAGAAAATATATCTTCAAATTTGTAGGTAATTCTACGGAGCCCCTAAAGGGACATGGAGGAAAAAAAAAACTATTGCGAGATCTCGCAAAAGGTTTTCCTACGTCATATATATATATATATATATATATATATATATATATATATATATATATATATATATATATATATATATATATATATATATATATATATATATATAATAATAAGGTCTGATGCCTTCACGGAGTAGATGCAAGTTTGGAGAGACTAAGTCACAAAAACGTGTAGACCTGTATCTCTCTGTCTTAGAAAAATAACATTATAATATAAACGATATCTTTTAATCTTACTTGTGAAAAGTTAGCCCTCGAGCCCTGATGCCAATAGTCCGTCGATTTAAACAAAAATACGCCGCCCAGTGCTGAGGTATCATTAGTGTGTTCAGCTTGAATCAGCAGGTTAGGGTAGCAGGTAGACCGTAATTCCTACGCCGCGACAGTCAGTGCGGGGTCTACTCTTATATTATGTCTATGGTTTTATCCTTTTTACTTTGTTGTGTGTTGTGTGTCTGTTTTACGTCCGGTTCACTGAAGTAGGAAAACTTTTTCTTTTAATCTTTTAAAATGTCTCTCACTAATGTCAAGTCCATGTCTGTAGCCAAGTACGGATTTAATGTCTTTATATGTCAGGCCAGTACTAAAATAGAAATCAATAAACTTCTCCCATGGATGACGTGTTTGCGCCTCCATTGTTTTGTGTCTGTTTACAACTTCTTTTTCTATTTAATGGCGGTTGGCAAACAACTATGTGGTGACTAACCAGTAATGAGTGTGGATCAGGTCATTTGTTTTACTTCCGGTTCGCTGACGTAGGAAAACCTTTTGCGAGATCTTGCAATAGTTATTGCGAGATCTCGCAAAACTATTGCGAGATCTCGCAATAGTTTTTTTTCCCTCCATGTCCCTTTAGGGGCTCCGTATAATTCTGTAAATAAAATGGTGCCAACAACCCATTTTAATTACAGGTTGTGAGGCAACAAAACATGAAAAAGGCCACAGGAATTAACACTTTTTCAAGGCAGTGTAATCTGACAACATCCGAAATACTTAAACATGTGTACTGTAAACATGAATGATTATTTATGCATGATAGATGCATATACAATTCATATGAAAATCCTTTGCCTGTATCAACTTTTGACTAAGGCATCATGTCTAATGAGAGAGAGAGAGAGAGAGAGAGAGAGAGAGAGAGAGAGAGAGAGAGAGAGAGAGAGAGAGAGAGAGAGAGAGAGAGAGAGCCCATCTCTCCTCACACTTCATTATTTTTCTTCACTTTCCCAGGCTGGCTGCCAGCACTGCCCATCAGCCACCTCTGTAGAGAAGCAAAGAAAGCAAAAGAAAACTTTTACCCTTCATAGTATCACTCTGGGTCTATCCGTCTGTCTTATTTCGTTTAGATAACACCAGGAATTGTCAGTCACACCTTGTTAACCCAGAGGAAGTGTTACTCCCTCTGTCCCTTCACACCTTATTGGCCATTGTAACAAAAACACTCTGGTTGGTGTTGATTAAGCTTGCTGCTGAAAGATTGTCATGACAGGGATCCATCATATCCCCACTCGGTTATTTGCGAGCTGCATTCTTAGTTTATCTTTTATGGCTGGAAACAGACATAAGCCTAAGGCACATGTCCTTTGAAAGCCAATCTGTTATGTCATGTAAACAGAGGGCTAATAACATTAGCAGATCTCCCCTTGGCACATCTTTTTTAGACTTAAGATCACCAATTACGTCTGGCAAAGTACTTAAAAATGAATTATGGAATATGTGTTCTGAAATTAATTAATCGTATTTATAGTCATATCTGTTGGCACTTGTAGACGTACAGTTGTGTATGTGGACAATGATCGCAAAATAAACAGTAAAACCCTAGAAATTAAAGACTTTGATGAGTCTTAGTATTAAGTTAAACTAAAAATATACTTTGGCAATAGAATTGGGTTATACCAAAATAATAGGGAAAGGCACAGTGCCAGTCAGAGGTAAATCTAAACTCATCGAACAGCAGAATGTGTTTGTACCACCAAAAATGTCTTTATATTATTCTGGTTGGATTTATAACCACTCTTCTTTGAAGTTTTGGTTAAAGTTCATTTAAATTACCTGGATTCTTAGGACAGATCTTTCAAGGATGGTTAACCAATTTTTTGGATGGTTTAATGCCAGGGCTCTCTAAAACCTATTCCACCTATCCCAAAGCCACTTTTAAATTAAGATTGATTGGCTGTAGTAATGCATGCACTGTAGTAATGCATACTCTACAATAATGTGTGCGCTGCAGTAAAGCATGCACTGGAGGAATGCATGCACTGCAGGAATGCGTGCGCTGCAGGAATGCGTGCGCTGCAGGAATGCGTGCGCTGCAGGAATTTGTAAACTGCAGTAATGTGTGCACTGCAGTAATGCATACACTGCATGAATTTGTGTGCTGCACGAATGCATGCGCTACAGTAATGTGTGCACTGCAGGAATGTGCAAGTCTCGTAGAAGGAACTAAAAAAGCAAGCATTTTGTGTGTTATTTGGTTAAATTTTGATGTTCTTCTTCTGTTTTGATCCTATGTCACTAGGACACTTAGATACTGCACATCCTCTTTTATAGGGATGGTTAACAGTTCAGATTTAGTACAGTTTTTAATAGCTACAAGCTCAACTTTCTTCATATTGAGGGACAAACCAGATGACCTCAACGACTTCTGAATGGTGGTAATGGCTACAGGGATTTGACTTTCTTTTCTCAAGAAGAGTGTTGTGTCATCTGCTAGTTGTGTTAAAATGAGCTCTTTACCAAGGAGTATAATGCCTTCTCCAACACTATTTTTTTTTTAATATGACATCCAATAAGTTGCACCACTATCAAAAAGAGATAAGGAGAGGCAGCCCTGTCTTATTCCTCTTGAGAGATTGAGTCTGGAGGATGTGCCACCTGTCAGTTTAATAGAACTATTGCTATTTTTATAGAGTGCCTTTATAGCATAGGACCAAAGCTAAAGTTATGTAATGATTGTTAGAGGAACTGATACTCCACTGTATCAAAGTCCATATATAAATCTAATAACAAAATCTAATAACTGTCATCTAATGAAACAGAGTAATTCAGAATGTCCATAACTAGTCTAAGGTTGTTTGTTATGCGTCTTTTGGACATACAGTAAACTCTGACTGTGTATCTTCAATTATTGACTCCAGTCCCCCCCCCCCCAGTCGTTTAGTAAAGATCAAAGCAAATATTTTGTAGTCGCTATTGGGTAGTGGAATTGGACGTCAGTTATCAATCAAGGAAGTTTCTTTATTGAATTTGGGAATTAATGTTGTTAAGCCTTGAGTCGTGTTCGTAGGAAGTTGTTCTTTTTCTGTTCTGTCTAAATACATATTTATTAGACTTATGAAGCACTTAGTAAAAGTCTTAATTATGTTTCCCTCTGTGTTTTTTCTTGTTTAATTCCTAAAAAATTCTAAACACACATATAGAGCTAAGGGATAGTCAACTCTACTCCAATGGGAGTAAACAAACATGAGAAGTGAATGAACCTGAGAATAAAGCCTGAGAGCTACACACTGCTGCTCCTCTTCATTAGGATAAAGTCATTCCTCCCTTCTACAGACGTAATTCGGAGCCGCTGATGAAACCTCTCCCTCCCGTCTTCCCCTCGTCTCGTGCTCTCTTAATCTCAGGCCAAAGTTTTTGTACGTTATCTATTTCTTCTGTGCAGGTCCTCCCTGAAGCGCAGTCCCCTCGGCTGTAGGAAAGCCCTGCTCTTTAATGCTCTCCGCACCCCCCCCCCACTTCCCCTGCTTTTTTTGTGTCTAACGCATTTTGACAGCGTACATGTGTACAATTATTTCAATAAAATAATATTGAAAAGTTTTATTTCAGTGGCTCAATTCACAAATTAAAACACATTTTACAGATTAACACGGCCCACAAACTGGTCTTTTCAAAACATTACGGCTAATGAAAACACAATGTTTAAGATTAGAATAATACATCAGAGCAATTAAAAATACAGCACCGTGGGCTCAATTAGTATGTTCTGTAACTACTTAGTTTTTGTTCTCATATGGTACTTTTAAAAATGACCAACAAGTCACGTCTGAACACATATTTTAATTTACTGAGGTGTACCTGTATAATTTAAGACTCGTGGCTTACTAAAATTCATTTGTTTCAGGAAGTGAGTTGAATATTATCTCCTCAATTACCCCTTACGTAAGCACATCTCCATGCCTGGTTTTAATCTAATTAACGACTTTTAATTCTTCATTAACATAACATCGGGACATGTTGTGCACTGCCTCATCAAAATTATTGTTGCCAATAAGATTCTGAGTAAATATCATGAAATCTGAGTTTGTTGTTTTGTCGCTTCTTGAAATTGAACGTTCTGATGTAGCATTTATGTATTTTTGTAAAAATGTCATATGAGAAACACAAGTCAAAGACTTTAAAGCTTGATTCTGCATCATGTTTTGTGTGGCGCTTAGACTTTATGTCGTAAATGTACATAATGCACACCTCCAGCTGGGCATTTGCACTCGTTCCAGCATTTGAAATAGCAGTGATAAAAACACCTTTTCAAGCCAGTGAATCTTGGATGAAAGTCGTTTTTACATTATGTCGATGGACCAGTGCCGACCCAGAAGACACGTCGGTTGTGAATAATCCCCTTTTCTCTGAGATTCTCCTGCCATATTTTTTGAGGCTGTCATTCAGCAAAGTATAATGCTTTATCTATTTATATATTTTGCTGTGGATCTTTTCTCTGAGAAAAAAAATTAGGTGCTACATTTTTGCTTAAGGATTTTAAAAAAAAAAAAATTTTTCTCTTAAAATTATGTAGCATTATTTCTGTCTTTCTCAAGTCCGCCATTCGTTGTCTATACCCGCTCACCCTTGCGGGGGTCGCAGGGGGACTGGTGCCTATTTCCAGGAGTCAGTGGGCGAGAGAATGGGTGGATACAGGACGAGTCGCCAGTCCATCACAGGGTAAACCACATCACTCAGTGTTGGGTGCACACTCTTGCAGCTAAAGGCAATTTAGAGACTAATTAACCTAATTTATAAATTCATTCATGGTTTGACTTTTTGCAAAGCAAGGACTAATTTTTAATCTGTGTGTATTGATTTGACCCGTGTGTCACTTTAACCTACGGCTATCTTCATAAATATAATATGGATGTGGAGTGTCTCACTGAAGCCGTTGTTATGTATTTTGCGACACGCTCCCCCCCCATGTAATTTCAAACTTATGCCACAGATGATGTGTGATGAATGCATTGACATGGTCTGTGCTGTCCCTTGGATGGAGACTCCATCAGGCTTCCTCCCGATGACAGCTTCTGTTAATGGGAACTGGTCCAAGATGTAATTTGTTGTCGAGTGCGAAATTGTGATAAGCCATGACAAATGATAATTAATGTAACCTTGGTGCTCGGCGTCTGACCTTCTCCCAGTAGAGAAGCGTGTTTATTTAGGTTTTTGCAGGAGCAGGCCTTTAGCCAGTCTGTCACTAATCGCCCATGGGATTCCTGGGCCGTCTGCACGCCACAGACAAAGACAAAGGTCCAATTTGGCTGCCTTAATGAGCTTTATTTATACTCTGTGTTCTCCATTACATCAGTCTACAGCTTTAGAGAGTTACACAGATTGACAAAGAGGTTGATGGATTGTTTTATGGGGGAAATTATGTTCTTGTTCATGTTACATAGTCTTTACACACGGGAAAACATTGAACAAGCATGAGATTCACTTGGTGTGAACTGTAAGTTGTTGGTGTGGAAACAAGTAGAAGAAGGCACAAGGGTTTTGTTTGGCTTTATTTTCAGATAATTTGTACTTTTGTTCACATTCTCTCTCGACTCTCGTCACACCAACTTTCACAGTGGAAATTAATCGCACGGTTTTTGACGCGCAAAACTGCTCCTGCTGAGACTTGATTGGTTTAAGACCTCTGGATGTTTTCTATTATGCTCATGCATATCATGGGGAAATTGAACAGAGAATTTTGTTTGAATTCTTTGTGACTTTCGTGCGCTACAATTAACCTAGCATATACATTGAGGTTTTATTTTATTTTATTTTGAAAAAAAGAAAGAAGTGAACCGTGTGTTATTTTCCTTCCAGTTTACAATCATTAACTACATTGTGCTGTTCTACCTCATGCAATCTTGATACAGTAAATACAAAAGTTTTTGTGATTCTAAGACAAAACATGGGAGGTTCAAGCTGTATTTAAACTCTTGTAAACCATATTCTCTGTGGGAATCTCTAAACTTCAGAACATGTCACACAGAGCATTTTCATTACAAATGAAAAGGCTTGCGAAAGGCAATTGGTATCATTGCCTTTTTTTTTTGCCTAAATATTACTATTACTGCCAAATCATTATAGGGCCATTAAAAGAAGGGCTTTATTTACCAATAGAACTGATTTTTGCTGCTTATTCACAAGAACAGCAGAGGGTTACTCAGTGTTCAGCGGGAGAGGTTTTACCTTCCAGTTTGAAAACTGCCTGTTGTTAAAGTCTTCTTGGGTTAAACAATGAAAACCCATTGTAGCCAGCTTCCACTGGTTTCAGATTGTTGTGCAGCTACACTGAAAACGGCTTCATTTATACTTAATTCCTCTGTGTTCATTAGCAGTGGGATACTTTTTGTGTGATTGATGAAGACTTTATAAAGTACTGACACAAATTGTTAAACTCACACTAAAAACATTATATCTGTACACTAGCTTTGACAGAACAAAAGCCGTTTGACACCCTTGCAATAAAACAGGTCAATTATTTTCTGACATTTGTGTGAGCAGCAGCATAGCAGTTGTTGGAGGACCTTAACATCATATATGATAATATAAATTTTTAATCCTTCAGACAGGCAGAGTTTCCTCTTTCTACCAGTCTTCATGCTGTTGATAAATAACTTTATATTTAACAGACATTCTCTCAATGACAAAAAATAATAAAGATTCAAATACACATCGTCTCTGTATTTAACAATAACAAGGTGTCAAACCCCGCATCATTCCCCCTGTGAGGTGTGAATCCTAGCGTATTCGCCTCCAAATATAAATTGTGCGGCTGTATTATTCTAAGAATGGGCATCACACATCTGCAAGGTCCAACTGTCAGTTTGCTCCTCTGACAGACCATCAGCAGAATAGGCTTATGGAGAAGGTGACATTCATCACAAACAGCTGCAGGCGGACGGATGATAGGCTTTTCTTCTGATCCCGGCAGATGCCCAAATACGGCCTTCCAAAGGCATTTACTGACCAGACTCTTACTCTGCAGTGTTGTTGTGCTCTCCAGACGTCATTAAAGAAACATAGAATAGCTCCAGAGAAATACTCATCTTCCAGATTACAGGCTGGGTAATGGGACTGTGGAAGCTACACAGACAGGCTTAAGGGAAAATAGGTGAGCCATCTCTATAGGTGTCAATCCATGTTTTTTACATTTCACGACATAAAGAAAATCTCATACAGGGCTTATGCGCTTTCTTTACCCACTTTTCATTACACAGAGAGAACAGATTTGCGCAGTGATGCGCAGCTAATGATGAGTCGAAGTCTTTATCTCAGTGATGTGTGGTAAAACTTAGAGAAGTTTGTCACAAAGCGGACTCATTAAGCAATCAGGAGCTGCAATGGCAATCTAATTGAGATTGACCTAACATGAAAAAACACACTTATCTAGAATAATTGGATACACGGCAGATGTTGGGCAACTGACTGTTCCATTAGCTCTGTCAAAGCAAGCTGGGTGCTGGATGTTACTTTTATTTTACAGGAGCCAGGGTTGCAAGAAATCCTTTCAATCGTTTCAGTTCCTCTTCTCTCCTAACGGCAGTAACACTACAGGGGCAGTGAATCCTTCCAACACTGAATGTCTCATTTTAAAGCAAAAACATTGATCAATCCCAGCCTTAGCTGAGATTTATTGCCTATACTTTATCATTAGAGTTACACAGACTACACTTAATATACACCTAAGTGTGTATCTCGCTCTCTCGCTCTCTCTATGTGTGTATATATATATATATATATATGTATGTGTATATATATATATATATATATATCTATATATATATATATATATATATATATATATATATATATATATATATATATATATATATATATATATCAGATTTAGAAAAATAACATATGTAGGATGGTCTACTCTCTGCATCTGAAGCATTTTTCTATTTCTGCTAGCCCAAATATCATCCACCAAAAGTGCCCAGAGTAATGTAATGGTAGGAACTGTATTAAATATCAGTGGAGGCAATAAAGCCCCCCATTTCTCCCCACCATATTCCATCAAATATCTCAGAGGGACATCGTCGAGGAACATGATTAATGGCTGTGTTAGATACAAAAGTATTATTTCCAACTCTCAGCCTTCTCTTCATAATTCTCTGCTGCATTTGCAAACATTTTTCATTTGCCTGCTTTAGCTTATAGAATTATGTTGGAGTTTACAAAAGACATAGATTTTTATTTAAGATGGTTGGCAGGTGGGGAAAAAATGGAAATCATAATTTATTATTTATCTTCCAGGCAATGCAGCGATGTACTTCAGCCCTACTCTGTTACACGGCTCTAATCTTTGGTTTAGATTCCACTGTTGATATGATTATGATAAAGTGACCGTAGGGGTAAACATAAGGACAGTTTGCTGACATGTGTTGCTCTAGTGATAGACAGGTAAGTTTTTTTAGTTTTCACCGAATATGGAAAAAAACAAACAAACCATCAAACAATGCTTTCATACTAGGCTGCACCTTAAATGTACATGTTAAATTCTATTTTGATCCTGACCTGGTTTGATCTTCATTAGAAGCTTCAGTATTTTCCTGTTCTGCATGTTTTGAATTTAGTCTCTGAAAAGATCAGTTTGAGTGCTTCCATACATTTTACTTTAGATTACTGGGCTTCAGATTTCTTATAATAATCACCACTTCAATAAAGATCACAACCATTTTCCCAAGTATCACCATCTTGAGTGAAATTTTAAAACACTAGGTAATGGGTACTTGTCCTTTGTTTGGTTTGTTGCATTATACATTATCATATATAAGCAAAACAAACAAAAAAAAAGAGATTATTATCCAGTGGCACTGCTTTAAGTGATGAAGGCTAGGGTTTGATTGAATTCCTTTCACTCATCCGCTGAAATTTCCTATTTAAAGATAGCAAAATGAAACACAGCTTTGCACACATTTATTATCTTGTCATGTATGTTTTACATACGACAAAATATATATTTTTGCATTTTTAACATTTAATGTGTGCTGGCGATCAAGAGGTTGGAATTCCCAGTGTTTTGCTGCGTCAGCAACTACATCTCAAGGCTGACTGTGTGCACCACATTGCTCATGTGATTAATAGCCAAATTAAATCAGAATGTTGGTTGTAGTGTTGTGTTTGAAGCATTCAGTGAGCCAGGGTGAGTGAATCTTCATCAGTGCAGATGAAAATCTGCATTGTTTTGCATGAGATCACGTAATGTAATAATCACATAATTGAGCTGTTGCTGCCATATTTCTTTAGCACTACTGTAAATTTCCTAACGTTTTATTGCGAGACAGATTTGCCACAGCGTGATGCATAAAAAAGTTCCTAGAAGTCAGGATTGCACTATTTCCCTTACAAAGAATCAATGAAGTTACTGAAGACAACAGAAAATGCACTCCATAGTTTTGTTCTGAAGACAAAAGTGTCCATAGGTGTAAAGCTTGGGCCCTGGTTTGTCTAAATATTTAAGTCTAACATTTAGTCCTATTATTTGCTTGACATTCCTTACTTCTCTGCAGGCTTTCAATAATGACCTTCTGTGTCTAAAAGCTTTCTTTACATTGCAAAAGCAGAACTCTTTCAACCAACACTCACTTTTCACATCTGCTCCATAAATGTAAACATATTAAAGTACATGTGATGTAGAAACAGTAACTAACTTCATCTTTTAATCAAATAACACCATGCACCCACTCATTCGCTGGAGTGTTATATAACATCTACATTACACAGTAGTTCTGGAACATGTCCATGTTTAATATGTCGTAGCTCTCTTGTGTCCGAGGTTTTGATGTAGCTGTTCTGTTTGTGCTCTGACTGCAGGAGTCCAGGTGGAACCACCTGTTTTCTTTCCTGGCATTTCCGGCCGTGCTGCAGCTGTGTGTCCTACCCTTCCTTCCTGAAAGTCCCCGGTACCTGCTGATGGAGAGGAAGGATGAGGCGGGAGCAGAACGAGGTATTTTGCACATTGTGTCAAATAGATTTGCACGATGCACACAAGCACGACTGTAAGAGGCATCAGGTCTCAGAATCCCTTCGTGCTTTAGTGTACTAAAATTATCTTTCTCAGCCTTACTCCCAAAATCGATGACAGACAAAAGGGTGAACTATTCACTTAAAGCTATAGTTGGTAATCCTGTTCAGAAACACTTTTTGTTATACTGGGTAAAATTTTTCTTAAATCCCAAAAGTAGTCAATAGATTGTATTCAGAAAAAGGAGGTTAAAAAAAAAACAATCCCCGTGAAAGCTGCAGGCCTGTAAAAACCTCTAACCAATCCCTGCCATTCGGCCATATACAATATAAAACACAATGTAAAAATAATAATAAAATTAAATATGTTGATATTTACAACATGTACCACTAATAAATCAATGCATATTGGAGTTTTTGGTATTAATTACTTTTGGGAAGAAGCCGTGTTTCAGTCTGCATGTTTTAGATCTGAGGCACCTGGAGCGCCTCCCTGAGGGCAGCAGGCCAAACAGGTTGAAGCCAGGGAGGGAACAATCCTTGGTGATGGCTATGGCTCTCCTGAGGCAACGTGAGGTGTAAATGACCATCAGAGAGGGCAGTCTGATCTGCATTTACAACCCTCTGGAGCCTCATTCTGTCTGCAACAGCACAGCTTCCAAACCATACTGTGAAGTATATCAGCAGGCTCCCGATGGGTGAACAGTGGAAGTTTAGGTTGTGCTTCCTGAGGACTCTGAAGAAGTGTAGCCGCTGTTAAGCCTTGTTGATGATGATGTTATCAATCCAGATGTTGATCTAAAGACGGGCAGCTTCTGTGCTGTGCTTCCAGAGGTCAATGATAACCTGCTTGGTTGTCTTGGTGTTCAGAGTGAGGTTATTCTCTGAACATCAGGCGGACCTCCTCTCTGTAGGCTGCATCATCACCCTGTGAAACTAGTCCGACCACCGTGGTGTCATCAGCAAACTTGATGATGCGGTTGTTGTTGTGGGCTGGACTGTAGTCATGTGTGTAGAGGCAATACAGGAGGGGGCTCAGCACACAGCCCTGTGGGAAGTGTATGTTCAGTGTGCGGGTGGAGGAGAGGAGGGGGGGGGGGGGCAAGTCTCACCATCTGGGGTCGATTTGTGAGGAAATCCTTTAACCAGGCACATGTGAGGGGAGTGAGCGATTTTGAGACGAGTCTGCTGCTCCAGGGGGTTTAGCGCTGAGTGGAGAGCTACAGCAATGGCGTCCTCTGTGGATCTGTTTGCATGATATGCAAACTGGTGGGGGTCGTAGTCTTGGGGGGATAGGATTTTTGTTGCATTGTAGCAGTAGTCTCTCAAAGCACTTCATAATTACAGGGGTCAAGGCCACAGGGCCGTAATCGTTTAGGCTGATGATGGAAGACCTCTTCGACACCGGGATTATTGTCGTCCATTTTAGACAGGTTGGAACGACTGCCTGGGCCAAGGAGAGGTTAAATATCCTGGTAATGATGGATGCGAGTTGGGAGGAACACGCCCGTAACACCTTGCCAGGTACACCGTCTGGTCCAGCGGCTTTCTTGGGGTTAACAGCCAGGACTACCCGTCTGACAAATGGCTCCTTTACAATGAGTGGTGCGGTGCAGGAGCCATGTGGACGTGAGGGTGGGGGCCGGGCTGGAGCAGAGGAGTGCTGCTGATGTGTTTCAAAGCGAGAAGAAAAGCAGTTCAGCTCCTCTGCCATTGGTGCACTCAGGACCGTCCTCTAAAGTTTCAGATGTCTTATACGCCCCGCCACAACTCCCGTATATTGTTGCTGGACAGGTGGGACTCTATGCGTACCGTTGTGTGATTACGCATGTTTTTAAGTTATTTAATGTCTAATAAAAAACTCTTGGTCTGTTAGTTGTTGTCCAGTGATTATCAGCCCAAACAGCTGATGTTAGGACAATAGTTGAAAGGGTGATTCGAGCACTGGCGTTCTTTTAACAGCAAACTCTGCACACAAATGGAATATAGGAGTGACAACTTCTCTTCAAGAATAAGAACTTAACAGAAATAAACGAACATCCAGAGAACACCATTATAGATCGTTGTTTATCTGAATTAACACTAGATTTCAGACCTGTCCAGGGTGTACCCCGCCTCTCGCCCAATGAACGCTGGAGATAGGCACCAGCAACCCCCGCGACCCCATGAGGGATAAAGTGGTTTGGAAAATGGATGGATGGATGGAACACTAGATTTCAGTCAACAACTCTTCTCTCCTCGGCTAGTGAAACTTAACTAAACTACTAAGCAAAATTACTAATAAAGAAACTAAGGAACTACGTACACACAACAGAAACAAAAAGACAAATAAAGATAGTTGAAAACCATCGTCATAAGAATGATTCAGTGAATCTTGGGTTCACTGTAGATCCAAGTTAGAGAATCAAAGTTCATCTAAATAAATGTGGAATGAGGTTAAATTAGCTTAACTAATTTAGAACAACCTTTGGTATACATTCAACCGATTCACAATGCAACTCCAAGTTAAATACAGCATTATTTGAGGAAATAACATTTTAAAGAATGATTTGCTAAATAAAAATCAATAACCTTTCGGACACTTGATTTTTATTAATGTAATCATTTCTCCAGGAAATAATTAAGACTCAAATTGGTAGCTCAAGAAGCTAGAGGGCGCTGTTGGTGGACAATTGGTCGTAAATGATGTATCGGAGCACAAAATGTCCAGGTGGTCATAAGCTTCATGGGTTAATCTTAAATTGCACAAAACACCCTTAAATGGACATTAATGTTCCCTATCAATGCTGTACTAACGCTCGTAGCACTAACGGCTAATGTAATGTTTTGTAGTCAGACAAATTACAGATTGAGCTAATTCACCACTAATTATGTTTATAGAAACAGGGTGAAGTCTTTAAACCTAACAACCCTCTTAAACATTTTGGTGTTTGGTTGCTTCTTGAGACTAAGCCTTAAAAATTCTCCAGCTTCACCTCAAATCAACAGTTAAATCGCTGAAGCTTGAAGAAGCTCTGTTTTCCCACAATGCTCCTAAATTGATTTCTCTGTCTTATGTTTTATGGTCCTCTACATTTTTCCTAAAGTTTATTTTAAAGAAGTTCTACTTTGAGACTGATTCAGATTTGAAGAACTTTTTGCAAGTCATTTTTCTCTCTGTACCTGCTCACAAACACTCCAGTGACATCTTGGGGGAGGTGGTTGACAATTCAAAAGATGTCACATAGTGATGTGCAGGTCTATTAAGGACCACATCTTATAATTTCACAATGAGTCAATTTCATAGATGCACTGTGAATATTAAAATTTTGTTTGTCTCCTTATGAGACAAGGACCGTGACCAAATCAGCCATGAAGTTGGCTCTCCTTTTATTTTTCAGTTTTGGTAAGTATAGAATAAATGCATCCATATCTCGTTCACTTCCAAATCAATTTGATCCAATCCAGTATGCTTTACTACCAAATCATTTTTTTTCTTCTGCTCTTCTGCAACTTTGTCAGAAACAAATTAAATGTTCATGGTGCTTCTGATGCAACTTGCGCTAACTTATAAGGACATAAAAACTGTTTTTATTTTAAGATTTTTTTTTTTACATTTTGTTCTGATAGTCCAAAAGTCCATCTGTATCTCTGTCAGTAAATCCAGCTTTCTTGATGTGCACTTGTCAAAGTGCTGAAATGAAGCAATCACATGGTCTAATTTCACAGTACATTTGCTGAAGAAAAGCATATAGAGGATACAGGACTTTGATCAGTTTTGTCTCTTGGGTGATTTGCCTTCTTTGATGTCCACGTCCATACATTATGAATGGATACTCTCTAAAGGATTACCCTTGCTCTTTCTAACTTTGAACGTCATGATTGTGTCATTTGAACATACAGTAAAGTGGTACAAAAACCGAGTGATCTTAGCGAGAGAAAACTTAACTTAAAGTATCATTTTAGGTTAAGTTTAGACAATATTCTGAAAATGCAGCATTATAATCAGGAAATACGGTGGGTTAAATCACAACATGAAGGTACAGTAGCTGATGAGGTGCAGCAATGAAATCAAAGCTACTGTAATAGGATATTAATGCATTCAAAACACAGTAACTCATAGATGTAGTAAGGATGTGTTTGTGTGTGTATTACAACTATTCATAATCTTTGAACCTTTTTGTTTTTCACATGATACAACCACAAACTCTTGTATTTCAACAAATCGCTTGACAGACCAGCATAAAGTAGAACATAATTATTAAAGGGGAAGGAAAAGTGTACAACATCTTTGACCAAAAAAAAAAAACATAGAACTGTGTTGAGGTTAAATCTGGTTAAAGGTGAACTCAGAAGAACCAGTGTTTCACTCCAGTTGGTGTCTTTTGGGGTATGTCTCTACCAGTTTTGCTAGCTGGAGACTGATAGTTTTGCCCATTCTTCTTTCTACAACAGCCTAAGATCCGTCAGATTGGATGGAGAGCGTCTCTGTCCATCAGTCTACAAGTGTTGCCTCCAATTCTCAGTTGGAGTTAGGTCTGCAGTCTTAGCATGCAAAACATCAGCATTCAGACTTTCACGTTTTTACATAAAGAGAAGATATTTTTACCTGTTTGAGTTAAATGCTAAATATGTTATTTGTAGTTCAGAACATTTTATGCATGTTTACTGCTCTGAAGATTTGTTTGTACTGGCACTATGAAATTAACTTTTTATTGCTTCTGCCAAGATGCCTTTTGTTTTATGTTGGCTGTCAAGCAAAGACCAGCTAAACAGACATTGTGCATTGTGCAAAGATCTAAAATGAAAAACATCTTCACAAGCCTTCATTCTGCAGTTGTAAAGTTCAAAGTAAACTTACGTTAAATGCTTTGTGATCTTAAGAAGTTTAAATGCCCTGCTGCACTTTTACCGACTTCTGCACTGGTCTGAGCTCTGAGCTTTTGTTATTAGCACAGTTAAAGATTAATGCTTTATTCGTCCTGTCATTTTAAAATGGCAAAACTAACAAATAACTGTACTACTAGCATGGTAATCGTTAAAGAGCGTAACCATGTTATGCCCACTACGTTATGAGTATTAAGCTGAAGAAAATGGAGGAAAACAAAGCTGATGTGTCCGCTGCTGTGGACCCCTGGAGGCCGGTGGTGGTTGATGAGGTCTGGAGGCAGGCCAGGCAGCTGGGAGAACTCACAGAGAATCTTGTCAGGTAGCTAGCCAGGAGACATAGAGAGACCACAGAGAGCCTGAGCAGGAGACCTTCTAGGAGGCATGTAGAACCCTAGAAGGATCTTGTCTGGAGGCAGACCAGGAGAACCCATAAAGAGCCTCGTCAGGAGGTAGATTAAAAACCATGGAGGAAGCTGGTCTGGTGGATACTGGGGCCCACGGAGAAGCTCAGGAGAATGGTCCAGTGAATGCTGGAACCCATGGGGGGCCCTGGAGAGAGGCAATGGGGCCGCTGGGACCCTGGACGGAGCCCTTGGATAGGAATGTGAGATGGAGGTGAGCCCACCTGTAATCCTTCTTTGGAGAACTCTGATTCAGGAGACAGAGGCAAGACTTCCTCAAACCCCATAGGCTTTAAATTAGAGCCCGGATACAAGCAGTGCTTTCCCAGAGGCCCTTCCCTTTCCGATAGGCATCCACATGGGGGGCAGAAGCACTCGCACCTAAGCTCGCTGGATCCGTTCCCTAAACTCCCTCACAGAACCTTGGATCAGGTACCTGAGGCGGGATGAAGATGATGGAGCAGGAGATGCATATGATGATGGCTGCATTGAAGACTCAACAGAAGGTTTTTGTAGCTGCTTCGGACGAAGGAACCGCTGCTTTTGCTGCTGCTAAGCAACTGAATGTGGCAGCATCTTTTCTATCAATATAAAACCCGGAAATAAGTAGACAGCAACACAAAAGAAAACCGAAACACAAACACCTGTGGATCATACTACTGGTATTTTAACAGGGTAAATATTACATTTAATCAGTTTTCAATATAATATCAATTAAATGTTAAAAGATGAAAACAATGTTATGGACGAAGACATGCAAACACTGAAAAGGAAGAAAAATTAACGAAAACGTCTGTACAACCTTAAGTTCAGGCTCAACAAAACATTGAACAGTGGAGAAAGCTGCCGGCGGCATCAAAAAAGTCCACCATTACTATTTAATGAGATAAATGGCAGACAATACTTCTGCTTCAAGGTTCAGAATAACCTAAAAGACCTTGGACCAATGTTTTATACAACAGCTTCCAGAAAAAAAATCCCAGTTGTACTCTCACTTTCAAGAGTCAGCACATTAAACCATCACACAGCCGAAAAATACTTAAATATTATTGGCATTTGCACTTTTCCTTGCTGTAGTGCTAAATACTGTTTAGAGGGAAAAGAAAACCAATATGGAAGGCTGGAATCAAAATATCTGTGCTACACAAGGGAGAAATAAAACACAAGAAAAGTGAGAGGCAATTTTGACCAGCAGCATATACAAGAAGAGGGACTATCACAAGGGAGTAAGCCAGTTTTTCTATACCAAACTTTAAAAAAAAAAAAACTGTTGCCAAACCTATTTCTGGGAACATAATCCAAAGTCTGAATATGAATGTTGTGAAAATTATTAAGTCAGAGTTCAGCAAATGTAAAACAAATGACAATGTACCTGGAGATGTACCTCACACAAACATCATCAAGGAATGTGACATTCAATTTCACGGAAATCCTGGATACATTAGGCACCGGCAAATTGATCCATTTGGGGGACATATGTACAAAGAAACTGGAATTGACATTCTTGTACAATGTCTGAGAAAGAAAAGCCACTGACCTTGTACCTAGGTATACATACGATTCCAACAGTAACGGAAAAGTTAATTATTCTTTGGGTGTAATACAAAATTATTATCAGTATAAGCATGTCTGCATCAATAAAGGCAATGTTATGTTTATTCAAAAGATTTAAAACATTTTGTGCTGTGCATTTGGTGATGCCACAACGACCTGTATTGAAGTTATTGCTTGTTTTATAGTTATATTAATGATAGAAAAAAATCATGAAAAATAAATGTAAGCATATTTTACCAAAGTAAAAGTTGTAGTATGATAAAACATAATTAAAATGAATGCCCTTTATCCAAAGCTATTTAGTTGATAGAGCAAACTGTTATTTGTAATGGATTTTTTTCTATCCTCCACCTAGCAAAGGGGATTTTACTGAATATTTGGCTATTTAGGCTATAGGCTTTGGGAAATTCCTCAACATTTTTAAAAAAGTATTATTTTACAATCCAAGACCTATGAAAAACGTGAGATAACATACACATAAAATTATTTTGGTGACAATACACCCCTCCTTGGTGAAGCTATTAAATATTTCTTCGGTTTTGAAGTTTTCAGACGGTCCCTGCGCATTTGAGGACCAGCTCTGCATAGGGGCCGATTATACTCTCCCAGAGCAGTGGTAGGCTCGTTTTGAGGAAAATACGATTCTGACTCACTGTCTGCCTTGTTGTGGTTGCAAAGAGATGTCGTTTTTAAAGAAGCAATGTTCAGCGGATGAGTTATTGATCCGGAAAAGCCAAATCTGTGAATATCTTTACAACTTTACCGTAGTTTCCAACTTCCTCTGTCAGATGTGAATCTAATAATCTTTGGTACAGTGTCAAGTTTGATTGATGTACGATAATGAGCATCTTCATCAGCGTCTGCCATCCATCTACAGCATCAAATGTATTTATTTATTTTTTTTAATCAGCTGTTCAGGAACATCTAAAACACAACCACAATCAAATAAGTTTAATAAAAAAATCAATCAGTTTAATCAAATGTCGAGGCCCTTTCATAGCTAGGATAAAACAAAACAAATACGTTCGGCAAAATGTTCCAGTTTAGCACATCAATGTCCTGCACGAATAAATTAATACGAAAAACTAAAATTTAAAAAAATCCAACAGGAAAAAAAAAAGTTTTAGGGGTTCAAATTCTTTATCAGTCATGGTCTAGGCTCGGACAATAAGAAAACAGTACCGGAGGCGATCAGCGGTTTGTGCCACACGGTTGAAGACGGACGTGTTCACAGCCCTCGAAGCTCTGTCTGCCAGAGTGTTTGCTCCCATAAACAAACTTGTCTGATCGGAGCAAACAGGGACAGGCTATCCCTGACAAGAATTGATTCTCAAATCCAAAACATTCTTCATTTGCAGGGCAGCACCATTCATCACTTGCGGATCCTCTCATATCATAACGGTGATTAAGCGCAGGTCATAGCAGCTGCCACGCTGTGAGATATTTCTAAATATCTGGCACTGTCAGAGATTAATCACAGGTTATCTTTGGTTGCTAGACGCTAGAAACGGCCGTCTTAAACTCCAAAGATTTAGAGCCAGGGCCAAAAATGTCTCCACGATTTCCCCACAGTCCTCGTCTTCCGTATGTGACGGCGGAGAATCACGCGGTGTTTACCGGGCATTAGAGGTGCACTGAGTTGTCATGGATATGATGAGAAAACGCTTATCTCACTTGTTAGAGACTTGACATTTAACTCTTACATGGTGAAAAAGACTAGAGACTTGGCTTGGACTTGGAGAAAATTACTTGTTGAACATCTGTGTGTGAAGACAATAAGTTCTTACCAGCATCTCCTAGAAACAAATCTAAGACTTCAACATCTGATGGAAAGTGTGAGAGGTCTGCACGTCACGTAGTTAAGATCATTTGGTTCCTGCAGCTCTGTTTTGGCACAGATACTTCCGACAGCCATGCAGAATTGAAGTAAGTAAGTCCTTGTTTGGATAATAATGCCGTCTTATTGCCCTCAAATAGAATCCTTCAAACTTTCTAAAACTTTTCTCCTTCTGAATTCAAAGGCATTGGTTGCAACTCAGTGGAGCACGTTTATTTATAGCTCACCCTCCCATTGTGCCGTTTGGGTTTCATTGCTTCTTCCACCAAATAAATGATTCTAGCCTTGAGTTGTTCCAGCATATATGATGTAAAATAATGTGCTCTTTTTTAGAAAATAATTTAGAAAGAGAACTAAATCCTTTCGGGGGAGAAAAAAGAAAACGAGTCCTGAAATGTTTCCTTTCTTAGTAGACACACACGCTTGCTTCACTGTTGTGATTTGTTGTTGTATGGAGAGACGTGGCTCTGTAAGCGAGAGATAACTGTCTACTTTAAGGACTTATAGCCTGACATCCATCAGTCTGACCGGCCAACATTCTGCTGGCGAAAGCGTGCGAGCTGCAGCATTTCCATGCTGTTTCTGCCGTGTGTTACAGCGCTGTGGTTGAGGGACCTGTTGTCAATACTCGCAGATCTTGTAGACTGGCTCTGTGGTGTCCCATTATCATCACGGAGTGCTAGACAGGAACAGCATGTTTCCTTGCTGCCCAACTTGTTTCCTGTCATGTCACATAGCTGCAGTGGCCCTGACTGTAATGGCTTCACAGCTTCAGCAGGACTACAAATCTCAGTTTAAAAGCAGGCGAGGAAATTGGCAACGCTGCTTTTTACGATTATTATCGGGGTGCTTTTTTTCCCCTCCTTACGCGCAAAATGACCGAAGCTGTAAGACATGAGGTCCCAGCAAAACAATCATGTTATTACCTTTAATGGATCCCGGTTGGCACATTTTTTGTTGAAAATGCATGTGAACGATGTTTAAATGGTTCATAGATGGCTGCTCTTTCAAAACCGTTATATATTTGGTCCTCAAATGAAAGGTTTCTTGACATATTTATTGACATTTGTTATGAGTCTAAATCTTTCTGTTGCGATTAAAGAGCAGAGAAATCATCATTGGTAATTTTTGAGGATTACCAATGATGGTTTGGTAGTTGTCTCTTAATATATTTTGGTTTGATGTTTGAAAAAAAATCCTGTCCCAACTATCTATCTATCTATCTATCTATCTATCTATCTATCTATCTATCTATCTATCTATCTATCTATCTATCTATCTATCTATCTATCTATCTATCTATCTATCTATCTATCTATCTATCTATCTATCTATCTATCTATCTATCTATCTATCTATCTATCTATCTATCTATCTATCTATCTATCTATCTATCTATCTATCTATAAAAAAATTGTGATGTGAAATTTTGATCTACTGCTCTGAAGAAAGGTGAGTACAGTCTGACCTACTGTTTCACTTTTATAACTGTTAATCCGATAAATCAATCAGATGACAGCAGCTGATCCAGAACGCTGCTGCTTCTGTTGTCACTAAAGCCAGGAAGATAGAGCACATCTCCCCATTTCTAAAGTCCTTACACTCGCTCCCGGTAACTCAGAGAATATATTTTGAAATATTCCTGTTAGTTTATAAATTGCTGAATGGCTTAACACCAAAACACTTTAAATATCTGTTGTCGCTGTATCAACCTTCCAGACCACTCAGATCTTCTGGTTTTGGTCTACTCTGTAGACCCAGAACCAAACATGGAGAAACAACATTTAGTTTCTATGCTCCACAAATCTGGAACAAACTTCCGGAAAGCTGCAAAAGAGACAAAACACTGAGTTCCTATAAATCTGAAACTGAAAACCAGAGTTGCATTTGACCCATAATAACAGGAACATCGATCAACTTATTTGATGCGTATTGATGTTTTCACTTGATACAGTTTAGTGTCTGTTACTGCTCTGACAACCGGTGACTGTCTTGATGTGTTTAATGTTTTTATGTTTTCATGATGGAAAGCACTTTAGACCACCTTGCTGCTGAAATGTGCTATGCAAATAAACTTGACTTGCTTTAATTCATCCCCATGGGGGCCACCCTTTGCTTTGAGTCTGCTCTGTGTTATTTACATTTGATTGCTACCTCACCAGTCTCTGATGATTCTATTTCAATCATTCCCTGGGTGGGGGAAGGCCACCCTCCTCCTTGTGTCTGCTATTGTAAAGATTGTCTTGTGACGGGAGTTGATACAATTCCCCACCTGCTAGACACCCCACTGTGAAACTGCTGTCCTTTAAAGAGTGATGCAAACTCCTTGTTCCCCAGAACAGCTGCAGACTCTTTCCTGTGACTGTCGTCCTTGCTCGTTTTTTTCAAACACAACTATTTTGAGTGTTCTCATCCATTTTGGTAGTTTTTATTTTGCAGACAAATCTTTTTTCCAACGACAATTTATTCCAGCTCTTTCCTTTTAGGTGCCCCACAGAGAGTCATCTCTCTTCATCTAACTCTGTCTTCTGCATCTTCTTCTCTCACACCAACTACCTTTCGTGTCCTCTTTCACTCCGTCCATATATCTCCGCTTTGGTCTTCTTCTAGACCTCCTGCCAGTTCCAGCCTCTGCATCCTTCTACCAATGTCCTCACTATCCCTCCCCTGAGCATTAACAAACCACTTCAGTCTAGCCACTCTTGCTTTCTCTCTCTGATGTACTCATACCTGATAATATCCATCCACGTTGCTCCTAAAGAGAACCTCAACATCCTCATCTCTGCTACCTCCAGCTCTGCCTTCTGTCTCTTCCTCAGTGCCACGTCTGTAAACGTATCGTTTTTTTGTACACCATCTTTTTTTTTCATGCGCTACAAACATCAATACCATGTCAATGACATGGACAACCCCAGCATGACTCTGGATTTAAACACCTTACCAGATTTTCTATCAGCAGGGAAAGGCAATTAAATACCTATTTGTGTGATTATAATCATATTGAAGAAATAATTTCCACACATTTTTTTTCCCCCACCACTGAAACAGAAGAACGTTACTAAGGTTAAAACTCTACTTTACAAGAATATTATCTGATTGTTTCTTTATTTTATAGTTTTTCTTTTTAGGATGGAGCATTTCTGTCTACTGAGTAAAACTATGTGATGTAATGTTACACATTAACGCTGCCAGGATGTTCAGTTGTAATGCAGCCCAAACACTGGAAATAGAAGCTGATCAAGCAATAACTGAACCTTTAATTAGATTTTAGTTGCCAATTGAGTAATTGGCACAGGTTGCTCATGTAATAAAACGAAATATTTCAGTGCCAGCAGACGAATCCAAATGTCAATTTATGCTCTGCCACAGCTTCTCACTTGGAATTAGGTTTTGACTTTAAATGGGCCATTCCAGCACATGAATATGCCTTTTATATAAACCATTGCATCACAGCTCTGGCTGTACAGTAGGATGTCCTAGAAGGCAAACGGCCAGTCTCTATTACGATTTTCAGCATTTAGCTTCATCTATCGACTCGTCCGCTCTTTTCAGCTTCCTGGTTCCTGCTGAAAAGAATCCCCACAGCATGACGCTGCCGCAGCCATTTTTCTGTGTGGGGATGGTTGTTTGTGGATGATACTCAGCTTGGGTTTCTTGTACATGCAAAGCATTTGCACGTAAACGAAAAATTCAGCTTAGGTCCTACCTGTTCAAAGCACCACAGATTTGCTTTGTTACCTACTTCATGGCTTGTGACACACTTTGAATGGCACTTCTTATGACTTTCTTTCAAAAGGGGCGTTCTTCTTTCCACTTTTCATCAAAGGCAAGATTTGTAACGTGGATGTTTGATACTTATCCTGTCAGCACATCATTCATCTTCAGCTGTGGATCACTGCAGCTCCTCCATAGCTAAACCTGCGGGAGCATTCAGAAATCTCTTCTTAAATACATCATCAAAACGGCTTCAGGAAACAGGCTCTTCATGGTCCAGGCTCACTGGAGAGACAGTATATTTGCATATGCCATTCATACACAATTCACACAACCCATCAGAACGCTATCTTGGGTTCTCCCTGAAGGAAATACAGACAGGGGTTTATATAGAGGGTTCTAGACAGTTATTTACATCTTGATAAATCGTACCATATCACATTCTATACTAACACCCATGATGCCACATCCGGCATTGGTTTCTGCTTTGTCCTGTTTACAGACATGTTACCCAGGAATCATAAGTTATTGCCACGGTCAAGTGTCCTTAAAGGAAGCACAGAGCCGTCTTGACATGTCATGTGAGCTATTAGGTAAAAGGTCTGTGTGCTGTTTATACAGACACTTAATTCATTACATGTTTCATGAGAATAATGATTTCCTCCTTCACAATAGTTGACTTAGATTTTATTTAGGGGTATTATAGTAAAGGGGCCTGAATGAAAATACATGCCACAATCTAATTAGTAAAGCAAACGTAAATCCATGCATTGATTTCCGTTCATTAAACAATGATTTGAAATCCTCATAAAATGCAATACACTGGAAGTTTTATCATCAGCAATATACACTGTTTCTTTCTCGACTCATTTGCTTTATTTTTATTACACTTTTTACTGAAACACACAATCACACCGTCTTTACACTTTCTAAACGCTGGACCATACATCCCAGGAGAAGCTGAACCTGGTTTCATTTTGGCAGCTCAGTATCTTGTGTGGCCAGGATTCACGGTCGGCCATCAAACCCTCGTATCCCAGTGACCTGCTTCTGGCTCCAGTCTGTTCTCAGTGGTTTTCTATTCTGGGTCGTGTCCTTAATCTCTATCCACCCGAGTTTCCAGCAGCCTCAGGGATTCACCTATAGGGGCGAAAGGATAAAAGCGCAGGGAGAGGTGCCTGTATAACCTCTTCATTCCTCCAGTGCCGAGGTGAACATGGCTGCCAGAAATCTGCTCGGCTCCGCTCAAATGAGAAATAATTATGCGTTTCTGGCTTGGTCCATGGGTTGAGAAAGCAGCATCTTTTTAATGTGCATATGTTCTGACCACAATTCTGCAGTTTTATCTCGGTAAATTGCTATACAAGAGTACAGAAAAATTGGATCAAGGCAATTTTTTTCTCCAAAATTAGATGTGGTGTGTTACACTGCAATTCTGCAGGAAAAAAATAAATAAAATGCACACATTTTTAAGATGGGTTACAATTGCTGGCAATTTGCTTTGAAACGATTTAAATGGGCTGGCAAACAATTTCTGTTGATAACCAATGGGTTCCTCAAGACTTACTGACTTACTGCATAATTCATATATTTGAATTCAGTATGCTGGTGGATTGGTATTCTATGCCCACCTGTTTATAAATTCCGACATTCGAACCATGGATTTACATATGACTTAGGGACATGTTTAAGATAACCATTTTGTCAAGTATCAGGTTTGCTTTAACTAGACTTAAGGGTACAGTGCAATACGCAATATGGCATTAAATTCCCCCTACAGCAGGAACTGTTTCAATGATCCTTTCCCTCTGTTTTGAAGGAAGATGTAATTTCTAATTCGTTTCAGAAATCTGTGGGCACAGATTGCAAAATCCTTTTGCATTGATTGGTAGTAAAACATTTAGATGGATTAAGACATGGAGAGCGCAATTTTGAACCAGCAATAAATTTATGGCTTTTTCCGATGCTGATCTCACCTGGTGTCATGTTTGGTTTTAAGTGTTTCGCCCACATGCAGAATGCACTCGGTACACAGGTGGTGTTCTCTACGAGGATTTATTGATCAAGGAAAGAAACACGGGTTTGCGGGGAGAATCTGCCACAGCGACGGTATCACGGGAGGGAGAGCGGAGCCAGAGGTGCCGGGTCGGTCACAGAGTGCGGAAACCCAGACCGGGGGGAAGGCGATCGCGGACTCAGCGTCTGTCCGGTGGTGGTTGGTGACCGTGAGAATGGTGGGCGTGGGCAGCAGTGGGGGTCCGAGCAGCACCGGGGAAGATCCAGAGATCCTGAGCCAGCGGGAGGAACCAGGTGAAGCCGGGAAGAGCCCTGGACCGTGAGATGAGGCTTCAGACTCAGAAGGGACCAGAGGAGCTCAGGTGGAATCCGGCAGGTAAGCAAACGAGGATCACGAGAGGAGAACCACGACGGTAACAATCTGGCGTCCTCCCGCTGTTCATGCGCCGTTCTTATAGTGCAGCCCCTGGCGCTGCTGAACCACCTGCAGGTGTGTGTGCCCCGCCCACCAGTCGAACAACAGACACCTGTTGAAGGAAGCAGAGAGGGCAGGACCGGCAGCGAGCTGCACGGTTCTGCCGGCTGAGTCCTGACACCACCCCCCCCTCAACGGTCGCCTCCTGGCGACCGCGTGGAAGACGTGGAGGGGCGAGAGGATAGGAATGCATCAATTAGGGACTGGTCAGGGATGGAGGAGCCGGGGAGCCAGGACCGATCCTCAGGGCCGCGACCCGCCCAATCGACGAGGTATTGATACCCTCTACCCCGCCGACGGGAGGCCACGATCCGTTGGATCTGGCGTCCGTGGTGGTCCTGGGTGGGTGGAGGGGGTTCGGCAGGAGGGCAGAAAGGACTAGTGATCACGGGCTTGATCTGTGACACATGGAAGGTGGGGTGGACGCGGGAATGAGACGGGAGGCGGAGGCGGACAATCGTGGGACTGATGATGGAAATAATTTCATAGGGGCCGGTGAAACGGGGTGACAGTTTTCGTGAGGTGGACCTGCAGGGGATGTCTCGGGTGGATAGCCAGACTCGCTGACCGGGATGGTAACTGGGGGCTGGGATCCGCCTCCGGTCGGCGAATCGGCGGTTCTGTTCAGCGGTCTGTTTGAGGGTCTGGATGGTTTGAGCCCAGAACTGTCTACATCGGCGTATGTGTTCGTTGACAGAGGGGACAGTGATCTGTTTGTTTTCCTCGGGAAGTAATGGGGGCTGATAACCAAGGGAGGCCTCGAAAGGGGACATGCCAGTAGCTGAGGAGACGTGACTATTGTGGGCGTATTCTACCCAAGGAAGGTACTTGCTCCAGTCTGAAGGGTTATTGGATGTGAGACAACGGAGGGCGGTCTCCAGCTCCTGGTTCAACCGTTCTGTCTGACCGTTGGTCTGCGGGTGGTAACCTGAGGTAAGAGTGTACCGGGCCCCGAGGGCCGCGGCAAACTCCCTCCACACCCGCGAGATGAATTGGGGACCACGGTCAGACAGAACGTCCTGTGGGATTCCATGTAGGCGAAACACATGTTTCACCAGGAGCTGGGCCGTTTGGAGGGCTGAGGGGAGTTTTCGGAGGGGGATGAGGTGGCAGGCTTTGGAAAATCGATCAACTATGGTGAGAATTGTTGTCATTCCTTGTGAAGAGGGGAGGCCGGTAACAAAATCCAGGGCAATGTGTGACCAGGGGCGTTCGGGGATGGGAAGGGGCTGGAGGAGGCCTGCTGGGGGTCTGTTGGATGGCTTATTCTGGGCACACACAGGACACGAGAGGACAAATTGTTTAGTATCTTGGGATATGGTGGGCCACCAGAAACGTCGGGAGAGGAACGTGAGGGTACGATGAATGCCTGGGTGTGCAGAGAACTTTTCACAATGGGCCCACTGGAGGACACGGGAACGGGCAGATGAGGGGACGTAGGTGCGGTTTGCCGGGCCAGTACCTGGGTCTGGGTCCGAGCATTGGGCACGAGTAATCAGATCTTGGATCTCCCACTGGAGGGCTCCAACAACACAAGAAGGAGGGAGAATGGGTGCTGGTTCCTTCTCTGAGTCAGTGGGGGCATAAAGGCGGGACAGGGCGTCGGGTTTAAGATTCTTTGAACCGGGACGGTAGGAGATGGTTAGATTGAAACGAGAAAAGAAAAGGGACCAGCGGGCTTGTCTAGGGTTCAGCCGCTTGGCCGTTTGGAGGTAAGCCAGGTTCTTGTGATCGGTCCATATTAAAACGGGCTGCTCGGACCCCTCGAGCCAATGGCGCCACTCCTCTAGGGCGAGCTTGATGGCCAGGAGCTCTCTGTCCCCGACATCGTAATTTTGCTCAGCAGGGGTCAAACGCCTAGAGAAGAAGGCACAAGGATGTAACTTTTGGTCCTGGTCCGAGCACTGAGACAACACTGCACCAACTCCGGTGTCAGAGGCATCGATTTCGACGGTGAACTGCTTCGTAGGGTCAGGGTGAATGAGGATGGGTGCTTGGGAGAATCTCTTTTTTAGGTCAGAGAAAGCTGTATTGGCCTCGGGATTCCACTCGAAGGGAACTTTCACAGAGGTGAGGGCATGGAGGGGGGCGGCGATCTGGCTGTACTTTCTGATGAAACGGCGGTAAAAGTTTGCGAATCCCAGGAAACGTTGTAGCTCCTTCCTGTTTTCAGGTGCAGGCCAGTCGAGAACAGTTTTAATTTTCTCGGGGTCAGGTCGTACCCGCCCCCCTTCCAGGATGAGACCGAGGAAGGTGACTGAGGGTTTGTGGAATTCGCACTTCTCCGCTTTGACGAACAACCTATTCTCCAGGAGACGTTGGAGAACCAGGTGTACGTGACGTTGATGTTCGGTTAAGTTGCGTGAGTAAATGAGAATATCATCTAAATACACGAAAACAAAGATGTTGAGGAAGTCACGGAGGACATCGTTCACCAGAGCTTGGAATACAGCGGGGGCGTTGCACAGGCCGAAAGACATGACTTGATACTCAAAATGTCCCAGTGGTGTCTTGAAAGCCGTCTTCCACTCATCCCCCCGGCGGATCCGCACTAAGTGATAAGCATTACGCAGGTCTAACTTAGTGAATATAGTAGCTGACTGGACCGGTTCAAGGGCGGAAGAGAGGAGTGGGAGAGGATACTTATTCTTAACAGTTATCGCATTTAAACCGCGATAATCTATGCAGGGACGAAGGGATCCATCCTTTTTGGAAACAAAGAAAAACCCAGCACCGAGAGGTGAGGACGACGGACGAATTAGCCCTGCCGCAAGAGACTCATTGATGTACTTTTCAAGGGCCTGACGCTCACTCAGAGAAATATTATAGAGGCGACTGGTCGGCAGCGGGGCGCCCGGCAGGAGGTCTATTGCGCAATCGTACGGGCGATGCGGTGGAAGCGAGCTGGCCTGGGTCTTACTGAAAACCTGCCTGAGGTCATGATAACGCTCAGGAACTAGTTTTAAAATCTCAGGATCTACCTGAGGAATCTGCTGTGCGGGAGTCGCGCAAAAGGGAACAGCGGACTGCAGACAGTTAGCGTGACACCTGGGGGACCAAGTTTCAACCCGTCGGTCAGCCCAATTAATCTGCGGGTTATGCTGCTGTAACCAAGGAAAACCTAGGACAATAGGAGCGTGTTTAACCGGAAACACAAAAAAGGTAATCAGCTCCCTGTGATTACCTGAAATCACGAGTTCAAGAGACTTAGTTCTGTGGGTAATCATGGGGAGAACCCCACCATTCAGGGCGGACACCTGGAGGGGGGTGCACAAAGGAACAGTCTCGAGTCGTGCTCGGAGGGCAAAGGACCGATCGATTAAATTAAAGTCTCACCCCGAGTCAATTAGGGCGGATAACTTAAAGGTGTCTCGAACAGAGACAATCGCTGCTCGTAAACAGAGCCGCGGAGGAGAAAATAAGGATAACTGAGATTGGTCCGCCGGATCCTCCGCTAATACCGACGGACCTGATCTTTTGGCCGCTCCGGGCAATCTCTAATGAAGTGGGCGGGAGAGGCGCAATAAATGCACAGCTTAGAATCCATGCGCTGTTGCCTCTCATCTGGAGTGAGCCGAACCCGGCCCAACTGCATGGGTTCCGGGGGTGAGGGGGGCGCCGCAGCGGGTCTAGGGAGATCTCGCTCTGGCGGAGGTGGCCGATAAATGGGTGGTCTGTCGGGTCGATTTCTGCCTCGAACCCGTAGTCGGTTATCTAACCGAACTGCCAGCGCAATATATTCATTAAGAGTCGGCGGTTCCTCCTGACGCGTCAGCTCGTCTTTAAGAGACTCGTCAAGAGATTGAAAAAACACTGATTTCAGTGCGCGCTGTTCCCAGCCAGCAGCAGCCGCCAACGTGCGGAACTCTATGGCAAAGTCGGCTACACGCCTTCCCCGCTGCCGAAGGGCTAAGAGTCGCCGAGAATCCTGCACCTCATCAGATTCGGCAGCGAAAACCATTTTAAACTCGGTTAGGAATTCACTGAAGGTAACGCCAAACTGTTGGCAATTTGGGAAGCGGGATTCCGCCCATCTGAGTGCTCTACCCGTTAGTAAACATAAAATAAAAGAAATCTTCGCATCATCCTGAAGGTATAAATGTGGGGAGCAATTGAAAACAAGGGAACACTGAAATAAAAAACCGCCACAATCTCCGCTGTCACCAGAGAACTTCTCAGGATTAGGTGAGGGAATCCCGGGGACGGGTGGTGACGTCTCCGCTGACGCGGACCCGGGGGAGGGGCTAGGAGACTCGGAAACCGCTGACTGAAGACTGGCGTTTAGCATACCCGTCAGCTGGTTTATCTGGGCCGAAAAACCCTGTAGTTGACTCTGAAGACCGAGTACCGTAGATTCTAATCCCCGAATTTGGTCCTGTTGGGCCGTTAAAGCCCTACCGAATGCATCCGTTGGGTCAGTTCGGCCAGATTGTTCTTCTGTCATGTTTGGTTTTAAGTGTTTCGCCCACATGCAGAATGCACTCGGTACACAGGTGGTGTTCTCTACGAGGATTTATTGATCAAGGAAAGAAACACGGGTTTGCGGGGAGAATCTGCCACAGCGACGGTATCACGGGAGGGAGAGCGGAGCCAGAGGTGCCGGGTCGGTCACAGAGTGCGGAAACCCAGACCGGGGGGAAGGCGATCGCGGACTCAGCGTCTGTCCGGTGGTGGTTGGTGACCGTGAGAATGGTGGGCGTGGGCAGCAGTGGGGGTCCGAGCAGCACCGGGGAAGATCCAGAGATCCTGAGCCAGCGGGAGGAACCAGGTGAAGCCGGGAAGAGCCCTGGACCGTGAGATGAGGCTTCAGACTCAGAAGGGACCAGAGGAGCTCAGGTGGAATCCGGCAGGTAAGCAAACGAGGATCACGAGAGGAGAACCACGACGGTAACAATCTGGCGTCCTCCCGCTGTTCATGCGCCGTTCTTATAGTGCAGCCCCTGGCGCTGCTGAACCACCTGCAGGTGTGTGTGCCCCGCCCACCAGTCGAACAACAGACACCTGTTGAAGGAAGCAGAGAGGGCAGGACCGGCAGCGAGCTGCACGGTTCTGCCGGCTGAGTCCTGACACCTGGGGGAACTGTGCGATGATCTATTTTACAATAGTTGGATGTGGTATTCCAACATCATCTTCCAAAAACAAGAGCAGACACTGGTGATGTGAGTTGCTTAAATGTATTTTTTGGTGACAAAAAAAAAAAAGAAAAAGTGAAGCTCTTCTTACATTGAGCTTGGATTGCAACACATTCCAGTATTTAAATTCCTCTAATCATTGCAGGCAGAGCACAGTCATTTGCAACCACAGTAAAACCTAATTCCGTGTTGAGAAATTCTCTATTTTAGAAGATGCATTTCAACATAGAACATGACAGAACTGAGATGCAGCCTCGGGGCGAGTTATGGATATCCAGTTTTTAGTGCAACTACGCAATATGCTTTCATTTACTGCTTCCACTGTGAGCAATAAATAAATAAATAATTAAGGACTTTTAAGAACAAAGTAAATGTAACGTAGCTTGAACTCAGCAGCAATGACTTGAAGTTGTTCCCTTTTGACGTTAGTAGTCAGACATTTCTGGAAGACTTTAAGTTCATTGATATCTGCAGATTTTTTTATGCCAGCAACATTCACAAATGCTTAGATCATGATGGGGATCAGTAGGCAACCATCCCGTGCAAAGACATTTTGATATCGAGAAAACTGGAATCACAAACTCTCTAGTAAGAAGATTGTTTACTCCTCCCACTGATCCACAGCCGTCACAATCATGAACCTGAAAGTGGCATTGAGACCATTCACAGATGCCTTTGATTTCTCTTAAACCATCCGTAAAGGATAAAGAAGTCTCTTGAGTTGGGAGTTGGGAGTTTGGTGATTGGCGATAAACTTAAGCAAACGTTTGTTCAAAGAATAATCCATAATTGTAATCATAATTAATTTCACTCAACAAATGGAAGTATTAATTGAAATCTTGTGATTTCCTTATCACACAGAAACAGGATGCCAGTATCATATAATAACGTGGCATCCATTCACCATGAACTCAGTTTGACCTGAATTTGAACAACTGAGGTGGAGTCAGTTTGTAGCTTTAAGTCCATTATATCATTCTAGAAAGTCAGACTTTGCACAATTGACATGCATGTGTTTGGAAGGTCTTTGCTTGGCCCATTTCAATTGACCAAGCAGTACTTTAATACTACTTGCTCACTGTACTAAGAAGTCTTTGAAATAAGTGGCATCCAAAAAGGCCCGTAGCAAAAGGAGACTGTGCTTCTCTGGGGAAACTTCCAGACTTTTGCTTGACATCGGCATGCCGGTAGGAAAAAAAACACTTTTAATAGGATCAAATCAGCTTGAGCGTTGTCACAATTCTTTGCTTTTGAGTTTAGTTTTACTATACTATTTCTTTCTTATTTTTGCTTTGACATCTGGGTTGTACTTTAAAGTCTTCTGAAACAATTAAAGAATTTTATAAAGCTAATATTTTACCAGATATCCAGCTACTATGATTTGCCACTTTATTGTCACTGCCTTGACTTGATATAAACGTGTCCAACTTAAACCTTTCCCCATCCAGCTTTGTCACTACACCCTTGTTATTGTGTGGTTACATTAAGACATAGATGTCGGACTTCAGTCCTCGGAGGCCAGTGCCCGGCTACTTTTAGATGCCTCCCTAAATCAGCCCATCTGAATCAAACAATTGGGTCATTGGCAGGAGCTTGTAGAACTGCATGCTGAGGAAGGTATTCAGCCACTAGATTTGGACATGTTGAAGGTATTATTTGGTTCCATGTCTTTATTTATTGACATGTTCTTATCCAGCAAAGTAAATCATTCATTTGGCTGGATTAATAACGAGTCCTGTATATTTAAAAAAAGAATCAAAATATGGTTCTGACCAGAGTGCGAAATACAGGGGGGGTCCGGGGGGGGGGGGTCCGGGGGGGGGCTCGACCCCCCCCGATTAACCCATGAGACCCCCTGAAAGCCTCAAAAGCAAAGTTTAAAGGGGGTCTTAAATTGTGTCAAAAAATTAAAAATGAAATATTTTTTTGTCACCAATGGTCACTAAAATTTTTTTAAGCTCAACATGTCCAGTATTTAATATTCAAAACATTTATTTACAAATATCAGAATCAGACATACTTTTATGATCCCAGGGGGATTAATACTAAATATGTTTAAATTTTAGTATTAGGAACTTATCTGTTGTGCCTGTGCACTTATCTGTTTCACTGTTGGTGGATGAGAAACGTCCTCTCGGGTCCTTGTATGTCTGGTGAATGTGAAGAATTGACATTAAAGCTAACTTTGACTTTGACATTGTAATGTTATAGGCCTACAACATATTGAGAAAATTTACATTGGTATTGCGCAACAATCGGGAGATGGGGACCCCCCCAAATATTGACAGGTATTTCGCACACTGGTTCTGACAAAAAAAAAAAAAAAGAAAAATTTGTCAACTGAGCATGTGAACAAGAAACATACAGGATGCCATAAAAAAGCTTAACTGTGACTTATGAAGATAAATGACATACAACACAGAATAATATGTAGCAATGAATCGTTATTTCACAAATGTAAGTTTGCGTTGTATATATCTGCTGTTTCACAAGACCAGGGTGGTACACAACATGTCTTTAACCTAAAGAAAAGATGCTAGTCACAAAATGGAACAACTGCTAACACCAAACGTCAGCTCTAAGTGACACTCATCCATATGCATTACATCTGCAGGTGAACCAACATGTCAGTCAGGAAATGACAAAGCCAGACGCACTGCAGAAATGTCCATGGCATGTTGTCTTGTTTCCTGACATGATCGAATGTTGCCTTCTGACGACAAACGGAAACTGATTTGGTCTTTGGATGACATTTGATTTGTGTCCTGAATTTAGATTTTTGGAAAGTCAGCAGCGCCGGGTCAATCCAGAGCTCAGACTCCATGTTGTTGTCACACACATACAGTGCTGTGAAGTGCTGCTCCCCCCTAACAGACATCGTCAATTCTAGCTTGTTGTTACACAGATGTTTCACATGTCGAAAGACATTTTAATATCAGAAAAAACCCTAAGCAAATACAAGATAGAGTTTTAAAAAGATGGTTTCATTTATTATGGGTAATGTTATCAAACTTGGCTGTGTGTCCAAAAGTAATCGTTGCCTTATTAAGTTTTTAATTTGTTGATTTATTTTGTTGTGTACTATAGAAACTGTATCCAAATACTCAAGTGTGGCTTCTTGCAACATTCTGGGTAGCACTGTATCATATCAACACATCAATTAACTTAAATAGGTTAAATCAAAGAACTTTGTCGCATGGATGCTGCAAACTTGCATCATTCACTGTTTTTTAGCAACAACACACCCTGTTCCAAACTCTACAGTCATAAACTCCAAATGCTGTGAATGGCTTCATGTCTATGGTCGTCATTTGAAATCATAATAAGTTACATAATTGCTTAGTTCATTAATCATTGCATTCAATGTTTGATTGCAAATTGTTGATAAGATAAACTTGGAGCCCAATTGAAGCGGCAGGAGACACATATTCATTTTTATGAATTCCAATTATATGTTGAGGCTTTAACAAGCAGCTCCATTTGTGAGAATATATAATGTTCTCACTTGCTGTGGAACTCATTCCCCATTATCTTTAATCCCAGCACGATGGCTGTGATTGATGGTTCTTGTTCACTCAGTATTTATGACACTTCGCTTGTGTGCGTGTGTTTGTGTGTCAGCTTTTCAGAGGTTTTTGGGGAAGACAGATGTATCCCAGGAGCTGGAAGAGGTCCACGCGGAGGCGCGGGCTCAGGACAACCTGAACACGGTCTCGGTGTTACAGCTGCTGAGGAGCCCAGCTGTTCGCTGGCAGCTTATCACCATCATCATCACCATGGCCTGCTATCAGCTCTGTGGTCTCAATGCTGTAAGATGTGGCGATCATATTTCATCAGGTTTTCAGTTTATTGCTACTATACATCCATTATTTAGGTATTTTGAGCACCACATTCTCCATTTTAAATAATGAATTGCAAAAAACGACATGCAAGACTCTAATTTGCTAAAAAATGTATTTCTACCAGCCAGACGTCCTTTCAGAAGAGGCTTTGTCACACCATGTTAGGAAGCGTTAAACCCCAGTCAACTGACAGAATGACACATGAAAGTATTCACTCGTTTGCCTTTACACACACACGAGCTTAATGGACATAACATTCTTAACCCATAGGGTTTAACATAATGACAGTCAATCCTTTGCAGCTATTCTTCTGGAAGTCCATTTATGAGGTCAGACACTGATGTTGGACCAGAGGGACTGCCTCATAGTCTCTGTTGTAATTTACCTCAAAGGTGTTCTATTGAGTTCAGGACCCAATGCAGGGTAATCAAGTTCTTACAAACCAAACTTCGTCATCCAGGCCTTCACGGACCTTGTTTTGTACACTGGTGAACATGTTGGAACAGGCAGGGGCCATACCTGAATTTTCCCACAAAGTTGGGAGCATGAAATCATCCAAAATGTCTTGATATGTGGAAGTATTAAAGGAATCCATGATCAGAGCTGCCTTAATGCATGGGCTTACCTTGGCTGAAGCCCAGGGCTTACAGCCTTAGGGGACCTACTGTTTTCAGGTCAACCGAAGAGCTGAAAAAAATAATCCAGTTGTTTTGCAACCATTGATGTGATATACGTTTGTAACTTGTCAGGCTTTCTGTCTGTCAATCACTTTAGACATTTGGCTATCACTTTAGATGCTTTATATGGCTTCTGATTTCCCCAAAGTAAAAATGACCCACCTGGACTCACGGATTTATGATCCATGGGTTGACCAATCAGAAGGTGAAGAGCTAGTTTTTAGCTTTGCACTTCGCTGTGATTGAGTGACGGTTATCACGTTCGGAAAAGAAATTTCAGAGCGGTCCTCGGAATAGAACGAAACAAATCAAATTCGTTTGGAGTTACAAGAATTATTAGAAACTACACCAAAGCTTATAGAGATTTTTCATAACAACTGCCAGTCAAGATCATCCTGTTGAAGGATGCTCTCAGACCACCTGAGGGAGAGAAGGGGGAGATGCGGCTAGTGCAGGTGGATGCCGGGCTGGCCGGAAGGGACAGGAGCAGCGGGAGGATCAGGTAAAGGGAGAATTAAGTCTGGCCCTTATAACAGTGACCCGGTTTTGTGCGAAGATCAGTTCCTCTGAAATAATCTGCTCTGCAGCATTATAAAAAATGGCATCAGCCCAAGAGGCGGATTCTTCTGTTATTTTCTCATTGAACCTGTGGTTCTTAGTAAAAGCAATAAAAATTAAACATGTTCTTGTTTTTGACACAGTCTTTTGTTTTGGGTCTTTTTGGTGCTGAAATAACCCTAGCCTTCTCCAACTTGAGTCTTGTTTACTTGAACTTGACACAGCACAGTCAGGCAGGTGGTGCTCCTGTTGCGACTGCTGAACCCAGACTTGTTCATCAGATTACCAAACATAGAGGCAGGATTTGCCTCTCCAATCAACATGTTTCCTCTGCTTTAGAGGCCATTGGTGCCATGCTTTAAATATCATTGCATCTGATGCTTTGTGTTTTGCACTTGGGGATGTAAAGCTTGGATACAGCTGCTTCGCCATAAAAAACAATTCGATGAAGCTCCCTACACAATGTTGTTGAGCTAATCTAAAGATCACATGACGTCTTTTAGGTCTCTAGCGGTTGACTTAGCAGAATGCTGGGGGGCACAGCGTATTTCCCTCCAAACCTAAGTTTATTTTAGATGTAGAAGCAAATACGTGCCTCCACATCATATTGGCCCAATATGTGTAGTAATATTATGACTGGGACTGATTTAAAGAGGCTTTCTGCGTGCCTTGGTGCTTTATTTTATACACATGTGGCCATGGAATTGAATGGAACACCTGGATTCAATGATTTGGAGAAATGAGAAAATACTTTGAGCAAAACAGTGCATATCCATTTCATAAATTATGCCATTATGTCAGCTGTTTAAGAAATATTTTGCTCTGCTGGTCAAAGGATTTAGGTTCCCCCACTTTAGAAATACCTTTAGCAGTATTCAAATGATTTTTGTGCAGTAGTAGCTGTTAAGCAGTTTCTTTTGGGATCATTTCACTAACATTTGAGTTACAATCAGCCTGGCAAAAACTAAGGTATTTGTATAGGTATGTTATAGGTATTCCAAACAATTTAATAATTCACCAGATATGCTGTATTGGACAGAAAGAATGGCAGAACAGTTGAATTTTCCACAGAGCTGCTCAGACGTGCTGCCCAATTTAAGTCATAGAAATGACAAAAACATCAAAACTTCTTGTCAGGGGGTGGAGCAGGTGTAGCGGCACACTGAATTTTTATGCCTTCCCTTGAGAAATCCGCATTCACAGTTGTGACCCCATATGAGAGATTTCTTTTAAAATGTTGCCTTTTTCTGCTCTGTTCCAAAGACAAAACTCAGATCAAACAGTTTATGGGTATGGATTTTCTTCGAATGTATTTATTGAAGCCCATATAAAAAAGAAAACCCAATCTGATTAAATTTGGCTCAGCATTGTAGAATGAAGAAAGCGAGATCCAGCGTATTCTTACTGTTGTTGTTAAAACAGCACTGTGTATGTTCTGACCCAAGCATTAGCTTAATTTGAGATATATTGAATGATTTTTCAGGTCAATTTACAGCACTAGTTCTGGTAATATTGCTACGTGCAGGCTGCCCTCCTCAGAAACTCGGCTATGTAACTTGAGAGTGTCTGATCCGTTGCTGAATGGGCTGTGTGACCTATAGCACCACTTATTGGCACTCTGAGCTCCCCTTAAACGAGAGCGCTAATCTTACGTGCTTCTGCTTTTCTCATGGGAAGCACAAAGCGTAAAACTATATCTGAAGAGGCCAGAAATCAAAAGCTAGCCAGGGATCGCTCCAGAGGAAAAACAAGATCTTGCAAAAGATCCACTTTTGCTCGTTGGTGTTTCATGAAAGAGCAATCAGGATGCAAGACCTATTCTCTTTTTGAATCGTTATCATTAGACTGGTAAATTATCTTGTTTCCTGTTGTATACAGAATATGTCCGAGTCTATATTTTTCAGTTTTGTACGAGCTAAATGCTAAGCTACCAGGCTAAAAGTTGTCGTTAGGTAACAAAAGAGATGTGACACTTACCAGATCAGACATATTTTTGGTTCTTTAATGTAGGCTTTAAACTAGGAATGTAGCCTTATCTTTACAAGTAACTTGATGACTTACTCCATCTGCAGGTCCAAACTGGTCTGCTATCAGATTCCAAAACATGTTGGGAGACTGCTTAATTTTGCCAGTGGCTGCAACCTGGAAGTTACAGATCTGACACTGATAGTGGCTAAAAGTTACACGCCCCTGCTTTAAATCAAAATATAAATGTGTATTTGGGAAAGAATTGTTTCCCACCTTTAAATTAAAGGTGAAACACAAAGAACTTAAGCACAGCTTCTAACTGGAGCAACTACTCTCTCCGGGTTTATATTCATAATGAATCAGAATCCAAGCAATTTATTATTGTGTCTTATCCAATTTGTTCACAGCATGAGCTGTTTATCCATCCAAGGCAATCTGTGGTAATGAACGTTCCCATACAACTGCGCATTTGTCTTTTTACATGCATACATAAGCAGAGTAAACTCCTGCACACTGGCAAAGAACAGTTTATTTCTGGAGCATTTCGACAGTAGACCTTCATCAAGCAAAATGCATTGATGCAGAAAAGGTTATCGGCAGATATAGGTCTGGCTTTTAAATATAACAGTGATAGCTGTTTATTGCAAATTCAATAATGTGTGGAAGTTTGTCCTGATACAACCATTGGAACCACTCACTGTTCCCCACCTCCAACATGTAGAATAGGGATGATCCTCCTGCAGGCGAGCGCTATTATGTTGCAACAGCAGTTGCTGTTACGCCACCATCTCTGAGCTAAGTAACAATAAGGACCGACTACCACTGACTCCCATCTGGAAATGCACTGCTGCAAAGTCTGCAGTTTTAAATTTTAATTGTTTGATCATGATTAAAATTCCAAGGCTTTCGTCCAAGAAACTGTGGAGTATGAGATTATTTAAGAGTAATTACAGCACCTTGTAAAAGGTTTTCATACCCTGAGAACCTTTCCACTTTTTCTCATGTTGCAACCACAAATTTCATCGTATTCCCCTGTGCGTAATAGACCAATACAAAGTACAAATGCTGCTCGTTTGTGCAGAGGAAGGACATGATACCTTTCACATCATGTGCAAATATAAATATGATTTTTATTTGTATTGCAGCTGCAGATCTTTTGGAAAATGTTTCTGCAGACTTTGGATGCGCACAGACTGAAATGTCTGCAAAATAGCTCAGCTTCAGCCAGATTGACTAACTAGGGCATTATAACACACTGTTATGACCTTAACCATTACACTGTAGCTTTAGCTGCGTGTTAAGGGTCACTGTCCTGCTGAAAGGTGAGCTTCTGCCCCAGTGTGAAGTTTTTTTTAGCTCCATTCATCTTCTCATCAACTCTGAACAGCTTTACTGTCCCTGCTGAAGAAAAGCATTCCCACCGCATGATGGTAGCGTGCTGTCACCATGTTTCACAGTGGGAATAGTGTGTTGAGGATGTTGTGGAGTGTTATTGGAGGACCTATATTCGCATGCTAAGGCATCTGAATTGCTTGTTGAAACCTACAAATGGGATTTCAATGACTTTGCAATGACTTTCTATATGAGACGCTACCGTACAGGCCAGAACTGCAAAAAGTGCACCACAAACAGTCATCAGATCCGTGGTTTTTCCTACCATAGACCTCCTGGCTGTTTCTCAGATCAATGCTCGTCTTGCAACCTGGTTGTTTAGGTGGCAAGTCATTTCTTGGTAATTTAGACTTGTGCGATACATTCTTTTCATGCAATGAATTAAACATTACTACATGAGATGTTCACAGCTTGGTATAATGTTTTATAAACCTAACTCCAATTTAACTTCCTTAAACTTCCCACCTGTTGGATGTGTTCCTTGGTCTTCATGATGCCATTTCCTAACTAATGTTTATTAGTGAATCTCTGAAGGCAGATGCACAGAATTTTATTCAGGGGTTTTAGAGCAAAATGGGGGGAAATCAAATGCACATATATCAAACAAAAATAAAAAACATGCATAATTGTCCTTTCACTTTACAATTATCCATTACTTTGCGTTGGTCTGTTAAATAAAATCCAAATAAAACACACTGCCGTTTAGCGGTGACCATAACAAAATATGAAAAGTGTTAATGGGTATGAATACCATTGCTAGGCATTGTATGAAGCTAAGGTTGGTGACCAAAAACATTAAGATCAGTTCACATTTGAGGGAGGCAGTTTAGTTCTTCACTGTCTCTTTAAAGTGCTGCTATTAAGAATGAAACAGCTGAAAGGGTTAGCAGGATGAATATCATTGGGAGGGGAAAATTATGCTGCGTAACTGAATGTTTCAGGATCAAATGTCTAGATTTGCTAGACTGGTGGAAATTCAAGTAATCTCAATTTAAGCAAGAAATGGTAAAACTGATTTGAATAGTCAGTGATATGAAGATGATCTAATATACATTCATTTTCCTTCAGCAGACAGATCGTTTAGATGTAATTTAGATTCCTGAGGTTTTTTTTATTCGAAACAGCATACCTCATTCATACACTTCTAGACATCAGAATTGATCCGGTTATTTCTGTGCATTGGAATAATTATATAATGTCCAAGATGAGTCCTATTTCTTACAATATCAGTACCTGATCCTGGCAGTGTTTAGTAATTCCCAAAAGTTACCTAAACCAGTTGTAATGTAGGTTGCTTATACTGTAAGACAGATGAGCAAATCATTTTAGGATTTTATACTGGGCTGTGAAAAAGTGTTTGATGGTGCAGAATTTTTTTTTATTTTGCTGTTAGATCACATAAGTAATTTTAATATTCAACAAAGAGATTATGAATAATTACAAGATTTTCCCCCCCAAATGAATTCACTTAAGGACAGAGAGCTATCTAAACCAGCACAGCTAAATGAGAAAACATGGATAATAAGCATATGTCATATCAAAGCATATGTCCCTAATCTTGATGTGATTTAGATAAAAAAAATAAATAAATAAAATAAAATAAAAATTGAGACCTTTTTAAGTATTCAATTTCCAAAAAGAATACTGATGAGGAACCCTGATAATCAGCACATCAGCAACTCATTCAGGAGGTCACATAAAAAGAACCATAATCACAAAAAAGCACCTCACTCAGTTACGGTAACAACTTTGAGGCGAAACCCGCTGCTGATGGGGGAAAAAAGTTCCATCTGCCAAATAATAAACTCCTATTATTTTGAAAACTTTTTGTGAAATTTTTGGTCCATATTCTCACAAATATGGAATGTTTTCAAGGTGCAACTCCCAGCACTTCAGAAGAAGAACACTATATCATCAAACATACATGGTTGTGGCGGATTCATGACCTGGGGCTGTTTTGCTACTAGCATCAGAAGAATGTGTAGGAACTTATGTAACTATGCATCGTGAAGGAGAATGTCTGGCCATCCATTTATGACATTAAACTAAAGCACACTTGGGTTATGCATTCAGAAAATTATCTTAAGCAAACCAGTAAGTCCACTTGTGCATGGATCATACTAAACACAGATAGAGTTACACACTAAATCAGTAATGAAAAAACAAGCCAATCTAATCTAAACTCATGGACTTATAAGAAAGGCCAAAAGAAAAGTAAAAAATAATGCCAGAGTAAGTATTGCAGAATTATTCAGGTAAAAAAAAAAAAGAATATTCAAGTTAAAAAGAGGAAAAACAGCAGCTGATTTACACAATGATGTGAGAAAATATGCAACATACATGATTGCACAAGAAACAGGTTGTTTTTGTCCAAAAACCTTCAAATGTGACTGACATAATCAATGAACAGTGAGGCCAAAAAAATACTATTTGAAAGATATCACAAATGCTTGATGGCAATAGTTTCTTCCAAAGGTGGCACAAACAGTTAGTTGATGGGGTAAAACTTTTTTTTTTTTTTTTTTTTTTTTTTTTTACATAGAGCCAGACTTGTTAAGATGGATCTTTTACCTAAATTCATTATCTGAAAAATGTCTCATTGTCTGTTATTAAAATTTGTTTGATCTGAAATATTTAACCATGACAAAAACCAAGGCAGTAAAAACATTCATGGGACTAGGTAAGCTTTGGTCTGTTTAGAGACTCAGTCTAATTACATGGACCCCAGTGTTAATCATGTTACTGAATGTTTTGATGACATGAACTCCATTTGAGTAATCTGCCTTTGAAGATCTAATCTCATTGTCAGTTTTCTTTTCATGTAGTTTAAGGGGGAGTGGGGGGTAAAAATCATAATAGAGAATAATTCTTTAAGACCAAAACATGTCAGACATTTTTTGCAGCAAATCTCATTAGGATTTTCAAAAATAAAACAGTTTATTGATGAATAAATAAAATGATTTGTTTTCTTGCAGATCTGGTACTACACTAATGGGATCCTACGGGATGCCGGCTTTGCAGAGCACTTACTGCCCTACATCACACTGAGCACGGGGGCTACAGAGACCCTGGCCGCAATCATCTCAGTGAGTATGCCTGATGCCTTTACTTGCTCCAACACACAGTAGTCTTTTTTTATGATGCTGAAGTGCTGAACTGGAGTTATACGGGAGGAAAGGCATTGACTCGGGTTGAAAGGAGGTGATTCTTGTGGATTTTTATTCACCTTCAGTGAATACTGTGCACGTGGTGCGAAACAGCACAGCTGCCGTTTTGAACGCAGCTGTTGGGCACAACCTACTTTTTCAATGTTTTATTCATGTTCTAGTCATGTTTCAGGCCAATGTTTAAACAAAGATCATCATAATTTAAGTATGATAAAATTTTTATTCTCATTACTGTATTTATATTCAACATGACATCTTGAGAGTTACAGTGTTATAAGATGGTAGGATTCTTAAAATAATTGATATCTTTATGTAATCAATACAAAAAATAAAAAAAAATATTCAGATACTCGCTTCAAAATCAACATAAACTAACCCACATTTGCCGAAATTCTGACTGCAGCATTGCAATAAAATAAAAAAGCATAACAAAAAAAGCCCATAAGACCTTCTTTATTGACAAGATAAACAAAAATGTTGTATGAGGTAACCTTCCCTGTAATGGGCTCGACACACGGGGAGCGTCATCACTCCCTCTCCATTTTTTCCCATGGAACTGGTGCAGTGAGGCAACAATCGCTTGCCCTCCTCCAGTCAAGCAAACAGCGAAATTCATGCATGTGAAAGTTTGAGCACGTACATGTAGACATGCACACGTCGTCTTGCGATGTGACATAAGAAAGTTGAAAAATGTACAGCTTTCAAGTCCGCCATCAAATGATGATATTCTCTATGCTGTTTCATTGTCTGTAATATAGGATGAACCCAGTTGTTTTTTCTTGTCAGTTCCATCAAAAGGAGGAAAAGTCAGAAGATTGTCAGTCATGGAATGGTTTGAAAATATCAAAACCCCTCTAATTTCATAACCAATCAAGTTTCTGGGAACCAGGTGATCCGACAGCGTGATTTGAAATGTGTCCCGTGTGTTGGGTTTCACCACAGTGGCAATAAAAGCCATTAGTCTCTGTCGTTTGTCGCTCCCTGTGTGTCCAGCTCTTAAGGCTGATGGACAAGAAAAGAATGAAATGCCAAAACGCTGCCACATGCTGTACTATTGCTTACAAATGAGGCTACAAAGTGTGACACTGATGAACATATTCTTTAATACCTTTGTGTCATACAAAAACTAACATTTACATTTCCACTTTATGACTTTGGAGCTGTACTTGATTTAAATCACATATGTAATTTCAGATAAAAGTTGCTCCTGAAACCCTCTGGGCTTAAGGTTTGACTGACTAAAAGACTGAGAGCTAGCAGGCCACGATGTTTTGTGTAGCTTTAAAGCAAACGCAAGCTAATGTAAATAATGGCCACAGGAAATCACACGTAATTTCCAGTCAGTCGTCCGCTAACAGCACCCTCTAGCTTCCTAAGTTACCAATTTGAGCCTTAATTATTTCCAGGAAAAATAATTACATCAATATATAAAAAAAATCACATTTCCTAGAGGTTAGTGATTTTTACTGAACAAATCATTCATTAAAATATTATTTCCTCAAATAATGTTTTGTCTAACTCGGATTTGCATTGTGAATGGGTTGAAACATACTAAACGTTCTAAATTAGTTAAACTAAATTAATCTCATTCTATGTTCTTTAAGATGAACTCTGGTTCTCTAACTTGGATCTGCAGTGAACCAGGATTCACTGAATCATTCTGATGATGGTTTTCAACTATTTTTATTTGTCCTTTTGTTTCTTCTGTGTGTGCGTAGTTCCTTAGCTTCTTTTTATCTTGATTTTGCTTAGTAGTTTAGTTAAATTTCACTAGCCTAGTAGAAAGGAGTTGTTGATTGAAATCTAGTGTTAATTCACATAAACAGCGTTCTATAGTGATGTTCTCTGGATGTTCATTTTATTTCTTTTAATACATTCTGGAACTTGAAGAGAAGTTGTCACTCATTTATTCTATATGTGTGCAGAGTTTGCTGTTAAAAGAATGCTAGTGCTCGAATTCATCCCTTTTCAACTATTGTCCTGATATCAGCTGTTTGGAATGATATTCAACTACCTAACAGACCGAAGGTTATTTATTAAATAACTTAAAACCGTGCGTAATGGCACAAACAAACAATGGATGGGGTAATAAGACACAGGTGACCCAAGTGAGACAATTAGGCTGTAGGAGAAGGACAACAATGATCTAGCAGGTGCATGAGGATAACATAATCTACCAGGGAATAGGAGAATGACCAGTAAGGGGGGGGTAACCTAACTAAACTAAGAAGGAGCAGATCTAAGACTACAGAAAAAATAAAGAACAGGAGCTAACTAGACAGGAACTAGATCTAACAGACACCTGAGTATACACTTAACACAAATACTAAACAGATGACTAACGAGGATCTAGGGATGAACAATACAAAAGTGCAAAATACCAGACTGTAGGTGTCAGGATCTTGGTGTACCTGTTTTTTTGTGTGGATGTGAGTCATCCCTCTTTTCTGAGGATCTCTGCTGGAGGGTGTGGCTTCCCAGTGGCTGGTGGCACACCGTTGTCAGTCCAAACTTCTCCTGTAGTGTTTTTAAGGAGCAGTGTTGCACTCATTCTTCGCCTGATGGTCCCACACAGTTAGTTGATCTCCGTCAGATGTTTTTCCCAGTCAACTTCTAAGAAGTCCGTTGCTGACATAACCTTTGGCAGTGATCTCCCACGGCTGTGAACACCTGCTCTTCTAGCCTGCCTGCTCTCCTTCGCTTCCTCCACAAGTCAGTACCTGGTCTGCTCCACCTTCCAGAAATAACTCCTATTGAAATAAATATATTAAACTATTCGCTGTGTCTCACTGGTGGTTCTCTGCATGTAGGTCAGGGAAATTCCCCAGATCATGTCAGCAAGATCCCCAGGGAGCTGCAATAAACAATCAAACCCCTGGGGATCCTGACATTTCCAAGGTCAAACTTCTGAGACGAATGGAAGGAAGCATAAATAGCAGCCTTGGTGAGTTTAGGTCTCCCCAAAAATAACAAAAGTCAACAATGAATTTGCTACTTTAGATGTGTTTGTGAATAATTTTCTTAGTCAAGGACAACATATTGGACATTTTTTTTGCACAAAAAGAGGTGTCCAATGCTTACATTTTGAGTTGAACTCATAAACAACTTCACAGCAGAAACATGACACCGAGCGCAGGAAGTAAAAAGCAGTGTGATGAGCAGAGAGAATAATGGACAGTTAATGGAAACATTTTGTAGTGAACAAAATGACTCAGGGAGCTTATATACTAAGGCAGGGTTGGAGGATGATAAATGAATCACAGAAGCTAATTAGAGGAAATGTGGAGCAGCTGAGGCACAAGGAAGGCCGGCAGCTGAGGGAGGGAGACTAATTAACAGAGAAAGCTGAACTAAGACACTATGACTGAGAGAAATAAATGCAATAACACAAAATGACAGAACACAAGAATAAACTAAGAAATTAAACAAAAAATAATGAACTAATATGGCAAGACTAAAATTAAGATATATAAACAACAAGGAAATACTGAAAACATAAACACAAGAAAACAACAACCCAAACACCTGGATAATGTGACAGCAGAGGAAGAAAAAATACCTGAAAGTCAGTAACAAAAGACTGAAAGTATCTATTGTGACCCTGAATGTCAACTAGGGATGCACAAAGCTGTAGGCCAGAGACTGAAACAAATAACTTTAGATTTAAACACTGAATTTGTGAATCCTAGGAAGCTGGAGCAGGTTTTGACCATTACTATAGTTTGCATCAAGAAAATATCTAAGAACTTTTTACAAAGCAGCTCCTTTAAATTAGAGGTTTTTTTTAAATCCAGAGTTACCTATCAGTAATTTAAAACAACAAATACATTTTTACCTTGTTTTCTTATTTATTCTAGATATAAGGAAAGCAAATCTGATGCATTTTATTAGTTATTAGTTTTTCCCCTTAAATGGGTTGGGCTTTTAACAACAGATATCTTTTGGCAAATTTCTCTCCAAGGCATATGAGTTATAGGTCCATTTAAAGTTTTTCTTTTTTCAAACAGGAGCACTTTACCAAAAGCAGTGGGAAATGTTTCCTTGCAGCTCTCCTCATTAAATAACTATGTTGCTCCCCATGTGGAATACTCAGAATTATTTTTTTTTTGATAGAGACAATCTTTGATCTTTGATAGATCAAAACTGTATTAATTCACTGAGTCCTACAGTAACTTGGTTTCAAGTGCAGATAGACTGACCTTTGGGGAAAAACCACCCTTCTTGGGACATTTGTGGCTCAGCGGGAAAAGTAGTGGAATTGGAGCAATAAAGTGCAATAAATAGTACAAGTGGAATGTGGCAGTAGACCCGATCCAAAGAGCTATTGTCTCTGGTTGGTGATATCATACATCTGTGAAATTTGGGGAGTAAAGCCCGTAGTTCTACGTTGTTAAAGTCCCCAGCCAAGAACACAGCCATACCTGGATAAGCGTTCATCTGGCGGCAGATCAGACCGCGGCGCTAGTTTAGCATTAGTTTGCCGTAGTATGTAGGTGGCTACGATTGTGATTTAGCTTAATTCCCTCACCAGATTAAAAGGTCTACATTATACAGCTAAATATTTCAGATGTTTATCAGAGATGACATCTGAACACTAGGAGTTGATTCTCAGTCGTTTGTTCATCTTGTTTGTTAAGTAGAGACCGGAGGCTTTAGCCTTTAGCCTTTAGCCTAGCACACAGGCTCTCCTCTTCTGTTCACGGCGTCTCTGTCTCTTAGGGCACATAAGGTGGATGGCTGACGTGTGTGCATCTGTGTCTGTGTGTGTGTGTGTGTGTTAATTTATTTGACAAACTTCAGCTTATTTAAAGTCTGAGGCAGTAGTTCCAGAAATCCAAACGTTCAACTGTCCATGTCACAGTGGCTGTCGGTCAAAGCTAATTCTAGTTCGGTTCCTCTTAAAACAGACATACAGAATTTAAACTCAGGCGTTTTCCCTTTCAATGTAGGTATACGATTTAGTGATTTTTATTTCAGTAAGTTTTTCACGAGTACACCCACATTTTTTCACTTGCCTTTCAGAGCTTCCGTATTTAATTATAGTTAAGCCCCCGCCTGTGAAACGTGTGGGAGTAACTTTATCCCATTTTTTCCCCCCAACTGCATTTGTATGTGTTTGATATGCACAATAAGAAACACTGAGAGCGATTTATTTGATTTGTGGTTTCAAATATTTATGGCACTTATATGAAACTCTGCACCTGGCTTTGAGATGCCATTTTAATTTAGATGGAAATATTTTGAAGAAAAGATTTATCTCCTAAATATCTTAGTCTATCCATTTTTGATTAGAGAAAAAAATATATATCAGACGGTCCACTTGACTGCAGCCTTTGTTCGTTTTCAGTAGCAGTGGTTTTCCATTACACAGACCCGCCAGAATTCACAACAAACTCTTCTCCCTTACATTTGACATATTTTTAGATAAAGATTGGAGGAATTGTGAACAGATGAAAAGCGTTCCTGAGGCAGGTACCTTATTTTGGCCCTGATGTGACAGTGCCAAAAACCTGTAAGGAAATATAAACAGTCTGCTGGCATTCTCCAGTTCAGATTTAATGAGCTTTGGGAATACTCACGCTCCATAGGGGCTGACCCAGAACACGCTATCTTTTTCTGGTATTCCCCCATCATGTACAATAATATATGTCTGCTTTTGTTTGTGCTCCTCCAGATTGTCTGGAATCAGAGCAAAGCCTTTTAGCTGCAGTGTTTTTCTCTTACACTTTCTTACTGTGCCATTGTGTGAGCTTTAGCTGCACAGCTATTGCTCTCTTTATTTTTGCTCGTCACCATCCTGTTAGTTGTTTCGTTGACAGCTTTGTTGTAATAGAAGCAAATGCTTTGGATCTGTGGATGGTGTTAATTTATTTATTTTTAACTTCTAGATTCTGATCTGTTTGTGCCACAATCACAGCAAACAATGCCAAGCATACTAATTTGTTTTGTGTTGATTAATTAAACTTTTTGAAAGTCGGAGTAAATTGTTATTAGGCTATGAATAGGCAATGGTTGTGCATCCACCAGAAGCACAAGATGTTTTGCTTTCCTTCAAGTTATTTCACCTCCTTGTGTTTTCAGCTTATGGAATATATCAAATAGCTTTTTGCGGGACTTTTGCGATACAAGGGCATCAGTGTGTCTGTTGTTGACCCGAATGCCATGGATATAGGATTTGTGTTTGAATTTGTTTGTCTATTTGAATTATTCAGATGAGTTTAATAACGTTTTTTTTGTCTCTAATGAGCCGACTGACATGGATGCGGAAAAATCCGTTGGAACTCCCAGTAAAAAAAAAATGTAATAGCTTGCATTAAGCTTCTATTGTAGTAGAAAAATGTCACATAGAAAAATGTTGAGGAATTAAGCCTTTATTCACTGAATTGAGGGGGGGGGAGGGGGGCTTGTTGGGAAATATTTCTATCACATTTTTTGGTACATTTCTTTGGCCCTTAAGATAAATGTAACATTTATTCTCTACTCTTTAAGATGATTAGTATCCTCTTATTAGTAGTCCATTACTTCTTGTTTCCCAGGTGTATAAACAGGTCATAACACAGAGATCTGTTTCTTTTTTGCTAGTGCTCTTGGCTAAATGAGGACACACATTTATCTTGTCACCATGCATAGGGACCAGGATGGTGAGAACTATATGTCTAAATTAACACGGATATGGTTCACCAGACTAAAAATCAATTTTTTTCACTGCCACCTCAGCTCCTAGATCTGATTCCCATAGAGCACCTTTTGTGTGAGCTAAGGGGACTCTGCATGATCTAGAGATATTGTGGAAAAAGTTAATCATTGTCATATATCCGTCTCTCTGTATGCCCTAACCTTGCAAAATACCACAGCAAAAGACAAAGTCCTGCACTATTGGCAAAATAGGATTCTGTTAAAATTTGAAGTGTGTTCTTCCCTATGCTTAGGAAAGTTTTATTCATCCTTGCAAAAGAAATTTGCATTCTGAAATGGGCTTTCGCTGTATTTCCTAACTCTCTGATGATTTGAACATGTTCTGCTCGGAGGAGAAAATGAGGTGGAACATTTGTTCTTCCAACACAACCATCTGCCAGAAGGACTACAAAAGAAACTAGAAATTTTCGGAAGCATGTTTAAACAGTTGAGGATTTTAGGACATTAAGAAATCTGCAAATGGGCTACTGTTTTGAAAAATTGCATGATGATGAACGCCTGAGGATATTTGAATGCAAATGAATTAAAACACAAAATATATTTGGAACTTTCTTCAAAAACATTAATCTACAATTTTTTCCTGTCTTAAATATCAAGTTAGTAGGATTTGACACATTTCACCCTTGCCTTAAATTTATCTTCTCAGAACCAAGTTCACCTGTGTGTAATTTAATTTCAGCATAAATCCAGCTGCTCTATCAAGTCCTCTGAGGTTTGTTAGAGAACATTAGTGAACAAACGCAGGCAGATCAGTGAGGAAGTTGTGAAATTTAAAGCTGGGTTGTATATATATATATATATATATATATATATATATATATATATATATAAAATTGATTTATAGAGCTCACTTAAAAAAACAGTGACTTTGTCTAAGTGCTGTACATAACAAATAAAAGCTAGACATCCCGCAGACATATAAAACTCTCTGTAAATAGAACAAAGACAATTTCAGAGCATGTCAACTCAATTGTTCAAAAGCTATTGAAAAAAGACATGTTTTTAAATGAGATGCCTGTCTAATGCAGGCAATGTGTTCCAAAGTTTGGGAGCCATAATAGAAAAGACTCAAACTCCTCTACATTTACGGCTAATTTTTGACACAGCTACAGGCAGCTGGTAGATCTAAGACGTAAAGAGGAGCAAGACAGTTTAAGCATTTATAAGCCAATAATAAAATCCACTCTGTGATACATAGGGAACTAATGAAGAGCGGCTAGAACAGGTGAGAGGTGGTCATGTCTCTTTGTGCCAGTAAGAAGACAGACAGCAGCATTTTGAGCGAGCTGAAAGCGTGATAGAGATGCCTCAGTGACACCAGCATGAAGTGCATTACAGTAGAGGAGATAAGTACAGATAAAGGCATGTAATATTCCCTACAAGTCATGCCTCAACAAAGTTGGCTCAAGGTTTGCTATTTATCTGAAAAGGAAGATTTTTATTTATTTATTTGCAAAACAGAGCTGATCTGTTCAGCAAATTTAAAATCTGAGTCCATATTTAAGTCCATATAAGTCTGTTACCTTCTGTCTTATGTATGACCTGAGGGAATCAAATTTAATAGGTGGGTGGCGTGACGTAAATTTAGGCATAAATAGAACAACCTTTGTTGTGCTTTCATTGAAGTTAAAAACAAATCAGCAACATCCAAGCCTTGACGTCTTCAATGCAATGTGACAGGGGTTGGATGAAGCTTGAACTTTCAGGTGTTAGAAGGTTGGTAGATCAGGCAATCGTCTGCGTAGCAATGAAAGAGGAGGCCGTGTTTTCTAAATATGCTATAAGGAAAACAGAAGAGGACCAAGAACTGAGCACAGAGAAACTCTGCATCAAAACACATCCATGTCTTAGAACTGTTACAATTACTGCTTTGTGTTTATCTAAAAAGTAAGTCCAATAAAATACAATAAAGCTTGTGGTTCTCATGTGACTCATTTCAAAAATTACTAAGGTGAATAAATAATTTTGCAAAGCACTGCATTGCGAGGCAACAGAGGAATGCCAGAATAAAAAATACTGACACAGTTATGAACCTTTAAATGCAACATGTTATCCACTGACCTCCTGCTCTCTTTTCTAGTACCCCACTGGGCAAAAGCCCTTTCCATGCAGCACGCTTGTCACTTTTCGGCTGGCTAACATACCAGAGCGCAGGATTTTGTGCCACTCTACATTAATTCACACACATCCGGCCATGTCGTCACAATCTGTGGCCCTTTGGCAAGTTATGGTTTAAACACAAACAAGTGATCATGGAATGTGAAATCTGACCTTGTTGTGGGAAATGACGCACATCATGTGACGGAAATATACTACAGGTAGTTTAGAAAGCAAATGCTTTCAAGTGAAAATGTTCTGTTGAAAAATTCTGTGTCATGTTGTTCGGAAAAGCAATGACAGAAGGGACAAATAGGGTAATGATCTGTTTCATCTGGCAGGAAAGCAAGTTTTATATCTGTTGCTTGTTTTGCAGTGAGACAAAAACAATAGCTATGTTTACATGCTCAAAGATTCCCTGATCAGATTGAAAAAGAATAAAATAATACCTATGTCAACGACCACAAAAAGCAGGCTTTCACGTGAAAACAAATAAAGCTGCCTAATGTATTTGGCCTGCAGCGAAACTCAAGTGTAAAAATGACCACAATTTCACTGTTGTCGTTGTTTTCTGTTGGGTTTGTCACTGAAATCCTAATAGTGCAGATTATGGAGTAAATGGGAGGCCGGAGCTCCCTCGAGCTGTAGCCAGTTGTCTAAAATGACTCATCCGCTTCCTGACGTGATAACTTGTGACCACACATTTTATTCCTTCCAACCGTGAGGGCTGAAATCACCAGACTGTTGTGTCTGCCAAGAAGCAGGATAGAGCATTGATTTGTGAGTAGAGACACACCGATAAGTCTTTTTTTGGCAGATACTGATTTTTAGTTTATTCTGAGGTCTTAACCTACTTGATCTGATTTGGTAGATCTCTCTTTTTTAAAGGACTACAACACAAAAGTTACTTGCGTAAACTTTGTTTTAATTTAACAATTAAATGTTGAAAATGTTGACCATTAAAACGTTTGCTGATTGCTTGATGGAGGTACCTTTGGAGAAACACAAAGGTACCAGTTATCCTACTGCTGCTAAAATACTAATATAAAACAATGATAATTCCTGTTATAGTATAACTATGTTATATCTATATATAACTACGGTATATTATATTACATAATATAGCCATAAAATGTAGATGGTGTGTTTGAGTTTGATTAATAACTTACAATTACTTGCAACACTTTTCTGTAAGCTCATTCAAATTCATTTAGATATAGTCAGTCATCCATACTGTTGATGCCATTGATTCTGCATTTTTTTATGATTTTTTTTTTTTTTTTTTAAGGAAGATCAAATGTACTTTTGTGTTCAATCAAATGTTTTTTTATGTTTTACCTAGGGCTGGGCAACGATTAAAATATTTAATCGCGATTAATCGCCCTGATTAATCGCGATTAATCGCGATTAATCGCATTGTATTTACAAACTCCAAGAATGAATTCAAAAGTAGTGTAAAGAGCACTTTTATTTTAATGTTCTGCTGCCATATGAACAAAAGTGTTGTAACATTTGTAGCACTTATTTTATACTGGATATTTTCAACCCATCTATTGAATTTAGTGCACTAGTTGATCTTTTCTTCATAAGAGAACAAGCACTGCAGCCAAAATATGGCCTTTTTTGACCTGCTGTATATTAGCCAGTCCCTAAGCTTGATGTATCATGAAACTGTTGACCTTTTGGGTTTTGTGGTTTTTATTTTATTATTACAATTTAATAATAATAATAATAATAATAATAATAATAATAATAATAATGTTATGTTCAGTGTTTTTTCGCTAATCCACCTCTTATATATTTCAATCCTTATGTAATTTTGTCTGTGTTGTGTGCACCTGCCTGTTGCTTTAATCCTATAAATTTCCCCGTCGTGGGATAAAAAAAGGATTAGCTAATGTTATCTTATCTTAAATAACACTTTTTAATATATGTACTAGGTTCTTTCAAGGTCTTAATTACATGTTATGTGTGGGCTCCAGTAACATCCATCCATCCATCCATCCATCCATCCATCCATCCATCCATCCATCCATCCATCCATCCATCCATCCATCCATCCATCCATCCATCCATCCATCCATCCATCCACTGATCTACCTGGATGTTCCCTGGAGGACTGAAACGCCTCAGTCAGAGACGTCAGTCTGTGGGTCTGTCGGGGCAATGAGAGAAGTTTCGTCTCCTCTCTCCGTTTCTGGGGCTCGACGTTTTCATGTTTTTTCACGTGCTTAGATAAATTTGTTGTGTTTCCACTTAAATGAACCGGCTTTTTACAAAACACACAGCTTGATTTCATTTACGGTATTAAAATAAAGCCGAACGGTGCTACTTCCTCTGTTCATGTTTTTTCGCTGCTGCGTTCTCTCTCAGCTGTTTGTGTATTAAGTTTGTGTGAGAGCTGAGTGCGCGGGCCAGGCTGAGCCTGCGTGCTGATTGGCTGGCGCCGCTGAGCCATGTACGAGAGGGGAGGGGGAGAGTGCTGCCGTGACAGCGCGCTGCAGTCAGCGCGCGTGCTGACTGACACTGACTGAAAGCATGATGTGAGCAACATGCGTTAATGCGCGATAAAATAAATATCGCCGTTAATAGTCTAATGAATTAACGCGAAATTAACGCGTTAACTTGCCCAGCCCTAGTTTTACCACTTTATTTGCATTTTTTAATCAAATGCCTCCGTGAAAGAAATCTTCTTGGTTATGATATGAGAAAAAAAAATGCTGATTTTTCAGTAGTGTCCAGTGTCAGAATTAATGGGCTGGTGTCCAGCAAGTTTTAGATGTATCTCTGAAACTTTTAATGTCTTTAATTCTTTAATTCAGATATGAAATTAAGAATGGGTTCTTCCCAGGCCTATGCTGAACCTGATGACATGCTCAGGTCTGAATGCGATTTAGTTATGGTTTAATTAGAATGACGCCCCCTTGTAAATCAGGGCCCATGTAAATGTCCTAACTGCCCTAAATTATTTTTTTTTTCACAGTTTTAATATCCCTTCATATATGCATGTCTTGTTTACTATCCAAAACACACGTCCTGGTTGTGGGCTTGATTTTGGTTTTGACTGTTCATCCGATAAAGAGAAAAACCCATTTTTTGTCTTGTACCATTTTAGCTGAACCTGAAATCAAATGTATATGACAACTTGTGACTGATGTATAATTTAATACTTGATGGTGGCAGATAAATTTTAGCTGAAAAAAAAAAAACAAGTTATCATCATCCAGTGCATATGAATATGCTGACTTAGTGAGTGCCTTTCCCTTCATCAGAGGTGGGTAAAGCAGCCAAAAATAGTGCTACTCAAGTAAGAGTAACACTACTTCAACAATTTTTGCTCAAGTAAAAGTAAAAAAATTGTCAGCCAGGAAATTATTCAAGTAAGTAAAAGAGTATTCAGTGAGAAGGCTATTCGAGTACTAAGAAACTAATCATAAAAGCTGATGATTTAATATTTTAAAATGATGTAATCAAACATACAAAAATATAAGGTTATTTGCAAATTCTGGTATTTTAAAGACAAAAATTAAAATAAAATTATACAAAGAATAATATAATGCAAACTAACAAATTCAGGCAGAAGAAGCACTTTTCTAAATCAATCTTGTCAACATTAAACTTGACAGCAATACTTGTAGTGGTTAATGTATGTACAGTATGTTAGAACCGTGTAAAGTACTTCCATTGACAATATCTACTGTTCATTTTACCTCCAAATGGCTCAATGAGCTCAGCAGAAAGAATATATGTATATATATATATATATATATTTAGAAAATAACAAAGCATATATATATATATATATATATATATATATATATATATATATATATATATATATATATATATTTAGAAAATAACAAAGCACATGTACAAATAAGAAGTCTCACTTTGTCATAAGCTCTAGGTTTCTAGGTTTTTGTCTCTCTGCTCCATTGTTGGTTAAAACAAGTCTGTTCTTTATTCAAGAAGTTATTCACAGTAGGTAGAGTAGTCAGAAATTTTACTCGAGTAAAAGTAGTGATACTTGAGTAATAATATGACTCAAATACAAAAGTAAAAATCACTGCCATAAAACTACTCCTAAAAGTACATTTTGTTCAGAAAATGCAAATGAGTAAAATGTAACTAGTTACTACCCACATCTGCTCTTCATATGTGTTTATGTATCAAAATACCACAGAATGTCATAAACAACATTGCTATAACTGTAATAATCCTTATATTGTTTTAGGAGAAACAATATAATTGATTGTTTCTTATGCATTTAAAAAAAACAATAAGATCATGTTTAATATTTTTGGTTTAGATTTTGTTTTGTGTTAAACCATGCTATTTTTCCACAATTCAATTAAATTTTATTTATATAGCGCCAATTCATGAAAAATGTCATCTCAAGGCACTTTACAAAGTCAGATTTGTAAAAAGGCAAGACGAATCGATGACATCTACAATGTTATCACATAATGAGAAACTCACAACGACCAATGTGTACTAAGGAAGTAATCCGGCCATTGAATCAGCTGGGAAGCAGCAACCACATGCCTGAACCCTGCAGCCCCAGTTTGGAGCGTGTCTGCAAACCAGGGTCTTATTTATTTAGTTTAGCGTCTTTGTAGGTAAAATACATCAGAACTAAAAGAACATTGCGTTTGTCATCTCTCCAGGTGTGTTTTAGTTGCAAAGGAAGCTGCTTCGGTCGCAGAGCTTTCTTAATTAATAACACATGAAAAAACAATTTCAATTGGCTTATGTACGTGGAGGAGTGAACACTAAATGAAGTAGAAATTCACATGATGTTGTCTGATGCTGGTGATAAATTATTCAGGCCTACAGTAGACAAACTTCTGTTGCCTCCCTTATCAAGCTCTCTCTCTCTCAAAGACATACACGTGTTCAGCCTCATAAATATCCATTCCCGCAAATCTTCCGGGACCCCTAATGAGCCGTGTGTTAGCTGCTCGTTGATGTTTGTGTGAGAACGCATGCCGCTGCAGTGTGGGTAGTGTCTGGGAGAGAAACGTCTCAATGCCTACTGGGATGTGCACATGTGCACGCGCACACATTCAGGAGTCTGAGTAAATTCCATCGTGTGTAGAGGAGGTCCAAATCGAACAGAGGCACAGTCTGGGGCATTCCACCAGGAAAGTGCTAGAAAACATCAAGAAAATGAATCGGCATTGCCAAAAAAGAAACAAACAAACTAAAGAAAACCCTCCACTCAAACTGATCCATCCCGGTGGAAGGAGGATCCATTTTATGCAAAGAGCAATTACTTTTTTTTTCTTCAGTCCCATGTAATCCCACTGGTTCAGAACTATTGAAGCTGTGCTATAAATTTTTAGTCTTAGAGGCAGAATTGAAACAAGGCCAGGAGCAATAGCCTCTACTTTGCTAAAGCCTCGATCATATGCCCACTGCTTGATCTGAAATCCTGAGAGGAGCCCAGGTGATGACAGAAGTGGACCCAGAATTATGGATGAGGCAGAAACAGTGTGGCAGAAAAGGAAATCCACAGAAAAGTGTGGAAAATCACATAAAAACATTAATGTGTTGTTTATAATGATACTAGAAATGAACCATCACTCAGAAGACTTCTTACCCTTGAGGCATAGCAGATATAATGGACAGAAATGTGTTTTATTTAAAAATAACCATACAATTATTCTGTAAAAATTCCAGGATGCAAGTAATATGAATTTTCTATTCAAGGTTTCACCATAATACAACGTTTGTAAAAAGCATGGAAAATTACAACTAATGTCTCTTTAGGGAACATCACCTGAATGTTGTGAGGTTTGGCCGTACATAGCTGGCCCAGTTGTCAACAAGGGGAGGGACACACACACACACACACACACACACACACACACACACACACACACACACATCTACACACACACACACACACACACACACACAAAGATCTGACCTTTAGGCTGATTTGCTGGATTTAATAAACATTATGCTGGCTGAGTGACCGCTCGCTGCCAGGAATCAGACAAGGAGAGAACCTGATACTCGAAACAGACACGGTGTTTCTCTTAAAAGATTTATTAATAGGAATCTGGTACACATGGGAAAAAACCTCTGCTAGACAACAGCGATGAGTCTGCCAGTGGCGAGCTGAATGCTTGCAGCAGGAGGTGACATGCAGGTGATGGGCAGAGGGTGTAATCAGTTACGATGGACAGGAGTGATTCATACGCAGGCAGGCAGAGGCAGGCAGACAAATCCTTAGGGCTCGGCAAAGGTCATGGTTAAGATAACAGTCCAAGATCATTGTCCAGAAAACTTAGAAAAAGCAGAAGTTCATCATGGATGGACAATGGTAACAGGGGCTTGGCAAGGCAGGAAGGTCTGTAGAACTTGGCCATGGTCATGAACACGGAATCAGGCAGGGGAGAATCGCTGGACCTCTACTGGCACAATGCTTTCAATAATCTGGTGCTGCCTGTTTGCTCAAGTCTGGTATATATAGGCAGATAAACAGATGAAGGGGAAGAAAAAAGAGCTTGATTGAGCTGCCACAGGATGAGGCTCACAGTTGCATCGGATAATCTTGATTGCAACGGTGCAGGATGAGTGGCAGCCAGCAGACAAGCCAGAACGTGACACCTGGTTGGCTTCTAAAAGCCGTTTCATTCAGTCAGACACAGGATTTTTTTTACTTGGAGGAGTGATCCTTCTTGACATGCTTCAGCTTTAGATGTCCATGGTGGACAATGATAAGATGGGGGCAGAGATTGAAACAAGTGGTGATGATGATTTCTAGTTCATTTTGATGTTCATCACTTGACTAATTTACTCACTTGTTCAGCACTTATAAGCTTTGTATCCTGCTGCCTTTGCCTCGAACAAGTGACATGTCAACACAGCAGTCATACAGATGATTTATTAATCCATTATTATGTACGCTCTAGAACCGGGGTGGGCAAACCTTTTGACTCATGGGCCACAATGGGTACTTAAATCTGACAGAGGGGCCGGGCCAGGAGCAGATGTTTGAAGTATTTGAGTAAACTACTAAAAATGACATGTAAAACCCATTGCATAAAAGGTATTGCCTTTAACAGGTAGTAAAGCATGAATATACAAGGCTTATTGTACAAATTATTTTCCAAACAGTGCTGTGTCTCCCTTTTTTGCCAGTGCAAGTTTTGTTGTGGCAAATCTCAGGATAGATAGACAAATTCAGAGGGCCGGATTAAAAAGCTTGAGGGGCCGTATATGGCCCGCAGGCCATAGTTTGCTTATGCCTGCTCTAGAATGTGCAGGAATGGAACATGCATCCAGCCATTGACTATAGCTGCTTATCCATGCAGGGTTGTGGTGGGCCTACTGTGTATCTTCAGCAGAGTACACCAGTCTATCCCAGGGCAACAAAGAAACACACAGGACAAATGATCATGAACACACACACATACACACTCATACCTGAGGTCAACAGTTAACCTATTAACCAGGTAACAGTCATAATTTTGGACTGTGGGAAGAAGCCGGAGTACCTGGGGAGAACCGATGCAGGCACACGGAGAACATGCAAACTCCATGCAGAAAGAATCCAGGCCGGTATTCAAACCCAGGACCTTCTTGCTGCAAGGCAACCGTACTACCAACTGTACAACTGTGTAGCATAAGTGTAAGTGGAGCAAAGAAGTTGATTTCATCCAACCCAATCCAACTTTATTTATAAAACCCTTTAAACACAGAGGTACCAAAGTGCTGTACAAAAAACAAAACACAAATATAAACGGCATAAAATTCAGTATTGTAAATAAAAACAATATATGAAAATAAACATAGAAAAAACAGGTGAATAAAATCAACAAACACCAACATAATCTTAAAGCCAAGGTAAAAAGATGAGGCTTTAAAAAAAACATTTTAAAATGGGCAAAGAAGAAGCTTGCCTGATATACAGTAATAAATCGTTCCAAAGTTATCATAGACTTTATTTTGGCCAAATGCTGAAGCTGGAAGAAGCTGGATTTGACAACACCTTTGATCTGGCTGTCAGATTTAAAAACAGTTATCCATTTTAATACCCAGGTTTGTTGCCGTCTGCTTTATAAACAGGTCAAGATAGTCCAGGTCAAAAGGCAGACTCTCTGATGTGCCACCAAAAACCATCACATCTGTCATTTTTTCATTAAAACTTAAGTTAAAAGCCATCCACACTTTCACGTCATTCAGACATTCAAGAAGAGATGTGAAAGAGTTTGTGTTTCACCTCAGTGGCACATAGCTCTGGCTATCATTAGCATAAAAATGAAAGAAAATGCCGTGCATTTGAAGGATGGATCCAAGTGAGAGCAGATGGAGAGTAAAAACAAGGGTGCCTAAAACTGAACCCTCAGAAACTCCATATAAAAGGTATAAAAGAGTTCATGACTTGCGCATAATTGAATCAGGCAATATGTTTGCTATGTTTTCCACAGCACATCTTGCTCTTCGTGTTCATTCTCTGCATTTGTGCTGCTTGATGTTATTCTTTTCCTTCTCCAACTAGTATACATGATTGGTAACTGTAAATAAAATATGTCCATTTTAGCCTACGCCTGGTCCCTGTCATGACCTGCTACCATGCGTTTTTTTGTTTTGTTGCAGATTTATCTGGAAACCTATAGCAGTGTTGGAACATATGTTTCAGAATTCTTCTGCAACCATACAGCATAAACTGAATCCCCAGTGAAGAATAGATGAATGAAACAAAGACAAAAACTAATTAATTGTACCTTGAGTGCTTTAGACATACCTTTCAAGATGTATTAAGACTCCACTCTGTAGATTTATTCATAGTATGACATCGCAGAGTAAAGAGTGCAGGATGCAGAAGTTTGATTTACATTGAATTGATATAACAAATTTAAAGACAGTGACATTTTCTTTCATACAATGTGAACTTTATGTTTTGCGAGTTGAATCGATTTTCAGTCTTATTCTGTCCGGCTTCTTTAAAAATACAGGGTTCCTTTTTTAAAAACAGCAATTTAAAACAAAATGGGAGAATAACCACCTATCTTTCAATCATTTGAAATTGCCTCACCTGTACTTTAGATTTTTGAATAAACAGTAATTGCTCTCTAATCTTTGTGTTGTGAGACAGAACTCACAATTTTACTTTGTTTCTGTTTCACCATCAGGGTCTGGTGATTGAGCGAATCGGTAGACGACCCCTTCTCATATTTGGTTTCTCATCCATGGCAGTATTCTTCAGCCTGCTCACAGTTTTCCTCAACTTCCAGGTGAGCCACTTTTCCTATTACACAAGCCAAACTGTACCTGAAGTATAATCACACACACACACACACACACACACACACACACACACACACACACACACACACACACACACACACACACACACACACACACACACACACACACGCACACACACACATCCTTGTTTCATGAACATAGTGAGAATCGTGCCTTGAATTCCCCGGACTTGCATTCATCTTCAAGCCTTTCTATGGCCTAACCCTGACCCTAGCGCTAACCCTAACCTTTACCGGTTTGTACTCAACCATAACTTAGACCTAAATGACAGCTTAGTCCTAAACCTAAACCCTAGCCCAAAAAGTAAAGTGAGGCCCTTTTTTCAGTCCACACTTTATATCAGGCATGACCAAAGTGCAGCCCGCGGGCAATTTGTGGCCCCTGTACTAATTTTGGGTGGCCCCCCAACTGCATTTGAATAAAGGTTCACATGTGGCTGATGCAGATGGAAACGTTTAGTTTTAAATTAGGGCAAATTGATTACAGAAAAGTGAAAATGTTAAGTAGCTACAACACAAAGTATTCATCTTTTAATAAACCCCCTTTTGACATTCTCTTTAAATTCACAGTAACATCTATCCAATGATATTTGATAACTCTAATGCAGACTTTGGTGCATTAAAATCGGCTTTGAATTCAATTATTAAAATTGGCTAATAACAACAAGTGTTTTCAAAGAACAACTGACCCAAATACTGTTCTTGTATTGCTAGACCAACAAGAGTTCAGTTTATTATTGTTAGAGTCAAATTAAATTATTCAAAATAATTTGCAAACTGGATGACCATCATTTAATACAACAAATGAGCAAACCCATTTTTTTTTTACCTTTGAATCTACAATGATTTACACAATCATTTTCTACAAACAGTCTGACTCATTTATTTATTTAAAATTATCATGTTTTGTAGAGCTGGTAAGAAATTAACACATTTTTTTTTTAATTGTGTTCCTTTTTTGGCCCTCGAGTCCCTTTGACTTGACAATTTTGGCCCATGTCCTGAAAAGTTTGGACACCCTTACTTTACATCAAAGTCCTCACTTTACTAGTAAAATGAGCAAAACATGTTATCACTCAGCTGCAAGTACCAGAACACACACACACACGCACGCACGCACGCACACACACACACACACACACACACACACACACACACACCCTTTTCATCAGGATTTTTTGTGATGCCCACAGAAAGTGAATGATTGCTATGAAAAGTAAAGAAAATGATGCATGAAGAACATGAAGAGTATCATCAGGACCAAGGAAGACCCCAGACAGGTTAATGAAAATTAAGCTTAAAGCAAAATTGGCATATAAAACAACATGCCAAGCTTTAATCAAGCAAATTATCTTACTTATGAAAAGCGAAGTTGTGCTCAGCCCCTCTGAGTCAATATTTTGTAGAACTTTCTTTTGTAGCGATTAAGCATCATGTCTCCTCTGGCTTTGTACATCTTAGGAGAGCATTTTTCCCTTTCATCTTCATCATAAGATAAGTCAGATTGGCTGGAAGCATCCGTGAACATTAATGTTTAAGTCTTGCTCCATATTTTCAACAGGATTTCTAGACTTTGACTGGGCCATTTTAACACGGATATGCTTTGATCTTAACCATTCCATGGGAGCTCTGGTTGTATGTTTAAGGTCACTACAATGCTGGAAGGTGACCCTCTGTCCTGGTTTAATGTCTTTTGCTGCCTCAGACCGGTTTTCATTAATGATTAGCTTGGAGCTATTTCCAATGACCTTTGCATCAGCTCTGACCAGTTACCTCGTACTTGCTAAAGAGAGGAATCTCCACAGCATGATGCTGCTACCATGTAACAGAGAAGGAGTGGTACGTCAATCTGATTTGCCGTGTTACTTTTCAGAGTTGCAAAATGTCGTGCATGTAGGTCAAAACATTAATGTTTGGTCTCATATGTCCAGAGCACATTTCTCTCACATATTTGCTGAGTTCCCTACAGGGTTTTTGACTACATGAGACCTTTTTCGGCTTTTAGGCTTCTCCACAACCGACTTGTCTCCTGTGTTGCTTGGTCTTCAGGTTGCTGTTTGTTAACTAATGTTCTTTCCGTCCGTCCATCCGTCCGTTTTCTTCCGCTTATCCGGGGTCGGGTCGCGGGGGTAGCGGCTTCAGTAGGGAGGCCCAGACGTTCCTCTCCCCAGCCACTTGGGCCAGCTCCTCAGGTGGAACATTCTCTAATGTTCTCTAACAACCCTAAAAGGGGATGAATGAAATGTCATAATTTTTTTACATTTTTTTCAATGCCACACAATGTGAAAAGGTTTAAGGTGTCTTAATATATACATTTTCTAAAGAACAACATACTACGCTATGTGTATTAATGTAGATGTCAGAGTTTTGTTGTTATAACTGATTTGTAAGTGATCAACAGGCTTTTGCATGTTGGAAAAATATGTTTCCTCTTAAAGTATCTTTATGTAATTTGAAATTAAGCATTTACCTCGTGTCATTCCAGGACAGTGTGTCATGGGTGCCATACCTCAGTTACATCTGTATACTGGCTGTTATTGCAGGCTTTTGCTCAGGACCAGGTAAAACCACCACTTTCTTTCGAACCACTCTTAAAGAAACTGTGTAAATGCTGGGGTGGGCTGATTTCAATTTGTCTGTAGTTATTCAGTGCTGATGGTTAATCAATATGACTTTCCCATCTGTGGTCTTGAATAATCAGCAAACTAGCATGCCACATTGAAAGGTGTTGTCCTATATTTGCATACTAAACAGGACCTATACACTACTGTATATGCATGACGCTGCAGATCCAAGAATGTGAGGCCGTAGGTCTTGGTGAGAGGTTGACTTTTTGTGTCAAGGTGAGGGCGTCACTGTAATATTCATATCTCTTGGGAAGATTCTTCCAACAAAGAGCCTGTGGGATGGGATGACAGTCTTCCTAATCATGGCATATGGATTTAGAGGTGAAGCTCATTAGATCGTGTCCTTCAGTGGAATAAGGAAAAAAGAGAGAGAACTTAAAAGTAAAACATCCTGAAACGCCTTACTCTGTAAAAATGTTGTGGTCCTCTTGCTAAAGTGCACTACTGTGGTGATCATTGAGAAGGATATTGCTTTTCAGCACACAGATAATTTATAGCCCCTCGAAATGAATAAAGCCTCTCACTGGGATGGAAAAGGAAAAGTATTCACAAGAGGTAAAGACTCAGTTGTGCTATGAGCCTTTGAGTGGATGAACGAGGACCCATCCTTACCTCTGAATTGGCTTCAACGTGGGAACGGTGGCCCAGATATTTCACCGTTGTTCTAAAACACAATGTTTGCTTCTTTCTAAAAGAAAAGAAATATAGACCTTTCTTAGTTATGACAAGTATGGCCACAACATTTCTTAATTCCTTCCTATACATTTCTGTTTGAAACTCTCTTCAGTTTTTTGCTGTTATTGCTGCTTTTCTATAATGAACCAATCTATTTTCTATGACCCACTTCAATCTCTTTAGGGATTTGCGGTTGCATTATACCAGATATTGAATTTTCTACTGAACCACTCCTTGTATTTTCTCTTTGTTACTTGAAGCTGCATCCTTTTTCTTTTGTTGGACATTGTAATTGGCCAGTCACCATTATTTCTTCTAAAACATTTTGCCTGTATTTGTTTTCATTTCAACACGGATGGTTTTATTTATGGTTTTACAAAAAATGTTAAATCAAGACAGATTGTGTGTCTACCAAACTGGTACAATCAAGAAATCACTTACATTTATGAGTTCTGTCTTTCTTTTTTTTCTTTCTGGACAGTTATGATTTCAACAAAACAAATCCAAAAACATGAATAAAATGTTTATAAGTAAAATGTAAATAAGAAAACAAACTGTAATACCAAAACAAAAGGGAGTTCACAAGGGAGCTTGAAGAAGCAATGGCTCATCCAGTTCTGCCTCTTAAGTTTTCCTAGAAGTTTTAATCAGTCTTTATTTTAAATGTCAACTATACCAGCAATTATTAGAATGTATAGTTTAATGACTGCTGATGTTTTAATTTTCAACAAGCTAAAAAAAAAAAAATTGGTAGTATTTCTTTTTCTTCATCAGTCCTTTTATTGCTGCAGGAACAACAGCAACAATAATACAATGAAACACATTTGTGTCAGCTCATTTACACAGTTAGAAATATGCTGGCCGAGTACCTGAAAAGCTGAAAGGTCTTCTTTGCCATCAATGTAATGTTTTGCTCCTTTGTATTAGATTCAAGATTGGCACTCTGGCTAGACCAGTCCAGTATATTAATATTTACTTCCAGCCAGAAGAGATGTGTTGGAAAAATAAAGGATTACTTGAAAACGATCCATGGTTAACCCTCCAATTTAGATCAATACTTTAAAAAAAGTCTAGGAAGTAGAGTTGGTCAAAATCTCTTTGTGGTGACGTAAAATACCCATGGTCAGTTATCACAACTTCTTGCTGCCATCATGACTCGCACAACTTGATATGTTTACTGGGAAAGTTATTTTTCCATATGGGGCCATGCTGGTTTTCAAAGTTTAATAAGCAATACCATAATTTTATTTAGGGCTGTGTTAAAAAAAATAGATTTTTGCAATTATTAACTGATTCTCCTATTAATTCCTAAAGACTGATTCGTATAGCCAAATTTATTTTCCACTGTGAACTTTAATGTGTGAGCCGGCATTACTTGCGCGGACATTAGTCTGACAGGCACAGAGCTCAATTTTTATGGCCACATATGCGTACGCGGTGTCACACTATAAATTCCCCGGTGGCATAACGTACTTACATTTAACCGTTTTATATGTAACAAAGAGCTTGATACACTGAGCTGCTCCAAGCAGGCGGTCTCCAGGACGCATGGCATCACAGTCCCTCTATTCTAACTGACAGATGTGCGGTGGTGCCTGCTGGAAAAGAAACAGTTCTACATACTCCACTAGCTAAGCTAATCAAACATTTCGCCATCCCTTCCCCCACTCCGTCCCACTGGGAAAAAAGTGTGGAAATTATAGGAATTTGTCAAAAGAAATGTCGGCAACAGGTATGCTTGACTATGACGGTAAAAGGTGAGTGGAGAGTCCGTGCAGGCTACAGTCTGCGCACAGCACACCCGAGTATGTGAGAGCTGTAATATTGTGTTTTTATGAGTAAAGCACACCGAGAGCCGACTTTAGCTTAACAACCGTGTTAGTCTGTTTTTAGTACTTCTTCTGCTCTGAGACTTCAGCAGGACACAAACAAAAAGCGCCACGCTCCACCTAGTGGTTGGAAGTATGGATGCAACATGCATCACAGAAGCCTTAACACTCCAGTCCGGGAGGTGAATTTTTAATGTCATATTTTTAACAATGCAATCGTCTCAACATTGAGGGAGAGGCATTGATTTGTTAATTTATTAATTTGCTGTTGAATGTTAACATGATACTAGTCTGAATATGTTGCATAACTACACAGTCATGTAATTCAGGTAACAGCTGAATCCGATGCAATTTGAGATTGGATCGGATGAAAAAGAATCAATTCTAAATCTTGAGAATCAGAATTGAGTAAATTCTTGAAATTTGAATCGATACCCAGCCCTAATTTTAATGTAAGAATTTGATGTGCAGTGACCTTGGTGTGAAACACCCTTTCACAGTACTGTGGATAAAAGCCCCATTGTTGGTACTGAGCTTTTCCTGGAGCACTAACTTACTGGTTACTTTATTTTCATCTCAAGTGCAATTGAACAACGCATGTTTTGAGGTTTCCCTTGTTTTTTTTTTTCTTTTTAAATGTCTCCAAACTGACTGTTAGTTCTTTCAACAATCCTTTTAAAATATTGAACTAAAAAAAATGTCTGTGGTGATTGGCTGTTGTGGTCCTCGCTGCCTTGTCATGCACTGCTGTACCACCCCTGATGTGCCTGTGCAGCAGATGTTGTGCTGACACTGTGCAAGTTTGTGTCTGCAGAATTGCCCTATAAAAATAAGGTTCCAGTGGGAGTTTATTCCTGGCTCTTTGCTGGCTTTAATAAGCCTACTGCCAAAAGGGACAACATCAAGCCTGATGAATACTTCATGTTTCTTTGTCTCGCTCTCAAGTGTTAAAATTATACCAAAAAATAGACAATTTAGCACATCTATACTTGATACTTGGTATACCTGTTCTTTCAGCAAAATTAATATTACTATCATAAGTTCAAGCTCTGAAGTATATTTCATAATTTGTCCTATTGGTATTCTGTAGCAGTGGGTATGCTGTATCATGAAAGGTAACTTGATCTGCAACAGAAAAAGTGAAAAAAATTCCTGACAAAGAAGCATTTGAAACAATATAACAAGGTGTACTGAGTGGTGTGTCATGTAGGCATGTAGATTTTGTAAGAGAGAGCTGGGACAGAAGGCGGACAAGTAGGCCTACTTATGATAGGGCATATTTGAACAATTTAAGGGCATTTTAGTTTCAAAGTAAGAATTAAAAAGCAGTGTTAAAACCCAAAAGCTTAAAGCTATATAGCCACGTTATATGCTTATACAAAAGACCAAAAACCGTTTGATCAGGATAAAATAAAGCTATAAAGCTACTGTCAGTATCACAGAACTATCATAATGCCATGATAACAAAATCCTAATTATTTTTTGCATTTTTACCCACTGGATCTTGGACCATTTTTCATTGTATCGCTGGGAGATGCTAATAGCCGTTACCTGCTTCATTGTTTTATCCCCTGCTGCGCATGCGCAGTGTTGTACTTCCTCTGTTATTAAAGATAAATGAGAAAGTATTTATTTACTAACAAATTGAGCAAAAAAAAAGTGTAATACGCCACAATAACAACTAATCGGCAGCGAGACATGATAATCTTTCATCGAAACTTTGTATGCAATCTGATTGAGCTACTGACATATAAATTAGAAAAAGTCAAATAACGTGGCTATGCACCTTTAAAGAATTGGTTACCAAAAGACTAATTTAAAAAGAGAGAAAATATATTAGAAAATAAGACTCTCAAATTTCATGAGAAAATGTAATTTTCACACTTATTTCTGTACTAACAAATACAAATTCTTACTCAGAAGATAACAACGCTATTTCAACTTTTACTCAGCCCCAAGAATTTTAATTTGGGAGTAATTACTGAGCATTCGTTTCTTAGATTCATAATGTACTTTACTTTTGTATTTATATATAACACATTTGTTGTCCTATACTGAGTTTTAGGTTGTTGGAGTCAGGTGATTGACAAGGGGAATTGCTGTCTGCTGAGGTGTTTATTTCTTTGCCAAACAGAGGCTGTGTGCCCGGTGATGATTTATCTGACCAAGGTTAATTGGGTCCGTAAATTGCTTGTGGCTGCATCTGACAATCACTGCTTAAACTCCTGAGACTACTGCCTCAGAGGCGCTTGAGAAAACTCCAAGTAGATGTAGAGATCTGAAGTTTTTGTGTCTGTGTGTATGGAGATAAGTTGTTCCGCAGAGAAATTCTTGTGTTTTCTTTTGTCCAGTTTTCTGAATGTCTTATGATGCAAATATTAATATTTAAAAAATGCACATTTATTCTTCATTTTCCGCTTAAAGCTCAGATTCTATTTAAAGCAAATAAAATGATTCTCTTTTAGATTTTTTTTTATCCATTTTCCTCCTCCTTTTGCAGACTGGCACCATCTTCTCATTAAATTGCTTATTTTCATTCTGTCTGACTTTGTCCCCACTGCAAAAAATAAATAAATAAATGGAAAACTTCACCTCCCCCGAGCTGTCCTACAACCAGTATAGCTTTGCTGTCTGTACATGAAAGCTAATAAGACCACATACAACAAACTAACAAGACGGGAGACAACAATAACATGCCGCTGGTCTGTTTTTGCATTCTCCAGGCTGAACAAGATGACAGGTTGCATTCTGATAGGGGCAATATGTAACATAAGGTCTATTGGTCTTGCCGTAGAGTAGCACATCTTCAATGCGTGCTGTTTTGCTTCAGCCCATGAAAGTACTGGTCCACATGCTGTTCTCTCACCATTGCGTCTTGGTCCCTCAATATCTGACACAGATAATCTGGGTGTCATCAAAGCTGGCTTTATTTGTAACACTCACTGGTGATTGTTTTCCTGTGTTTGCATGTATCTCCAGTAAGTTTAGGAATGGACTGACACGTAGAAACCTTAACAGTGGCTAGTGCAAGCTGGACAGTATAAAGGTACTATCGTAGCAGTGGATGAACAGGCACTCACCACAAGGGCAAAAGAGGCCAAAGTCTAGCTCACCAGACAAAGCACAACAGGCAAGCTGGTCATAGATGCCCCTGAGACAGTATAGAACCAGATAGTAAGATGTAAGACAAAATCAGACAAAGCAGAGTCTTATAACAACTTTTCTGAGTACCGGGTGAACGTCAAAGTGGAAAACACCCCTAAAGGGGAGTGTCTACGTGCATCTTGCATATTAACAGGCATCTGTTGGAGCATTTAAGATACACATTAAATGCAGGACAGATTACTGGACTCTAGTTATAGCAGAAGTATTGACACTTCTGAATAGGACAAGGTTGCTTGCCATGACTTGGAGCGTTGGCCGCCATTTAGACCTAGGTGTGGTGGGATATTTGATAGTAAATATTTTCGGCATTTTTATTTGACAGACGTCTGATGCCTCCAATTAGCACTGCCTTTGAGGTTGTTCAAAAATTATGCTTAGAACCTACAGATTATCAGATCAAGACTTACAGAGAGACAATGGTTGACCAATGGCTCAATGAATTAAACAAAATAAGGAAGAGAATTCTGAAAAACTAAAGGCTCAAAAAGGAAAGGGTACAACATGCTCTGGGGAATTGCAAAAATAAAGTTCTCAGTTGTGCCAGTGGTTGCTGAAAATGCTCAGGACTGAGTTCCCCCAGAACCAACAAAGACAAATATATATTTGAGCATAAATTTCTTGAAAGCATGTCTGTTACAGGACTGGAAAGGCAGTTCTTTGCCTCTTCCACTGAAGAGAAAAACCTGTGTTTGTTGACACTGTTTGTGTGTGTGAGTCACCAGAGAGTGACACATTCGTAAATGTGTACGGAAGTGTTCATTAGTTTGGGACCAGCATCTCCTCGTCTGTCATCCAGGTTTCTTTCTAAAAGCCTTTTCCTAAACTATTCAGAATGACACTTAAATCACACAGTCCAGATGTAATTCTGAAAGCATGGAATGAAGGCATGTCCCCTTCTGTTTTTCAGGTCATTCTATGGATTAAGGCACAAAGGTGTTTCGTATTTCTTTAGAGCCCCTGCACTAAAGTGTGTTCTGAGAGGTAGAGATGGATGAAAAGGGAAAAAAAAGAGGCTAGGCTTGTTTTATGGGTTGGACTGATGATACACATTTGTCGAATTTGGCAAACAGCTGATGGTAAACCACAGTTTATCCCAGCTGGCATTGCGGATGAGGTTAGGCAAACCTAAAACTGGTAAATGCTGACACAGTGTTGTGCATAAATGCGTTCATGAGTGGAGCTCATATTTTTGTGAAATTTAAGCAGAGCAATATTCTTTTATGTGACAAACGTGAAGTAAGCACAGCCCATCTAGAAGTCTTTTAATGGCACTCACAGTGTTTAATTTCCTTTTGCGATACATTAAATGACTAACTCATATTGTGCAGCTTTTTCCAAAGCGTTGTAGTAGATGCTGATAATTGTGGACAGGAAGGATCTTGTGTAGCGGTCTGTCTTACAGCAGATCTGAAGCTTCTGACTGACGCTTGTTGCATGCCAGACGGATGAAGAGGATGCTCAGGGTTGTCTGTATTGTTCTTCATTTTATGACGAATCCTCCTCTGTACACTCAAAAGAAGGATCGCGTAAAGAATGAATCCTTTGCTCAACTGTTTTTTTTTTGCAAACTGTTATATTACATATTTTGTTCAAGGATGAATAAAAGATTTACAAAATGTTTTTCAGGGCTAAAACCTTCTTTTTTTTTTAGAAACAGCAGCAGCATTTTCCTTTGACTGGCAGCTGAATGTCTGGATGTGGTCTCATGGCCAGTTGTTGCTCTTTTTTCTTTCTTTCTTTCTTGTTGAGTATTACTGTGCGTATTATTGATTGTTCTGTTTAAAGAGTTTAAAATGTAAACGTCCTGACTGTGCTGAAGGGACTGTGAAAAATGCATTCAAAGTAAACATAATTACAAATGTAGAATAAATTCTTTGCTTTTCAGTCAAAAACTGTTTGGTTTCTAATGGCAAAAGTAAGAAAACGTGAGCAGCTATTTTGATTGTGTGAGCGAATACAACAGGAGAAAAGTACAGCATATGAAAAATGAGTGAGAAAGATAAGTGGAGCTGTGAATCTAGTTCAGAATGTTTAGGTGGTAAAATATAAGCATGAATTTATTCATTTTAACCTGGCTAAGCTGAAGCTGAATTGGGAACCAGTACTTGGTAAGGATGAACTGGCACAAAGCTGCTGAAACGCATTGAATTAGACCAACATAATAACAGATGCTTAACATTTTGACATGCTTTTGTATGACTGCAAGAAATTGGGACTTTGCCAACAAGTATGCAATCACACACTAATGACTCATAGCAATATGATCCCCTACATAATACAGCCTGAGACCCTTTCACTGACAAAACAGTGTGGTCCAAGGATGCTTGGGCCCTTATAGACCCCTGAAAGTTTTATGTGGTATGTGGCACAGATGTATTAAAAGTAGATAATTTAAATTCTGCAGGTTGCAAGGTTAGAACTACATGGATCAGACATGTTTGTCCAAAAAATCCCAGACAAGGTGAATTGAGCTGAGATTTGGGGAATTACTGAGGACAAGTCAAACTGGGTCTTTTGCTTCCCAAACTATTCCTGAACCCTTTATGCTTTGTGGCAGGGACATCTGGGATTATTAAAGTATTTCTGATTCTGGTGCTATTAACCTTTGTACATGGTCTGCAGCAGTTCTGAAGCATGTGTTACATGTCAAAGAAACAAACATCTGGATGGCAGGATCCAAAGTTTCCAAGCAGAACATTGCTCATACCATCAGGATGCCTCCAGCACCTGGCCGTCTTCCTGTAGTGTCTCCTGCCATGCATCCTTTGACAGAGTCGCACACGCCCTTGTCCATTGACGTGATGTAAAAGATAATTGATTCATCAGATCGTTATTTCCCATTGGTGGCACTTTCTGAGGACGAAGGTCAGCATAGGCCCCCTGAAGGGTGAGCAACCATGAAGCCCCATATGCAGGAATATTCAGGAATGTGTGTATTCCTTTGCCTTTCCATTGGAACCAGCTTTAACCTCCTCAGTACACCGAGCTGCAGTAGCTCTTCTGGACCTTAAGAGCCAGCCTCTGGTGCCAACACACATAAATTAACCTTGAATGACCCTGTTGCAAGTTCAACACTGTTCCTTTCTTGGGCTAATTTTGAAAGACAACTACAAACTGAGAAGCCCTCAAAAGACGTGTAGCTTTGAAGATGCGTTGACCTTTTCATCCACCCATCATAATCTGGCCCACGTCAATCTTGTTCCAGTTTATCTTCGAGTTTGTCCTCCTCTGTTTGTGGTTTAAGTCAGCTTTACTTTCTCTGCGCTTTATCTTGCATCACTTTTTAAATGGGCGTTTGTATTACAGATGCAAACATTTGGCACAGTCACAAAAAATCTGGGCTTCACTTGGTCGACCCGAGAGAGATCAGTTGAAAGTTTTGCAGAGTAGGGATGATGAAATTTACTTCCAACAAACTTTGCTATCGAGCAAACTGTCAAATGGACCTGGAAGCATAGATTAGCTTTCACACTCACATGCCCAGCCAATTTATAATTGCCAGTTCCTCTCATTGGATATCTCACTGGAGGAAACCACAGCACCTGGAGAGAGAAGAACTGTGAAAGATATATATTCCGTTAATCTTACCAGGCTATTGTTCAGAAATGAATTATCACCAGCTGATATTTTTGAAGGAACACAAAGCCATACTGAATGCAGAACAGAGGCCTAGAGATATTTTGTGTGCCTTGGATAAAGGTGCGAGGAGAACAGTAGCATCTATTGAATGCTCTGCTCTTAGTTGCACCCAAACAGATTAGATTCATGTTCTCTGAAATAGATTGCTTCAGAGGGCAAATTCAAAGGCCAAAAACTTGTTCTATACGGGGTTTGTGAGATTGTGAGATAATTTGTGAATTTCTGCTATCTGCAGGAACACCAATTGTCTCCAGTGAATGCTGGTAACCGGGCAGGCACGCTGGGCTGTTTCCTTGCCGGCTGAGAATAGACGCACTGATGCTGTGAGGATCTGTGCTCTTCCAAGTATTCAGGTTTCAAAAAAAATACTAGCCATGTGGCCCCACCAAGGTTTTTCACCTTTATCTTCAGGCCGCACAACAGCTGACTCCAGCACCTTTCTGCTGCTCTCAGAGCTCCTGGTGGTTTTAAAATAGCAGAAAATGTTGCGGCTGTCTGCAGCAAGGCTACTTACTATGAGTCCCCGAAGACTTGTGATGTTTTGTCATGTCTTTTATTGTCACTTAGAGCTTTAATTAAAGCAAGATCCAGGTGAAACTAGAACTATTCTTCTGCTACTATTTAGATTTTACACTTCAAAGTCACATTCTGAAATATGTTTTGTTTGGGAATAATTTTATGCAAAAGATTGATAAAAAATAATTGGAAGATTCCAATAATGGGATTAGTTGATTGTTTGTCTATTGGACTGGTTTTCTTTGCAGGGTTACAGTGTTGGACTCATCCTATTTAAAGTACCTACGGCTTGCTCTTATATAATCAGGCTGCCACATCTTGTCTCAAGGTTCCTCTTGGACGAAGCAGTATCTCCTTTACTATTATATTTGCTCTTTATTGGTCAAATTCAAAATCATGAATCACTTGCATAAATGCACCAGGCTGTCTTTGTCCTCTCCTTATGGAAAACAGGGAAAGACAACAGAAAGCAACGCACTCCCTATGCACACATGAGGAGTGCACATGGATGTGTGATGCTGTGAAACAAGGGGAAAGTGTGAATGCTCGGTCTAATTTTATACGCATTGATGATGCACGTGCATTGAATGTAGAAAACTAATGATGAACAGCTGAACTGACATTGCGGATGTGGTTAGTTAAACCCAGGACAGGTCATTACCAACGCAGTGTCGTAAATAAATGCGTTCATGACAGCAACTAACATTTTTTTACAAACTGGAATTGAACAATACTTTCATTACGTGACAAGTGAAAGTAATCACAGCCCATCTAAAAGTAATTTAATGGCACTCTTTTCGGGGATTAATAAACGATTCACCCAGTGTTTTCCCCTCGCTTTGAACTTGAATGTGCTGCATTCGGCTTCTCTTGAAACTTCAGAACGTTAACCGGAGGCTCGTGCACCAAACACCTAAACTGAAAGATAAACTGAGGTAACTCCGATGTTATTGTTTATGGCGAGGAGAAAAAGATGAGCTGAGAAGTGGCAGCATCATCTGTAGGCAGGCAAGTAGCCAAAATAAGAATTCTTCATTTACATTCTTGAAGATTTTGAGTGCTTAATGAGCTTAAACAGTATCAGGATTTTGTTCAAATGTATCAGCATTATAAGCCTCCTACAACCAAAATTCTCTCTCTCTCTCTCTCTCTCTCGATATATATATATATATATATATATATATATATATATATATATATATATATATATATATATATATATATATATATATATTCTTAAGTATTTCATAGAGGTCATGTTGCTGTACACACAGGTAGGCTCCGTTTATAAAATAAGGGAATTGGAATTGGTTACATTGAATTTTTATTTTTATAGCATCAGAATAAATGGACTTCAATAAAAATCACTGCAATCTTTTCCACAATTTTAACTTGCAAAACAAATTGGCAGACCATGTTTGCTTCTCCTTTCAAACTAATCCGGGTATGGGCTACTTGTGTTGGTTATTTGCATGACATTGTGATAAAATACAATGAAGTTTGTTGCTTTTACATGATATAATGTTAAAAAAAAACTCAAGGATTATGAATAGATTATTGATGATTAACAGCTGATTAATCATTTTCAGAGAACTTTTAGTTCAGTATCAAAATTTAGATTCTGAAATGCGTCATGTCAGAGCAACAGCCTAAGGCACATTTATAAAAAGAGCATCTATTCATGTCCAAAAAAACATTTCTTTGCCTGCAATACCTACTTTATGGTTTTGTATTTAAGCATCATATTTGCAGATGATTAGAACAAGGATCTGTCAATCCCCACCATAACCAGATAAATAACCAGTTCAATATGGCATCAAAAGGGGAATCACTCGGTGGACAGAAAGATGCATTTAAAATTTAAGTTTTAAATAACAATGTGAGGCATTCTCATTATTAGAGGGCAAACAACGCATTAAAACAGGAGCTCTGAATGTGTGTATTTGTGTGCGTCCATCCAAAGTGCAAATGCATTTAATATGAGGAAAGTCCCAGATATCCACACATATTTTCAGCATATGATTATATCAAAGTCGAATGACTAAAACAATTAATTACTGATATGAGTCATCCATATCTGGGGAGGACTTAAACTGTGCCTTTTATAAAAAGAAAACATTTCACACTCCTGCCACCTCTCCCACCCAAGTCTGAGTGATGCTATTTTGGTAGGTGTGCTGTTAAATAAACCTTTGAATTATTTTGTTTTGTACTCTTATCTTTGAAATAAAATATCAACTCAGTGCAAAAATAATCCCTTTTATGAAATGCGGGGGGAAAGTCATGTGTTATCTTCTTTGTTTCTCTGTCTCTCCCTCAACGTCTTTCCTCTGGTAAATCCACTACTGAAAAAAAAAAAAAAAACGAAAAACGAAAAGAGAAAAGGTACCCAGTGAACAGAGCACATTTAGTCTCCATTTGAATGCTTAGAGTACTAGGAAGCAACTTTATTTACATGTTTCAGCTGTTGGGTTTCATCAAAGGTCAATGAGAGGCATGGCTTTTCATGTAGAAATAAAGCTGTTTCCTAGAACTTCAAGTGTTACTGGATTCTTCACTACACCAGATATCTGACCCCCTCCATGCACCTAGGAGCTGCGCCAGAAACTTCTGTATCTCCGTTTGGTTTATCCTTTTCATAAGCAGTTTGAAAGTATGTTTTTGGTCATTGTCCTGGTTGAACACCAAGCTGCTTCCAAGTTGCAACTATGTGACCCAAATTGTTACCTTTAGATGAAACAAATTGGTCAGGATGTTCAAGAACATTGCAGGAACCAACAAGGTTAAAGCCTGTAATAAACTAAAAGATGCTTAAACAAACAGTATCACCGTCCACAGGGAAATGGGCTTTACATCAATAAGGACTGAGGGTTCTGAACGAGAAGAAAAATTGCCTTTGAAAAGAAAACACCTTCAAGCATGAGTGAAATTTGCTGCTGCCCACATGGACAAACCAAATTACAAATTATCATGGCTAACAAAGGGTCTGTGTGTGGACGTATTTTGGAAAAAGTCAGGGGAGAGCTTTGGAAGACCAACAAAACACAGAACACTGTGCATACCATCATGATAAGGATTGGTTTCACTGTCAGCTTTACTGATGCATTGCACAAAGTGGGGGGAGTTATGTAACTGTAGGACTACGTCCACATTTCTAAATTTCACTTCAAATCAACAAGATCGCTGAAACCTGGACACAACTGGGTCCTCATACTTTACCATGACCGAACACACACAACCAAGCTGGTTTTAGAAGGCATACATTAGGCAAACCTTAAGCTCCTGCAAAAGCCATGGCCTCTATTGAATTTTGTGGACTAGGTTTTAAAGGTGGTCCTGTAGGAGGAAATGGATGAATTTAAATTAGCTCCACCATCCCTGATAAGAAGACAGATCAAATACCTAGCTCTGATTAAGTCAGAAGCTTGTTAAAGGCTACAAAAAGCCTCTGGTTATTATGTCTACAACTTGCTAAGGTCAATTCATCACAGCTATTGTGTATTTTTATCACAACTCAACAGTTTATTAGAAGCTCAAAACTAAAATAACATTCATGCAAATGATGAGTCTAGATACTGATATCGTACCTAAAGAACATAGCTGTTGCTACATTATTAACTGGAGGGTGAGGCTTATAGACATTTCTGAATAACAATGAATAAGTTACATTTTTACCTACAATTTCTCCCCCACTGGAGCAATCTATATTGGATCTGCAGACAGAGAGATATCACTGACCCTGCTGTAAAAGCAATCCAACGAAGCAGGAGGTTTCTTGGCTAACGTGTTTTAAAACCTGCTTTGCTGCTGAATCTTATTTGCCCATTTCTGATTCCAGGAAAGGTAACATACAGTAAAACTGGAATTGAAACAGACGATAACCTCCTTTGTAACAATCCTTCTTATTTCCTCACACTCTATATTCAAGCTCTCTGCAATTTATTTTCTTAGATGGAAATCCTGCAGTGGTGCTGGGTCTTATTCTGAGGGAATGGCAGAGAATATTAGAGGCTTCCAACATGGCTGTTAAACTATAATCACCCTTTTCCAACCTCTTACAAAGTTTTTCATCCTTTAAACAGAAACAAATCTTCAAATAAAGATAGCGATTTTTATTTTTACTTGTTATAGTGTCTTACACAGCTAAATGGCTCACATAACTGAATCTACTTTTTTTTAAACCACATCTAACCCTATATATGCAGCTTTTCTGTTCTCAGTTACACACAAATCAACATTTTGAGTGTAACATTAGAGTTTGGTATCTTGCCTAAGAAGTCTATCTGAAAGGGTTGCAAACTGACCATTTTACTTGATTTTTAACCAAAAACGTATCAAGGGAAATAATGAAGTTGTTATTTTTAATGCTAATGAACAAAAGCATCTTATGAGCACCTGTTTGTATTGCTAATGAAGTTAGCTTCCCATTACTGGCAGCAGTAAAAGTCTATAATCATGTATTTATCCCCATGTTAGACATTAAGAAACAAGCATTTTAATCCAGTATTGCATTGAATGTCAGACCCTCATTTAAAAACGTTAAATTGTATTCTTATTTTAATTCTTCCCATTGATATGGCAGATGTCATAAATGTTGAACCACAGGGACAGCAAACCACAATATACTCTGCTTGCTTTTAGACACAACAACAGCGACGTCATGTTTGCCCTGCTGTTATGAGGTGGATTATTTTTTAACTGTTTAATGTGTTCTTGTCTAAATGTCAACACGATTATTTGGTTATTTGTCCAAACAAAATCCACATTGCTGCGCTCTCGGAGCGTCTGTGTGTTCATTTCCTTTACAGTGTGAAGAAATGACGAGCATTCAACAGCAGGGCAGGCAGCAAGCTGCAAGGTTCAGATAGCAGGGTACCTTCTATTATTATGGTGACAACAGAGCCAAAATAATGAGATCTGTGTTATTAATTGTGCTAAATCTTTGTTTTATCACTCACAAGACACGTGTGCACTCACAGCGCCATGATGAAGATAAAAACAATTAAACAAGTAATAGGTTAGGTTGATGCTGGGGACCCCAGAAGCTCAGTGTAAAAGTCAGCCAGTGTTAATGTGTTCAGCTAATAGAGAGCAGCTGGGGTTTGTCTGGAGTGCAGCTGTGCCAACTTATGCAACAAGTGGAGTAGATTGTGCTGGCACTGCTGGCACTGACATTAACATTAATATGTACCTTAATAGATAATTAATTTATTTTGCATCAATTAACACTTCACTACCATTTATTTTTTTTAACAACCTTGATTTAAAAACAGAATGATAAACACTCCTGATCAAAATCTCAAGACTTGGGAAGTTGCAAGGTTAACGAGACACAAAATGTAGAGCTGTCAAACCCAAAAGAGCTGGTTTTTTTTACCAGCTTTGATGCTGCTTTCTGTCATGCATTCACATTGTCACGACCCCCTTGATAGCAAAAGGTGAAAATGTTCTGAAAATGGAAGGAAATTTTAGATGCACAAGCAAAGCCTTTTGCAACACGACTTGTCTGCCAAGGTCAGAATACAAAACAAGTCATTTCAATTTTATTGAAAGCTCTTGAGGGCCTAAAAGTCACCTGCAACAAGCTTTTGTATCAGACTCAAGCAGATCCTTGATCCAACTTAAGACCCTTACTGATGCTGACTCCAGCATCAGTAAGACTGAACATGTGAGAGAAGGGCTTAGCGATCAAAAAACGTCTTCAAAGGGCATGCCTCCTCCCGTGCAACACGTGTGTCCATAGGGACATTGAAAATTGGAATAAGTTAAATTCTCATTTGAGTATTTTTTTTTCCTCTGGACGGTTCACACAGTATTGATCGCACTGGATCTCAGTTTTTCCCACACGTCACATTGAAGGACGGTCCATCATGATCTGGATGCTTTTCCCTTCGACGGAACAATCGGGTATCAGGTGATGCTCTGACTTTCACCAGAAAAGCAGGGGCGTCAAACTCTGGCTGATTATGTGGAGGTGTTGCATCCCACCTATCTGGTAATGAACGGCTTTTTCAACAGGAGACACTCCTGTTCACAACGTCCGTCTGGAAAAGTACTTCTTCCAGGAGAAGACCACTTAAAACCTCCTGATCTCAATTCCATCAAACACCTTTCCAGATGGATGGTATGGAAGGTTTAAGAAAAAAAAAGATGTGGATAAAATGTATGTATCTATATTCACAACATGAAGCCACAGTCTCCTAGTCTTCAGGACGAATTTGAATGAAACATGTCTAAACTAATCTTTGAAGTGATCAATAAGAATGGCAACGGCTTCTCACTCCTGAGTCCTTTTGTGTGTTTTTTTTTTTTTTTTTATGTGTAGCGTCACTTTAAATTCAGTTTTTAACACTTTTTTTGTTTTGCTCATGTATCTTCTTTTGCCATTCTTACATCCAACGTACAATCTGGTTACGATTCCACAGCATAAATGGGAATTGTTGACACTTTATACCAGGTTTTCGGATTTTAATGAGAAGAATATGATTTTTTAGAAGACAAGTCCAATTCACAGGAACTCCCAGCCTTTACTGTATAAATCCTAAAGATGTCTCCTGTAGCTGACATGTCCTTGGAAGGAGTCTGATATTATTTCTTAATTAAAGGGGCTTTGCTGCGTAATATTATTTCTTGTCCTGGCCATGGAGGTCGGAACATACAGCTAAAGGCCACACGCTTCAACTGCAACTTTGCCCAGATTGAAGCAAGGAAAGGCCAAGATAATATTTTTTATTGTCATTTGTATGCTGACCTTTTTATTAATTAACTTTGAGTTCCCAATGATTCAGTACTTCAGTCCCTTGTTTGGCTGATAAACTGACGGCAAGCCTGGAGAGACGCATCAATTTGTTTAAAATCTAGATCATCCTCTGCCATTCATGTTTCCTTTTGAACATTCAGTTTGTTTTAAAAAAAATATTCTGCCACGTACAACCAAGTGTGTTCTCGGAGCAGCATACAAAATAAGCCCACCAGTTTAAATTTTCCCCTTATATTTATGAATGCAATAAAAAGTAAACTGTCTTCTTTTATGCGGACCGGTGAGAAGCGGTCAGGAGCTGATTACTGAAAAGCAGCTAAGGCATTCACTTACAGAGGCTCACGGCAAGGTGATGAAAGGGCTTTTGTTCTTGTTAGTCAAATCATGCTGAACCGCTCATTGTGTGGATGGAAATTAAGTCTCAACCAAAGATAATGACTCAGTCCAAACCATTCAAAGGAAGGTCAGGAGATCCAAACATGTATCAGTCTGTATTTTCCAATTTCTTCATTTCAATGCGCATTTCCATATAAATATCTGACACCTGATTTTGGAGGAAACACTATAGTGTTTAGATGACTGTCAGAGTTTTTTCATCTTGATTCATCAAATAAAGAACCACCGTTATGAAGTTAGAGCCTTCAGCATATACAAAAATGAATTGGCATACATTTTTTTCAGCATCATAATTGAATAAAACACCATATAGAGAATTTTAGAGAACGGCAGTGTGTGCTGTGTCAATTAACTGTACGTAACACAGAAACGAATGTGCTGCTAACAGGGGCCAGCATTAAGATGGCCTAAATTGATGGGAAAAGTTGCACCTAAAAAAATATGTCAAAACTTCATTATGTTATTGGAAAGAAATTACTATTTTAAATATGATTAGCTATCATAGCTAAATGTATAAACTTAAAAAAATCAGGATCAGCAAACATCATATGTAATGTCAGATGTTAGTTACGGTTATGGCTTGTTCGAGCTGTAACCTTGTTTACTATTCATGTTCTAAATCAAGTCAACCATGCCTGCTTTACATTTTAATACCTAAACCAACATAAATACTTTTTGGTTTTTACTAGGCTATCTCGATTTTGGTGGCTGATGCAATACATTTCTTGATAAACTATCAACATTCAGATACAGTAAGATAGATGGTTTGCAAACAAAAGTCTAGAACATACAAGCAAACAAAAATATATCCCTGATGATGGTGATGGCTGATGGTGATGGTCTTCACCAAATATAATCACATACTAATGATGAGAATGGATGTATAACATATGTATAATACAAGGTTTTGTTGTGTTATGTAAATGTTCTGATATAAATCATTTTTGATTATACATACACAAGGGATATGTATAATCAGTCTAGAATTTCATGAGCAATAGTTAATTTAGACAATAAAATATCATGGCAAACATAAATATCATAAAACCTTGTGGCATGAGTTCCACAGTAAACTTGTGCTCTATCTAGCTGTGGTAAGAACGTATAAAAAGAATAAAATAATCCCAAATAATGGAAAAACTAATTGTAGCATATACAGAGAAGCACACATGGACTTACACACTGGTTAGCACTGTATTTAATGCACACGCCAAACAATCAGGTGTGTCTTAAAGCATCATAGTTGAGTCACATCATCAGATTCCACTGAGTTCCAAATATTTTTTTTAAAGTGGATCCATCTAGATATCTCTCAAAATCTGCATCCACTTGTGGCTGTCACTTGCTTTGTACACGTGCATAAATATCTAACAAATTGTTTACTTTTCAGATTCCCGCCAAGCATTCACCAAAAACAGGGAACATGTATATTTTGAAATTACTTTCTTTCTCACCAAAGGCTTGTGTCCAGCTGGAAAAGTCCAACGTATTGTAGTCCCGTATGCCTCTTGTTTTCAATTTATTTAAATTTCCTCTTGTCAGGCAATACTTACACTCAATTATCCTTTTACAGTAAAAAAAAACAAAAAAACAAAAACACATATTACACGACCATATTTGGCAACAAAATCTAAGATTATATTTTTACAATCTTTTTCTAATCAGAGTTAAGGGTTAGTGTGAACTTTGAGCACGCTTCTTATGGAAGCTTTGAGGATTGGTCGACTAAATCACTGCTGAAGTGCTATAGAAGGTCAGTGGCTGCAGAAATAATTTTTAATCCTGTTGTGATTAAAATCATCAAAGGTTTATGGATCAGTTTTAAAACTGTTATTGGGTAATGAAGCCAGTTCTGATTACACCGTTTGGTGAGTTACCGTTTTTATCACAATTTGGCTAAAGGCTTAATCTGTGTAAGAATAAAGCAGGATTAATCTAGCGTAAACAACTCTTGGACATCTGAGCAGTTTATCCACAAAGCACATTAATCATGACGGTAAAATAGTTGAGATTGTTTTTATTAATTTTTTTTAACAAGAAGCTGCGTGATTCCACATTTTGGTCTCTGTTCGCTGGGACGGTATTATGCATTCATGTCTCTTGCACAGACTATGTAGCTTGGACAAAGACAAAGAGGTTGACAGAGATCGCTGACAGATAGACTGATGTGGATAAGACAGAAAACAATTGAACAAGATGAATCACCTCTCACCGGGGAATATGGTAACAAACAGGTTGGGTGACCGATTGTGTGGAATTGGAGGATTTAAAAGGTGATGTGAGACGTCAGAGTTGTTATGAGGGCACTTCCTGACAAACCAAGCAGCAAAACAATTAGATTTGCATTCGGCATACATTAAGTATAATTTTGTCAGGCAGTCATTATTTATAAAAGGAATCAGAGTTAGGGTCATTAAAGAAAGGGCAAGATTAAGCATCTGAGACGGGCATACACTGTCTATCCCTGAAGTTATTTACGTGTGGTTCTACAAATCCATTTTGAAGGCCATCTCATTTGGTTGAGGTAAATATCTAATTTTAACTCATTATTGAAAAACTGGTTAGTATAAGTGTGCGATTCACAAGTGATGGGAGAATGGATGGGGAGAAGGATAGTCAGATTGTGGCCTATTCTACAGCGATCCATCCCCTCCTACGGTCCACTGTTGTAAAGGAAAAGCTGAGTCACAAAGCAAAACACTTAGTTAACTAGTCAGCCTACCATCAGACCTGGATTTTTGGTCACAGAATATGGATCATGACCAAGATAAAAATAAAAAAAAAATCCTGGATACAACGCTGGGATTACACTTTCTCTTCATTTTTAGAGATAGTGTAAAGTGTTCCATTATCCAAGGGGAGCTTGGTGTAAAGCTGCAGCTCTTCTGCATTTAAAAGAGTAGCTGACATGGGTTGACCATCTGATTGCGATGCCTCCTGCATACCTCCCTTCGTGGAGTTTTCAGGCATGTCTCACCGGGAAGAGACCCGTGGAGAGACCCATAAATGACTGGATGGATTATATTTCCCCTCGGGCCTTGGAACACCTTGGTATTCCACATAACACATGGGTAGAGAGTGTTTCTGGGAAGAAGGAGGCCTGAGTTTCCCTCTCTGACCCAAGTATTGCCACAGTTCAAGCAGCAAACTAAAGGACTCCATCATGGTTGGGTCTATTGAGGCATCAACCACATTATTGCCAGGTAAAGTACCAGCTGTGGTTTAACCTGGTAATCCTGTTCAGAAACACTTTTTTTTATACTGGATAAAATCATCCTTCCAACATGACAGTAGTCAATACATTATGTATTCAGAAAAGGATATTAAAGAATCGATATCTGTGGGAGCTGCAGGCCTGTACAAATTCTAACCAATCCCTGCTCTTCGGTGCAAAGAGCAGGAATTTGTCATAATTTTGTTCTTGCTCTTATTACCCTCTGTCCCTTAAATTCTGGGAGATCACCTCACCTATTGGTTGTCCCTCATGCCAATCATTCTGATGCGCTCACATAACACCAGCGTACGTACACGTTGCTTGTTAGTTTCCGCTTGCTGGCTGCGCATGCATACTTCTAGTGTTTATGTATCCATCTAGTTTAGCGGCTAGATTAGCAGGTAGCTTCGGTGTTAGCCGTTCATTGTAGCTCGGTTGCTCTCACCGTATACTTTGAACATGGCTGAGAGTCGCAAGAAGCAAACCGCGTTCATGTTTATGAGAAGAAGAGGAAGGCCTCAGTGGAAAGGAATAAGACCAGAGTGCATTTGGGAGATTTTTTAACGCATTCCCCCTGAAGAGTGGATGAGTCTGGCACATGTGCACTTATTCAATAAGGGACTTGGGGAAACTTCTGGAAAAATTGTAGACTCTAGCTTTAACTGTAATTGTGGCCTTAAGAAAGTATTGTGATTCAAACTTGATGTCTGAAGTATTATTATGCATAATACTACGTTTTCGATACTCTGACCAGGTGCTTCTTTGGAATTGAATCTTTTCCAAATGGTTTGCCAAAGATGTTACATTGACAATTATGATTGATGAAAAAGATGGTTGGCACTTCCTCCAACTCTCTGTCCTCTTTGCTCTTCCTCTGGACCCACAGTGGCTCCTTTTCAAGTCATATGGGATTTAAAGCTATAGTTCAGGTAATTTTTTAGCTTTAAAGATGCTCTCTGTTGTAAAAAAAAAAAGTAAAAGAAAAGAAAAACTGTTGCAATTGTAACATATAACAACTGTTAAAATATACAAATTTCGCAACAAAATTTGTTTCAGATGCATAACATTCTAAACCAAAAGGATCAATCATTTAAAACAAGCAATGCCGGAAAACCTTGACAGGTGCATTTCCAGAATAATTAAAGAGCATTGTTCAGTTCAAAGACAATAAAAAGGTGAGCTTATGAACATGTTCATATATGTTAAATGACCATGATCATTCTTCCCTGGGTAGAAAAATTAAGCCCAGACAGTTGCAATTCCTTGCACAGTTCCCCTTACAAACAAGGCTGTCCATCCAACGTTTTTGTTTATAATGGCAGCTAAAGCTAGTAAAGAACTAGAAAAAGTTACTTTTGCAAAAGGACCATTGAACAAGGCATTGATCTTCTGTCCGATGCTTAAGGTGACTCACTTCTGCTTTCACTTCATATAGCCAAACGGAGCAGGGTTTATATAAATATAAAGCCCAGTTTTACTAGGCATTAAACAATGGCACACAAGGCAAAGTAACTATGTCCATTTTAATTAACAATCTACCTTTGCACAGTGTATTGTACTCATTGTTGAAAAGTAAATTTCATTTTAACTTGTGTTAATTTGATAAATTTATAACTTTTTTCTCTCTTCTTTAACATTTCAATATGTGGTTTCTTTCTCTCCAGCCTTGTCGCTGTTCGCAGACACTGTAACGCCTGTGTGTGTTTAAGCGTCATTAGCACCTGCACCTCTAAACTGCCCAGGGAGACTTTGATTGACAGATCTCCTGAATTATTCTGATTAGATAAAGAATGAGTTAAAAACATTGATTGGTCACAGCAGGGGCAGAGAGCTGCGCCTTCAGGAGAGTATTTAGGTAACCAATTAGAGACGAGCTTGAAGTCATGTGGCTTTAAGTCTCCTGGATTGTGAGTGTTCATCCTCGCAATCTAACTGAGAAAACCTCATCACAATAAGTCATAACTGAAGCCAGTTATCTTACTTTTACATGAAAAGCACTTCCCTGTAATATTAGGAATCAGTAGTTCTTTCTATTAAGTTTTGTCATAATGTATGAAATCTTATATTTTGCAAAAATTAGTTTTAAACAAAAACTTCTGGAAACTTAAAGGTTTTATTATCGTCTTATGCTAAATCTTTATTATTCTTTATTAAATGTATCTCAGTCTTGGTCTTGAAAGAACCAGGCTTGACTCCACCACTGTTCAAATTATGTATGATACAGTATCAGAGTGGCAAGCTTGTGTTTTTCTTTGAAAGCTGTATATCTGTGTATGATGTTGAAGTATGACAGGTTTCAGAGAGATATATTTGTGAATCAAAGTCTGCAAGATTCTTTGTTCACGTTTTCTGTTTTTTTGGCTATGACTGTCAACTTTGAACATTTAGATAAAACTATAGTGTTACCATAGCTACGCATACCTGTATGAACGACACAACAACTTGTGTTTCTCTCAATTGTGCTGTAGAATAGAATAGAAAAAGAATAGCATAGAGTAGAATAGAAAACTTTATTGTTTGTTGCAGATGGTGACAGAAATTTGTCTTTTGCATGGCTCCGACAACAACATTCCTGCATTTAAAATAAAATAAACATGTTGAGATGCACACATGAAAAGCACATTAAAACACATGAAAGGGCACTGCTAAAAGTAACTGCTTCTCGTGTGTTTAAGTACTGTCCTATTTTTAAAGTGTTCAAGGTGGATATCGCAAACCGAACAAATGACTTTTTGTAAATTGCTTTCTGGGCCAGAGGGACTTTGAATCTTCTGTGGACAGCAGCAGCAGGAATGAGTGATGGAGGGGATGAGATGGATCTTCTGTGATCAGGGTGACCTTCCTGATCTCAGAGCAGTTGTGCTGTTCCAACAGGGAGGTTGGAGGTGAACCGATTGCAAACAGGTTTAAATCGGAGGCCTCCGCACTTTTGCCTCAGTTCCTTCTGAAGAGAGAGCAAAAGTCCGGTTGTCTGCGATTTAAGCCTGTTTGCTGTTGCGATGACCCGTATAGCTGAGAATTTGCACAGGCAGGTGAACCGATTATTATGCTGGTCTTGTTTGTGATCTATCTGGGACAGTGAGAAAGTTGTAGCAGGATAAATTGGAAGTGATGACAGATTCAATCAGCGTTAAAATGTCCTTCTGGATATTGAAATATTGCAGTTTTCTGAGAAGGTGGAGATGCTGTGCTTTTTTGATGTAGTACTTTTTAAAAGACAGCTGGGTGTCTAAAAACCTCGACCAGTTGGCTCAGGATGCTGCGTTTCTGAAACAGAAATGACCTGGTATCTTTAGCTTCGGCTACCCAGCACAACTCTTTGGTCCTGTTTACAATGGGTTACAAGGAAATGTCATTAAAAAAATATATACTTTTACCGAGTAGCGGATTGCCTGTTGGTACCAGGGCAGAGCCTCAGCGCTGGTCATGTGAGCTACAGGGGCCATGTTGTCTGCATATTTAAAAGTGTCACCTTTCACTGCTACAGGAAATGCACACAGAAAACAGAACTGGGCATTAAACATAACCCTGAGGGAGCCCCGTGTTTGAAACCAGCTTACTTGATTTAAAATTATTGAAATGGACCTGTTGTGGTCTGGTCTGTAAAAAACACGTTAAGTCCACAAAATCAGTGATGGGTGAACATGTAAGTCTAAAACGTGCTGCAGTAAAATGCTGATACTGTTAAAAGCAGAAGAGAAGTCCATGAATAAAATCCTTGTGTGTGGCTGTGCAGGTGTTCGATGATGGTTCCTCAAAGCATAAGGCTTGGATCTTCCACTCCACCCTTCGCTTTATACGCAAACAGGAGTGGGTTTCCAGTTTCCAGTTCCACCATCCTTTTTAACTGGAACGCAGTTCTCTCCATGTCTTCAGATAAAACTAAAATCAGCTCCACCGGTTCTGTAATCCCTTGAATCTTTCAGATAGGTGTTTTTAAGGATGATCACAGATTCCTTCCACTGGTTAAGTACAGAACCAGAATCCACAAGCTTCTGAAACTGTCTTGTGAAAGCTCCACTTAACCATCTCCAGTAGTTCTTCAGGGCCCTGCCTCTGACTGACAGGCCCAGGGGCTTTGTGCAGATCAAGGTTTTGCAGAATGCAAAGCCAACCTTTTTTGAATAAGTGCTTTAAAAACTGCACAGCTGAAACCAAAGTGCTGAACAGACATCATATAAAAACATTAAAAACACAAATACAAGGAGACACATGCAAGATGTTAAAAAGCAACTCAAACAAATAAACTAGGCTCTCTCATGCTGGGTCAAAAGCCAGTGAAAAAAATAAGAGTTTTCAGCACAGATTTATTCATACACCTCTATGATGTGCACTGACTGTGAATCCCAAAACCTTGGAGCTGTCACAGAAAAATCTTTGTCCCCTCTGAGCTTCTGGCGCATCATCGGCACATCTAGGAGAAGCCGGTCCGCTGACCTGAGGGAACAGGAGGGGCAAAGTGATTGTAAAAGCTTAGAGAGGTAAGGCGGGGCAAGGCGAGGTGTGTGCGCTCTCTTTCCTGTACCAGTTAAAAGCTGTGCTGCTGTATTCAGCATCAGCTGGAGACATGGCAGGGATTTCTCTGAGACACCACAGTATAGGGAGTTTGAGTAATCAAGGCGTGTTGGGATAAATGCATGGATTACTCTCCTGTTTTAAATGACAAAAAGCCCACTTCAAAAAATAAAAAAATGATAATTAAAACAAGATTATTTTTGCTTGAAGGAAGCAGATAGGTCCACTTGACAAGACTTCTAGAAATAAGACATGTTATTCAAGCCCCCACAGACCAAAAACATGACTGTTAGGTTAATTGGCTTCTCCAAATTGTCCTTAGGTGTGAGTGTGTGCGTGAATGGTTGTTTGTCCTGTTTGTCTCTGTGTTGCCCTGCGACAGACTGGCGACCTGTCCAGGGTGTACCCCGCCTCTCGCCCAGTGAACGCTGGAGATAGGCACCAGCACCCGCCGCGACCTCATGAGGGATAAAGCGGTTCGGAAAATGGATGGATGGATGGATGGATGGATTCAAGCCTCACAAGATAAGGGGAATCTTGAAACTAGCTATGAAAACTCATTCTGACCAATATTTTCCTAAAATAGAGAGGTTTTGTGTCTCACAATCAGCTTGTGAGCATTAAGAGTAGTATCCTTCCACTCAAAAGTAGATTTTTTTTAAACCTTTCATGTCCTCCTCTTCTTTTCAATTATTTTTATTTATTTATTTATTTATTTAGTTCCATAATTGTAGTAAGAGTCCAGAGCCAGTTATCTCAGTTGATAAAGACTGGATTCCATCACTGAACTGATCTGCCTGTGAAGACTAAAGTCGCTGTCCATTTTCATCTGAAGCTTCGTGACAGTTAGTGAACGGATGTCACCAGATGAAGATGAGATCAAGGTGGTGGGGCGTTGGTGGCACAGAAGTTAGGGAGTTTGTCCTGCAATTGGCAGGTTGCTGGTTTGATCCCCTGCTCTGGCTGTCTCTGTTGTTGTATACTTGGGCAAGACCCTCTCTTCTGTTCTCTCTCTCTTCGGAGATGGTCACTTTTTTTCCTCCCTGCTCTGGCTCTGCCCCCTCCCCCCCCCCCCCCCCCCCCGCTGCTACTCTGTTTTTGTCTTTTTTAGCTCCCTCTTCTTATCACCCCAACGCTGAAAACTATGGATATGGTAAACTGGTCTCTCAATGCTACTGATACATTTTTTTCGATGGGTAGGCAGGGAAGAGGGTACCCGTCCTGTCCTGACGGGACACATTTCGTGGGATACACCCTAGATTCCTGGAGTAAATGGAATATGGTGTGTTTTTTGATTTTGTCAGTCGAGGACGTGGAAGACGTATACATGTTTGGATTCATGATACTTGGATTTCTGCTAATTGGATTCGGTGGATTTTTGATGTATTGTCAAATTCAGCGGATGTCGGTAACAATTATGGCCTTGATCAGGGTACCGGCCGCATATGACGCGATCACTAAGGTGGTGAACAAACAGACCTGTTAGTTGGATGAGCAGAGCCGTAAGCTGGATGTGCTGGTACGCAGACTGGCTTCGGTGGTTGAACTCAAAGGGGAGATGGGATAAAATCTGGATGTGTAACGCAGAAAAAGCCCAACACATTTGGAATATTGGATTCGCCGCGTGGAGCCAGCAATGAATAGGACTTAAAACTGACGGAAAAGTTGGTGCAGCTTGTTCTTCTAACAAATTGTGTATTTGGATTATGCCTCCCCTATGAAAAAACTCCCCAGGATGTTATGGTGAGAGAGCTCAGAACTACCCCCCCGCTCCCTCCTCCCCCGCTGACATCTGCGGATGCTTTCTGAACTGTGGGTCTGTTGATAACATCAAGGACATTGTGACTCTGGAGAGCGTTCATGGAAATATAACAACTCTCATCCAAACACATACACATAACTGATGCCCACAACAACATATGAACTTCATGCGACTAGTCTCCAAGGTTAACCCCCTGCAAAAATGTTGTCTTGTCATATGTGCGTTTCTCGTGCAAGGTTTTTTGATATCTCAAACTGTATCCTGGAATAGGATAAAGTGTGAAATATGTCTTTTTTTTCCTCTCCCTCCCCAAATGTGGGTCCTATCTTTCCACAGAGTTAAAGGCAGCGCCCAATGGTAACCGCGTCAGGCGGGGTCCTCAGCAGCAAGGCCTCAGTCAATCATTCCCCCGAAATGTTTGTGATATATGTAATTGATGGTTGTACTGAAACTGTAATTTCCCTCTGGGATTATTAAAGTATTTCTGATTCTTATTCTGAAGACACTTCACCCACATTGCCTGCTGGCGGTGGTCAGAGGGCCCGGTGGTGCCGGTGTATGGCAGCCTCGCCTCTGTCAGCCTGCCCCAGGGCAGCTGTGGCTACTAATATAGCTCACCACCGTCAGGGTGGGAATGTGTGTGTGAATGGGAGAATGACTAAACTGTAGTGTGAAGCGTTTTGGAGGTCCTCAAGACTAGTTAAAGCACTATACAAGTACAAGCCATTTACCATAGATCCAGGTCCATGTGTTGTCAGTTATTATCTTGACCAACGTGGCCTTCCTCCTGAACTCTTTTTTCAGCACCCTCACATTGTCCCTTTGAAGGAAAGCATGTTTTTCTCTGGATGAGACAGTTTCATGTCTTTTGCAAAGTTTTTAATCGTTGGGATATATTATCATAATTTTATGGCAAGTGAGCGCTTTCAAAGAAAAAAAATGCAGGAGGCTAAAACATCTGTCAAAAGGTGGGCATCATTTCTGTGTTGATTAAAAAAAGGAAATCTCAGTCAGAAAAATTGAAGAAGCCTGTTTTTATTAATTATTATTATTACTTTAAAAAATCTGCAAGTCTAAGTGGAAACCATGGGTTGGAAATATTATGCATTTGGGATGTTACAGAAGGATGTATACTGAAGTCTAGTATACTGTTAATGCTGGTGGGAGTTTTGACATGAGGTTACAAGGAAGGTTGATGAGTGATTATGGCAAACCTGTTGAAATATCCCAATAAAGATACTGGCTGCTCTCTAGTCTGACTGTCAGCTCTGGTGTAGCTGTCAGGGATGTGCTCAGCAGCAAGATTAAAATTCAGACCTGGTGCATAAACGAGGGTAAGTCATCTGAGATAACACTGGGCAGATAGTGTGCTTTAAAATACACAGTCTTCACTGCATGGTGCCTCGGAAATTGTGTCTCCCTCACAGAAAAGTTTGTTGCCCACATATTCAACCTGTTGGTGAAGATTCTCATTCATCCAGGTCATGATCAATCAATTATGATAGATCAATCAACCATCATGTTGTTGACAGCCATGCAGGATCGTCCCCCACTGATTCCCCAGGTTTTTGTTGCAGACCCAGGGAACCGTATGCCATCCGGAGGGGGCTCTGTGTCTTCAGAAAGCCGGGTTTCAGTAAAACAAAAAAGGCTGGTTTGTTTTAACCTCTTAAGCCCAGTAGCCCCTAGTTAGATGGATGAATCAAGGTGTGACACCAATCTGCTTCCTATCCTATGAGAGTTTCTAGAGAAGTTATAAAAAGTCAAACAAACCCCAGATTTGTTCAAAACCCCAGCTCTTTCTTTATTTTATTTATTTATTTTTTACATTTTCACTTAATCCAAATCTGTGTGACAGCCATGACAGATGTAATGTGTAATGGCATGAATGTACTCGATGTTGTGTTAGTCTATGTAGTGTCCAGATGTTTGCTGCCCAATCAGTCATTTAGGTGGCAGGGATAAAGGATTAGGGAGTAAACGGGATGTTCAGCTGTGATGAATTTTCTATTATGTAATTAAGATGAATTTATAGTGTGCGTATTCTGTCGTTAGATAATTTTAGAATAACAAATCTGGAACAAACTGTGTGATTTAAAGGGAAAGGATAAAGTTAAGGAAATTGAAAAATCAAGGCTTATCTTTGGTCAGTGTTACAACTTTTAAAGTATTTGATGTGTTATGTTTTTTTCTATATATTAAAATCCTTACCTGGCCCCCTCATTGGACAAATGCAGAATTTATGGCCCATCGTTAAGGCATAAACATGAGCTAGTAAAAACCTTTGTTATGGTCGATTGCACATTGAGGACTAGCTGCAGCAGAACAACACCAGTGATGTTTGAAAGAGCTTGAAAAATAATTTCATGTTACAAATCAAACTCCCAAGATGTAGGAGATTTAAAGTGGTTCAATGATCTGAATCAAAAGGGCTTTTCACAAATGACATCTCATTTCCCAGCAACAGCTTGAGTTGCCAGATGTTCGGACAGGCAGCGTACAAACCTAGAATGGCAACGTCTGCAACAGCAATCATTTTGGAAGATGACAGCGTCCTTTGAGCTTCATTTCTACACGCTTCAATGAAGAAACCCAGCCTAGAACTGTTTAAACGTTGGCTGAAATTATGGGTGTCCCCATACCAGGTTTGTTCAGATCGAGTACAAGTACGAGTGTTTCAGTTTGGGTACTTGCCAACACCAAGTACTGCTACCAAGTAGTTGTGAAGTTGGTACTCAAACATCACACCATAGTTCCTGAAAACATATTTCTTTTATTTAGAACAGGATTGCTCTATTTTACAGGCCTACAGTTCCTCTGGCTGTATTAAACTATAAACTTTACAGCATGACACATGCTGTTGCATATGTTTAAAATAAACTGTAAAAGTTAAACACAATTTTTTTGTACGTTTTCCATAACATGTAACTAGAAAACCTTTCAATTTGAATGTGAACTGTGACACATTCAGTAAATAGCACTTTACCGCAGAATTTTGGACTGCTTCTTTTCTAAACATTTAACAGAAATTCACTAAATAGGAATACAGTGCAATAACTTTGAGTTCAGAGAATAAATGGAACAGTTATGGCAAATATCACAGCAATAGAGCCAGAAAAAAAGGTTTTGACGATGAGCTTACCTATTGTGTTTAAATGTTCATTTGCTCTGCAAGCAACAAAAAGGCAACATTAAAGCTATTGCTACATACATTAGTGCCATCTATGAAGGCTAAGTCGTCTTTCAAAAAACAAGAGCAGGGTTCTTCTTAATAAAAAGAAGCATCTCGGCATTATTAGCATTGAGCTTGTTTCTTTTCTCATCAATGATATGTGACATTGAGCTAAAAAGCCTGTCGCTGTCTCTACACTAGTGCATGGTGCTGATAGGTATCTTTGTGCTATTTAAGCCAGAATGGGAAACCTCACTTTGTTAAGCTCCCAGTATTTCACTGGTTTATTCTGTTGTGATATTATGGGCTTTTTAATGTACGTTTCTACCTGTATGACAGGACCCAATGGTGCACTGGTCATCGTTGCTGTTGCTTGCTTATGTACCATTTCCTCAAAGACACTGTCCAAAGTGGGACTGCCATTGATCTGAGTCCTGAGTATCTTTTTTAGCTGATGGTTCCCCCGCATCTTGCTGGTTCCTGCCCGCCCTCCTCCTCCTCCTCCTCCTCCTCCTCCTCCTCCTCCTCCTCCCCTCTGTCTCTTCTCGATCTTCTGCAGCTCTGTGACCACAATATTCTTGGCTTCTGAAGCGGTGATGCTTGAGAAAAAGCAATCTTTGTACCTAAAACAGAAAGTATCTTTTAGTTGGCAACAGTTAAACCAGCAATAATTGCCATTTTTTCATGTTTCTGTAGTATCTGCTGCAGTGTTGGTTGTGCTCGGGTGCTGCTAGCAGCAGAAAACTCTTGGGATTCGGAGTCGTGTTTAGTCCTGGAGTGCTCGATCAAATTACTCATGTTAAAAGACGCGCTTTTTGCTCCTCCTCTTGAAAGCGTTGCTGAACACAGCAAAAAGGTTTGCTTTTGTAGGATCCTCCATATTTATTCTGAAATATTTCCAAACCACGGACATTTTCCGTGTGTGGTCTAGCCTTTGTGGTGCAAAGAAGCCCAGCACAGAAGGAAAATCCGCCACCACTGGCATCTGCTCAGAGTATCGGGTTGTTTTTACAAGTACGAGTATTACTAATTAATGCTGGTATTGGGCCGATGCCGATACCGGCATCAGGACACCCCTAGTTACAATATAGAAGCCTCAAAGGGAGCGGAAAGAAAGAAGTATTAGTAGAAAGTTAGCAGAGGCTGTCGTCTTCTCTTGCACAATGGATGAAATTCGAGGAAGAAACCCACTGAATCCACAAAAATAACTGCTAATGCAAAGGAAAAAAAATATTATAGGTCTATGTTTTAAATCATTATCAGGCAGACTTAAAAACAGCTTCTTTTCTAAATTTGTAAAGTCAATCGTCCCACTTTAATCACACACCCAGATCCCATCTCACCTTCACACACATACACCTCCTGCTCAGACACAGAGATAAGATCACCAGTCTTGCAACAGAAACAAATGACTTGCTCCATGAAAACAAGCCCAAAAGAAGCCCAACAAAGCAAACCAACACACTGTAAAACACAGGCAGCTTCTAATCATTAGAAATGTATGTATTTAGTATGGTATTTATTCAAACCAGGACTTTTCCTCGTCCTTTGCGTGCTGCGATAACCAGAAAAAGAGGTTCTATCAGGAAAAAAGTCAAGCCCAAATAAAGAACTTCATGTTCAAAAACGAACCCAAAAAAAACCCATAACCTGCGACCCACGAAAGTCGCAAGCGACTTTAGAGAAAAACAACCCCACGTCGCTGGTGTCTAGTCTGGACATTCAAGTGTTTTCTCCTTATAGGTGTGCCATTACGCACGGTTTTAAGTTATTTAATATTTTAGAAATAACTCTCGGTCAATTAGGTGTTGTCCAGTGAATATCAGCCCAAACAGCTGATATTAGGACAATAGTTGAAAGGAGTGATTTGAGCACTGGTGTTCTTCTAACAGCAAACTCTGTACACATATAGAATAAATGAGTGACAACTTTTCTTCAAGTTTAAGAATTTATTAACAGAAATAAAATGAACATCCAGGGAACATCACTATAGAATGCTGCTTATCTGAATTAACACAATATTTCAGTCAACAACTCCTCTCTACTAGGCTAGTGAAACTTAACTAGAATTACTAAGCAAACTTAAGATAAAAAGAAGCTAAGAAACTATTAAACCTCTGTTACTGGTCACTTCCTTGTTGCTCTCCAGTTGTCTGCAGGTCCCAGCTTGAACCAGAAAAGATGAAGGTTCTAGCAGTGTTGAAGTGTGACCAACACTTATAAAATGTGGTGTCTTAGGAGGTCAAGCTGGAACAGAAGGCAGTGCAGAAAAACTTGTCATGCATGTTAGCCACAAGGAATCACATTTCCTGTTTCTGTCTGTTGGGCTTAGAGTTGTTATTTGTAAAACATCGTTAATGTTTTGAAGCTTTACCCTTTGGGCAAATCTGTATTTAGTTTTAACACTAAATTGTTTTCACAGTATAGGAATTTAAATGTCAGCCAGTTTAGTTTTAACATTAATGTTAATTCCATTGACATTCAAAAGAATTATACTTTCATTAAAAGCACATGTGCTTTTAATTGAAATGAGACGTGTATCATACATTAGTAACATGTTTTTTATAATCGTGTAATGCAGGACAGGGGGCTCTTTAAAAAAAGCTTTGTGTGTGCTCTTAAAACTAGGTTACATGTAAAGATGCTCTCTGTCTAGATTTGCTGTTTAATAATCAGTGACTGAGTGTTGTGGTGTTTGCCTTGAGGACAAACCTCCTTCGTTTTATCTCGCATGATTCTGCACATGTTCTCTCCTCTGAGGCCCTTCACAAACATATGCTGACCAAATAACATAAATGGCCCAATTATTGTAAACTCCCTCAGGTCCGCCCCACATTTTGAGACCAGAACACCCTGTAGCAATGAGGTTACTCTATTAGTCTATGTATGTGAGACACTACATTGAAGTTGTGAGGCTAAAAGGGGCTTTTGCAGTGTCCTTGTCTGGAGTATTAAGCAAATATTTTGTAGCTAGCACTAAATATGAGTGCAAACAGGATCATGTTGTCAGTATTTAATTAAAAAAACAATTTGAATAATGCACCTAGTGCCATAGTCTTATCTTTTGCATTGCTTTTTGGTTTGGTATCTTGAATAGCTAAATGGTTTTCTTGTGACTTTGTTGAGAGTTTGAGTTGAGTTAGGTTTGAGCGAGTTAGAGAGATTTTAGAAAGAAGATTAAACAGAGTCTAAGTCTGTAAACTCCGAGCTGACTTACTCTAAACTGGGAAACTGGGAGTATTTTCTCATTGAAAGTATCTGCAAGTTTGCTGTGAAAAGCCTTAACCAATGGATCCCCTAACGTCAATGTTGAACTTTATTATTTTTTTAATTGGAGGTCCATCAAGCTCATAGGGGCCTCTTTTTTAAAGTGTCAGAATGATAGAAACTAACTATTTGTTTTAAATACTTTAAATGCATCACAGACAAAGCAGTAGTGTAGGCGTTCATTTGTCTCCCAAGTGCCTGGGTTGGACTTGCACCAGGTTCTAATTGCAGCTGAAACACTACTGAATACATTATAATTTTAAGCTCTTTTAATGTTTCAAGTAGAAAGATTGTATCAGGAGCCCTGACAGTTTTGCTTCCCGACATATTTCCGCCACTCAATGCAGAAATATGTCATGTTGACGTGGGGGCGCACATGCACACTCGGCTCAGCTTGCCAAATCCAGAATAACTTTATCCTGACTAGAGTTTACATGCATGGTGATCGGATTGTCAATTGACATGACAATCTCTCATTCAGATTACGGAGCTCAATCTGATCACAATATTTCAATTGGCTTGTTTACATGACACATTTTTATTCCGATCGGCCCTTCATTCTGATTACTTTTGTCGATGTAAACATAGCTGTTGTTACAACTCTTGTATCAGAAGTCTCACAACCTCCCGGCTTACTCTTGTCATGATTCCTGTTCACCTTGGTTACCTTCTTTGTTCTCTGTTGTTCGGGGCTCCCTGTTAAAGCCAATCTTGCTTCAATGAGTATCTGTTTTTTTGACTGTGGCACCCAGAACCTAACCTTTTAAAGGATATATGTTTCAGCTTTGAAACATTGTTGTGTGTATTGTGTATAATCATGAAACACAAACTGACAAAAATGAAATGTTTAAATAGATTTATGCATAATGTGTGAATGTTTTTACCTAGGTTATTTTATAGTCAGCAGTCCAGAAAGTCTGATTAATGCCCAAAATGCTAACAGAGGTCATCAGATGGATGGATGGAGGCACAGACAGATGGAAAAGCTGTAACAATATAATACCATGTTTCTGCTCTATTCTAAAATTGTAAGGTGTGTTGATATTGTAACAGGTGTTGAATTCAGGTGATGGGTGCTGACCATGCAGACTGTTACTTTGTGCAATCTGATCGACTCTGCATGCATTAGCAGACAAACGGTTTTAATCAGCTGGCCACATTTACAAAGTTTCATCTTGCTGAAAAATGGGGTGCTTTAGTCTCATAAGCAATTACTTCCAAGAGGATGCTTAGCCTTTATATGAGAGCCATTCCAGTTTAAACTACCTGTGTGGTCTGAAGCTCATTAGCTCTCTGGGAAGGAGCAATTTTGTGACAACAAATAATCTGCTGTTAGTGTTAAAAGTTTAGTTTAGTTTAATGTAAGTTTTTCTGAGATTTTTTTTTTATTTATTTTTTTTACCTCAGATGATTATATAGATGTTTTTATCTTCAGTTGACCAACTAATCTACTGTTGATAAAACATTAGGTTGTGAATATGCCCACAGCAATTCATATGAATTTAAAATTGTGAATTTTTCTTGAAGCAGATATGTGTGACGGTATCTGTGGGCCAATATCATATATTGAAACGCTCGCACATCAATAAACACTTTTATTCCAATATTTCTTCAGGCCTTTTATGAAACTGCCACATAACACACAATCCTGATAAAAGTTAACTAATATAATGAAATTATTGTGAATGTCAAAAGGTGAATTAGAGACTGTTTGCTATTGCACTACCTTGAACTATGTGAAAAGATTACCTCTGAAACAGAATCATTTTCAGCCACCTAGAGTCAATACTTATGTGGAAGCACCTTTCACTGCAGTCAAAGCTACAAGGCTTTTTGGGGTATGTCTCTACCTTTGCTAACCTGGAAGAAAATCACTTTTTTCCTTCTTCTTAAAATAGCTCAATCTCAAGAAAAATATTATCCTCTGGTTTTCCCAAATATTTTAGTTGGATTTAGGTTTAAACTTCCACTGGGCCTTTTCAACTCATAAATCTGCTTTGATCTAGTCCATTCTATTGAAGCCCTGGCTGTAGGATTGGCGTCACTGTCCTGCTGAAAGCGCTGCCACCAAATCAAGTAAAGCATCCACACATGATGGCACGCCACCAGGTTGCACTGTGGGATATGTGTTTTGTTTAGGAAGATTCTATTTTGGACTTATCTGAGTAGAGCAACTACTTCCATGTGTGCAGCGTGTCCCAAACATGGCTTGTGATAAGCTCAGACAGAACCTCTAATGGCTTTTTTTTCAAGCACGTCAGTTTAGGTGGACAGCCACGTCTCAGCAGGTTTGTAGTTTTTCTTTTTCCATTTTGGTATGATTGATTGAACAGAGCTCTGTGAGGTGGTGTGATTTAACAACCCAGCCCTGCTTTAAACATCTGAATAACAGCGTGTGCTATGGTCCTTGGTCTTCATGAGGCTGTTTGTTCATCGACATTCTCAAATAAATCTGTGAGGGTTTAGGCTTTGAGTTAGGTTTAGACCGGATTACAAATGAACAGGCTTACAAATGCACAAGGGTCAAACAACAGCATGGCATATGACTCATAAGGAGGTTGACTAAAAATAACGTGTGCATTAAAATATCCTAAACGTAAATGTAATGGTAATGGAATAAAGCAATAGCCAGTGAGGAAGTATCAAAAAAGTGGTTTTGTTAGGGGTACGTTTGGCACAGTCAGAAACCTGAGGAGGTGTTGCCATGTCTACTTTTGAACTGTGCTCTGCTGCTTTTTAGTTTTTCTTCTCTTTATCTTCCCCTGCTCTTCATTATTCCTTGAACGTGGGCAGTATCATAACAATGTCATATGAAATGTGTGATATATATATACAAGGCACAAAACTTTTGAATTTTGAACTTTTGAATCTTAGAAGTTTTGTAGCTGTCCCTGAGAGCGACTTGTTTTATTGCATGAAACAGAAAAAATAGGTTGACCGCACATCTTAAATTTTCCCCTTTTTTTCCTTTTGGAAATTTTCAGTAAAAGGTAGAAAAACTGGAAATAAACAGGTCAGCAACAAAGGGACTTGAGCTAAAAGGAGAGTGCAACAAAGAGATGTCCATGGTTAAATGGGGGTGCTGTTTGTTAATTTATTCTTTAATTAAATTGGGCTTTTAGATTGAGCTAAATATAAGGTAATAATAAACTGAGCTCACTCACTGTTTGTCTGCACCCACTTGATCATTGTCAGGATCAATGGGGGCTGGAGCTTGTCACATCAGTTAGTGGTAAACCTAGAACTGCCCACCATTCCAACATGCGCACACCACAGGTCTGAGGGCTCTGGCATACTCATTTAAGACCAATTCTTTTTAACCTCATATACATATTTCGGGCTGCTGGAAGAAGCCAGAGAAGATGGGAATTGAACTATCAAAATTCAAGCTGTGAATAAGGCAACCAGCAAGCTGAGTGATAATATTGAAGCCAAAGGCTCTAACCCCAAATTCTGCTTTGTCAGCTGAATAACCTAATAACTGAATAACTTTATGACATAAAGCACTTTTAAATTATGTTCTAACATAACATGTTAGAACATAATTATGTTCTTTTTTTTTCAAATACAATTTTTGTTTACTCATGTTGAATAAAATTAAACTGCCCTTAGGTTTAAGTTTGTGCTTTATGACATTGTCTGGATCATTTCCAGACTATTTGTGCACCTTGGGAGTTTTTGATCGAATATGTGGGATAAATGTATTGCCAAAATGTCTCAGTCTGGCGTTCTGGACATAGAACACTGTCTCAGTTTTGCATTTATGCATAAACCTCAATGCAGACACACATCTAAATGAGCTTTAAAAGTAGCCGTAACATTGCAATTGGATCTATTGCTTACTTGTTAGGTGCAATAAAAGCAGTTGCATGAATGTGCACAAGAATTGTGACCCAAAGCCTCCTCTTTGCTTAGTGTAAACCCGTAGGCTGAGCAATGATTATAAATAAAACAATGCGCTTTTTTGTTTATACTCTCCATAATGATAAATGCATTTGAATTTCTCCGTTAGGGATGTAGTTTGAGTTTTCAGGTTACTCAGCTTATTGAAAATATTCATCTGTTTGACGTAATGGGTCACTATCCACTTATTACTCTTTACATTGGTTAGACAAAGGTGTTTAATCCTCTCCTACAGAGCTCACTATTGACATGCCAGCTCAAACAAAATGTTCAATATCTATGCAAATCTTGATTCTCTGACAGAAACATATTTTCTGCGGGGGTTTTGCCTTTGAATACACCCTCCTTAGACAAACCATGCTTTTCATCGTCACCTGCTCTGATTTGCATATGTTTTACAAGAATTTCTGTTCTTCTAGATTTCATTTAGAACAAGACCTAGTTGGAGTTAAAGTCAGTAAAATCAAGGGACGTGCTTTATTATACCATTGACAATTCAGTCCTGTTGCATAAATTGCTGATAAACCTTTTTAGTGGCAACAGATATAAAAACAAATTCAGAGTGTTTTTCACCCTGCAGTGAGAGAAAACAATAAAAGGTTATGAAGCACCTGAAAGGGATCGTTTGCTTCCCGAACTAAAGCCATTTGTTTCTGTTAGTTGCTTGTCAGCACTTTGTTGTAACTAATGGTTCCTATATCTTTTTTTTCCTTCTTCAGGTGGCATCCCATTTATCCTAACTGGGGAGCTGTTTGAACAGTCCTACAGACCTGCAGCTTTCATGATTGCTGGGACTGTAAACTGGTTGTCCAACTTTGCTGTTGGCCTCTTATTTCCCTTCATTCAAGTAAGATCTCTTGTCTAAACCAGAATACTGTGTATATCATTTCTGTTATTGGAAGAGTTGGAAAAAATGCTAATATGATCCTTGCAACAAAAGGAACTGTAATCTACTAAAGTAAATGTAAAAAGTAACTTCATTAAAACGTACTCAGGCGGAAACTTATATAGTTACTTTTTAACAATAAGAGTGTCTCTTCTAACCTGACTCTAGCCATATGGATTTAGCTCCGCCTAGCTCCACTCACATCCATCTGAGACCTCTCCCATAGGAATCGCTTTTATTGAAGGCTGGGCCTTATCAAAAATCCTTGCATATCATTGGATAAGCCACTTGTCTGTCATCTTTATCGACGTGCTATTTCAACCACTCACACTGAACCCCAACCCGTGACGCTGATGAGAGCGACGCAGGAAAAAACAAAACTTTTTTTTTTTATGTGTTTGCGGCTCTAGTGGCTCGCTTTTTATTGACAGTGAGCTGACAGGAAGAGGGGGGAAGACAGGCGGCAAAGCACCGCGGGTCGGAGTCGATCCCGGGCCGACCGCGTCGAGGACTAAAGGCCTCCTAATATTGTTCGCGCTAACCGCTCCGCCTCGGGCGCGCCCCGGAAAACAAAACTTGCCAAATCTGGTCGGGAGAATGGCGAAAACATGGTTTCCACCAACAAAAGCCTTCAGAGCCGTTCTCTGATGTTCTTTTAATGAAACAATATTAGGTAGATTGGACAACACGGAAGAAATAGCAGCATCAATGTTAACGCTTGCTTCCTCGATGCAAGCCGCCATTGCTATCTGAATCAACAAAGTCTCACGTCACAGTCGCTTCTCCACTACGTCACATCTATGAAACTCCAGCCCTGCGTCCTGATTGGCTAGACAATAAAATTGGTTGGAGAAATCACTTTCTATGGAAGAGGTCCCAGATGGATGTAGTGGAGCTAGGCGGAGTGAAATCCATATGGCTAGAGTCAGGTTATGTCTCTTCTGTGCATTGCTGAAAGGATATGAGGCATTAATCTCAAACAGTTGTATCACATTTTAGACGTTAAGGTTTAATTTAACATGCAATAATAGTTTCAATCGCAACATTTAAAACAATGAATATTGAAATACAGCCCCATACTACTTTACTCATTTTGTTCCCTTAAACATTTCAACCTATTGGACGATTTTAAAGCTCTACCCAGAAACTTGAAAAAAATCCAATCTTTTGCTGATCAATAAACATACCATAACTAATAATGACCTGAAATTGCTGACAACACACTCTTCTGTGTGGAAGTTGGGTGAAGTGAAGACTCAATGTTAACCGTTTTCAAAGTTAGCTATTTTTAAAGTTAGCTATTTTCAAAGTTAGCTACTTTCAAAGTTAGCTACTTTCAAAGTTAGCTACTTTCAAAGTTAGCTATTTTCAGCTTTAATAAGGTGTTTAAAATGAATATAGAGGTGCAAATGGGTGGAGGTTAATTAAAAGGAAATGTTGAGACTTGTCTACGGTTCATTCAGATGTGTAAGTATAAGAGAGAGAGCGAGACTTTCTGCAGATACCAAAAAGGCTGAGTGGTAGAGGGAAAAGTTGCTTTGTTTACTTCTTTGGAGCCTTTAACCTCTGCATGTTTTTGAACATGCTGGATCTGAACATATTAACAGCTTTTTGAAAGTCTTTGTATGAAGTTTGGAATCTTGATTCCTTTGGGAATACACACCAAGGCTGCTCTTTGGAAGACCTGCCAGAACTGGCATCACAATCTAAAAATAAATACCTTCACTGACACTTGTTTCTGCCTGTGCTTCACATTGTTCCGAAAGTCCCTTAACATTGTTGTTGTACAGAGATGGGCTGCAAGAGACAGCTTTGTTTGGGTGATGCTGCACACACAAGCATTGCACTTGGTTGAACATTGCACTCAACGCTAATGGCTCTGTAAGCGAGCACCTCTATCGTCGGCTCCTTTGCATACCAGGCACAGGAGGAAGATCGATCATGTTGCAACAGCACACGGAGCAATAGACGGCTGGGTCTGGATCAGCCACCTGCTGACAACATCCTAGACATTTATATTTGGAGGAAAATCATGATTGGGCCAGTCTTATAACATATGTATATGGGAGAAAAAAACATTCAGATGCGGTCATTTTCAACGTTTTTACTGTATAACTATTTTACTGACCTACACAGACACCCTTTTCAAGAAAACCTCTTGATGGGCCAATATAACCGAGTTTGAATTTTCTGTGCACACGTACAGATATTATCTATCCTTCGCATGGTTACAAGTTTGATGTTGAGCAATTAAAGGCTGTGCGTTGTATTGCTTTGGGATAACGTTGCTGACACTGGATGATAAAGCAAGTATGTTCCTTTCAACTGGATTCACAGAGGTGTCATGGGTTCCCTCCAGTTGTTGAATTTATCTGCAGCTGAATGCAATCTGTTTTTTGTTTTTTACCCCTTGCCAAGCCTGAACTGCTGCACCCAAAACCAATTCAACCACTGTAGACTTAGTAGCACTGAATCAAGTAATCTCAGCACAATTACAGACAGACTCCCTCTTGGATACCCTTCATTAAAAAGTATTACAACTTTACGATCTTTGTTATTTTTTTAATATTAGACCAACTTTTTAAAAAGAAGACAAAAATGAAAGCTCTTCCTCTTCTTGACACCATTGTGATTACCGCCTTAACTGGCACAGCTGCTGGGTAAAGCAAATATGCCCGAGGGTCAAGTGAGGTATTTGCTTTTAATGGGCAACAAGGATTAAGGGACACAACTTTTATTTGCCTTGTTTATGAGAAAAAGTCAGAGGCCTCACATCACTTGGCAGAAACTACAATAACTAACAAAGGGCTGAAATAAAAAGTTGGACTATAAATATTAAAGCGCAGTGAAGAGCATCACATTTTAAAATGAGGGGTGAATCACAAAGGCTGATATGTGTTTACTTGGTCTTGTTTTAACGATCACGTTTTCACTGGATGTAGACGCGTAGGGTAAAGGCTGAATCATTAAACAATAATAAGCCGGTCACTTTGACCTTAGTTTCCACAGGTTTTTACGGTGTAATGTTTTGTTCAAAGCTGTGTAAAAATGGGAAATTATTTGAGCATCCAACATAATTTGTGGCTTAAATGTGTTTTAGGTTGCAGACGCGGTTGTTTTTGTCACCAGACTATTTTTCTTTTTACAAGGTGAAATAGGTGAAAGGTGATACATGACAGGATGATGAATGCTTAGACCCAAGACCCTCTATTTCTACCTCATGGACAGAAATATTGGTTAATATTTATTAAACTGAAATAGCTATTTTTGGTTTTGCTTTCACTTAGGGCTGTACTCCCTTTGTTGCCAGCGGCTTGGACATCCATGACTGTGTTGAGTTATTTTGAGGGCACAGCGAATTCACACTCTTATACAAGCTGCACACTGACTACTTTACATTGCATAAAAGTGTCATATCTTCAATGTTGTCCCACGATAAGATATAAGAAAGCGTAGAATAAAATATGAGAGGTATACTTACTTTTGTGAGATACTGTATCCAAAAGGAACCACATTTAAAAAAAAACCCTAAAAACTGCTCCACATGTATTACAGACATACATGGGAAAAACAAAGGAATAGGTTAAATAAATCCTTGATTAGACCTCTTTCATACATTAACAAACATACAGAAAAATCACCACTAAGAGGTCTAGGAAGGCTACAGTTTGAGGTCTCTGATCAGACCTTTCCGACACTGCAGCTAAAACAGAAAACGGGGGAAAAAAAGCACAGTGGAGGTGGAATGTAAAAACTCGCTTGGTTCTGTTGAGCCATTACGCATGTTTTAAGTTATTTAATGTTTAATAAATAACTGTCAGTCTGTTAGGTGATTATCAGCCCAAACAGCTGATATTAGGACAATAGTTAAAAGAGTGATTCGACCACTGGCGTTCTCCTAACAGCAAACTCTGCATACATATGGAATAAAGCAGTGACAACTTCTCTTCAGGTTCAAGAATTTATTAACAGAAATAAATTATCCAAATGGACTCTGATTGTTTATGCCAGCATATTTAGCTGATTCATTAACTCCACTGCAATGAAACGTCCCCTGAAGCTTACAGCATCACAAACAATGTGGTTTTATCTTTCCCGGCTGAAAACACAACAGTTCTTTAATGAACTGGATTTTCATTTACTTTTTAATTGCTGAGTATAAATTGTGTATTTGAGCATGTTTAAGTGCCAATCATCAGTCACAGGTGGAGAATGTGGTTAGGAATGGAAAGACCAAGATCTCGTGCAACTGGTGAATTATTACCAATCTTAAAAGGACGTAACAACATTTCTCAAAATTTCTCAAACCAAAGTCCATCTATGTATTCTTTTTCTTTTCTGATTGGGTTGTGGGGGGCAACAGGTCAAGAAGGGAAACCCAAACATCCCTTTCTCTGGCAACATCCTCCAGCTCATTTTGGGGGATCCCAAGGCGTTTTCAAGCCAGGTGGGATATATAGTCTCTCAGGCGGGTTCTGGGTTTTCCACATCCTGTCTCTAAGGCTGAGTCTGGCCAATCCAGTCATTTCAGCCATTTGTATTCAGGATCTTGTAAGTTTGGTCATGATCTAAATCTCATGACCATAGATAGCAGTTGGAACATAGATGGACCAATAAATTAAGAGCTGTGCTTTTTGGTTCAGCTCTTTCTTCACCACAACAGACATAAAAGGATTTCTCAAGCATGCTAAGAGCAGATCAGTCACTCTTTAAAAAGTCCTTACTTTGTCAACGCAGAATCCATAGCCACAAAGCTACAAGAAAGGATGTAACCTCTTTCCTTTTTAAAGTCTCGGATAGGAGAACAAGTTTTGGGCAGTCTCAAAACTGTCAATAAACATGTTTTCTTGTTGACTTTGCTTTTTGTTTGTATGAATTACTGTCACACTAATACTTCCTTCTTCTAATGTCTCTAAATTCTGCCATTATTTTTATTTTTGTATAATTGGACTTTGCCGAAGTCTAGTATCTACAAAAGAAATGAAAACTGGTTCACATTATGATCATTGTCATGGATTGGTTCTTTGCAAAATGTATATACTGTAGGTCATTATGTGAGCAATGTTCTACCACAGTGATGTAGTAATTTAAACATTTTGTGAGCAGGATGTGACCTCACACATGTCCTGTATGTGATAATGTTAAATCTGACGGAAAACATGACAAAGACCATATTAAACATCTTGAAAAGTGTACTGGAGTGCTTTGTACTGAAATTATAGTCAAACGTAACTATGTTATTTATCTTAATTCTGGGAGAAGTAGCATATCTTTGCATTGTCATGATTTATTTTTTATACAGTCTTTGTTTTTCATGATGCCGTTTAATTAGATCCGTAGCTACTTTTGGTGTAGTATTCACCACGGCGCCCACCAGTGGTGGGAAGTCTGGAGCTGGATTGTAAGCTAAATTTTGGTTATGAAGTCAGAGCAAAACAAAACCAGCTGAGAGACGGCTTGAATCTTGTTAGTGGGGACATTCACAACTCATAGATACCACTGTATTTGAATTAATTTAGAACTCTGAATTTTCCCACAGACTCTAAAATGTTAATAAAGTCAAACATAAAATTATTTTATTAAACGTGTGGCTCGTTTTAGTTTCTTATTTTGCCATACATCCTTTTGGAGTTAGAAGGAGTAGGTTTCTCAAGTTGAAATATTTCCGTTAAATTAAAATCTTTCAAGTGTATGAATAAATTTTAGCTGATCTATAAATATGAGAGATGCTACACATTTTGCCATTTTAATACCTTTCATATTACCTTACATGTTTTTTGTAACATGGAGATTAAATGGATAAATGCAGTAGCAAGTTATTCACAAAAAAGGCGACATTTCACAGAGCTCTTATTTAAATATGATAATACATTATTTACAAAAGCACAGGTTTCCATTTGGGCTAAAAAAAATATAAATTCAATTAACCACGGCAAAAATAGCCTCCTCTAGGTTTAATTTTCTTATCACAAGACAGCAAACTGCTTTACCCTGAGCATTTTGTAATTTATTTCTTGCTGTCTTCCAGTCTCATCTGTTAGCAGATTCCACAGCACGAATGGGATAAAACAAATAGACTTGGACTAACTCAGGACTGTGTAGATGAGATTTATTTCTCAGCTCATTTATTGTCTGTAAAGATAAGCTTAGCTGCTGTACAGCTTCCCTCAGATCCGGGCCAGACTGTCAGGACACAGCCGTAACGAGATTAGATACTGTTGGTAATCTTCTCTGAGTCTCTGGTGTCAAATGTCCTGAACTGACATTCCCGTGAGTGAGGCTTGTCATGCAGCAGGGCCCTTCGTAGAATCGGATCCGTGGCCCAGGTGGACATTTAACCTTTTAATCCAAATCAATACCCTCCAAATGTAGGTGGATGAATCACAGGCAGGAGCTAAGCCTTTTTAATTCCAGACCATCACTGGCGGAAAATAGAGAATGTTGGACAGACACTTCATTTTATAATTCATCCTTAGATGAAAATAGAGAATAAAATGGTCATCGATGAGGACTATTGAAATGCCCAGATCAAATTAGATATCATCCAAAGGATTTAGGCAGGCTTAGCTATCGGTCACACCTCAAAGAGCTCTAGAAGTACCAGGTGGAATTAGATGGTCTGCTTTCTCTTCTTAAGGCTGCCCATGTGTGTGCAGTGATGCAAATGTTTTCCATACAAAAAAAGAAATAAAAAAAAAGAAATCCATCCACACTCATTATATTTGAGACATCTACTGAAAAATTTATAAAAATGAAGAGGGTAACAAAGACATACAAATGGACTGAGAAATTTATATCAACCCTAATCAGTCGATATGTGATAAACTTACAAATAAGAAGATATTTATTTTGTCTGGTGTCTGTCACTGCAAAGCTGGATGTGTCACCTTGATTCAGTGTTTTAAGAAAAGCAGGTGACCAAACCACCTCAGTGAATGAAAGAATAATTTAAAATGCATCACTCTGATTCTGAACAGGACATTTAATCTTTTTACATCTTAAACCAGACACGATCTTTGATGTCCCATGATTTTCAATTCAACAATTTGGCAAGTTTGGCCAGTAGAGAATCAATTCATTAAATTAAAATGTGTGTTTCAGTCAGTAAAGAGTTTTTCTTTTTTTATCCACATCTAAAAAGTTAGACAATAGTTTGTGAGCATTGAGATTGATAACACAGCTGAAAAATGTGTTAAATTGGCTTGTAATGGGAAACCAAATGAAGCGGTCGTTGAGTTTTAGTTCATTGTGTGAAGGCTTTTTTTTTTCAAACTCGTGAAGCGTTCATTTTAAGTCTATGCTTAGACTATTTTTAGCCAAGCCACTTTTGCTTGGTATACACCTAAACAAAACATACAGGTCGAAACCTTGTCTACAAATCAGTGGGTAATTAACTGATGTCCAAATGACGTCTACATATTACTGAAATCAGGTCTATCGCTAACTGAGACAACACAGGCTGCTTTTCACACATCTGCTTCACCTGATATACCAGAGAGAGCAAGGGTCAGTTTCTGCTCAGCAAACTTACTCAGTGTGATTAATCTCTTTTCATAATTTGGCTGGACAGGTGGCCTCTGTGAGCTACCTTGAACTGTGATAGAATTGGGGGCACCAATGATTTAAATTTACCTAACTAATGACCCAATACCAAACATTGGGTGAATGGAAAGACTTTCCCCCATGCAGGATTTTATCTTCTCGGGGAGGGCTGTAGATTCTCCACATATGCAAATGAGGGGGATTAGAGCTTTGCCTGTATGACTGTAAGGAAACACGTGAGATTTGAGGTTTGTGACTATGCCATCTAGAAAGTTGGAGAAATTGGACTGAAGTTAATGACTGAGCTGCAGGAAGGCCTAACTAAAACGTGACATTTGGGTAGAGTGATCTTTATGCATAGCTGCTCTAATTATGCTACTTTGGTCTGCATAAAATATGTCTAAATGAGACAAGACCTGCCTTATGCCAAACCTGAAATACTATTCTAGGTAGAAGGTGGGTGAGCATGGGTTAAAAAACTGTCTATAAAATGAGAAACTGCAAAGATTGAAATGTTTTCTGCGTGAAGCTCACACCTTAAGGCAGCATCAGATCTTTAGAGTGACAATAGATTTTTCAATGGCTAGAGGAAGCAAAAACAATATCCTGGACTGAATGCAAATCCATAGCCAGCCAAGTAGCAGGAATTATGTTATCTGTAGATTTTGAGAGATTAAGAAATGATTTTGGATGGCCTATTATTAATCTTTTTTTCATGTTATGTATATTTGCCCTTTATTTAACCAGGAAGGTCAGCTGAGAGAAAATTTAAATGATGACATGCCCGAGATGCAGCATATAGTGATGCATAAAGAAGTGAGGGAGTTATGGTCCACCCTTCTTTTTGGATTCCAGTAAGAGCATCGTAGATGGTCAGGATCATTTAACTCAAGCTTCATTGGTAACATTTCTCCAACTCTGATACATCAAATCAGTGACAGAGTTTCCCTTGGATCAGTGAGGCTTGGTTGCAAAGGGTTTTAACCTGTGGCTTCCTGATAACTTGGTATTGTCCAGCAGAAAACATAAAGAGACCAGAACAACAGCACTGGGGTGAGATAATTTTCCTCCCATTACACCAAATGCTGGCTTCACAAGACAATCATGAGGAAGAATGCCAATTTCTTGGTTTAGCCCCTTTTACTCCAGGCACAGAGGGCTGACTGCCCAGGTCTGGAATTCAAATTTTCTGTAGCCTCTGGAATATGAAGATCCCACGCAGTGTGAGTGGACGCTGCTTAACTCAGCAGGGGTTGGGAAGCTTCCAGCAGTGCTACAACTGCAGTGGAGAGGAATTAAGCCTATGGGGGTGAGTGCAGAAACAGCAGCGGTATCCCAACGATTTACCACCCGTGCATAGTCTTCTGTTTCACTAAGCTGTAAACTAGCTATCACAGGGGCTTACAGTGATAGTACCCCTGCCAAACCTGGCTCATACACTCAGGGCGTTGGAAGAGTTGCCCTACAAAGACTGATTGCAGCTCCTCTGTTGTGTAATGGGACAAGTTTAAACGATCTCCAAAGTAATAGAAGGCAAAGCTACAAGAGCTATTACTTTGGTTCTTTTCTGATCTGAGGATTGATATGTATCATTAATTTAAGCGCACCAGTAAGTCTTGTTACAGAGGAGCAGATGATGACTTGGTTTACCTTTTCAAGAAAATTCAGGACCCCAAATGATTTTGCTCTGTTTTGGACTCAGAAGACGTGTTTCATGTGTTTGTGAGATTAGCTATCCAACCCATTTTGAAAATGTACGGTGTTGTTCATTACACCGTCTCCCAGCATACTCGTTCTGCATAAAAATGGCAGAACCAGGTGAGGTGTACGCTCTGAAATGTGGAGGGGGAGGGGGTGTGAAAGCCTCTTTTAGGCTACATCCACACTGCAGGGAAATGCAACCCAAATCCGTCTTCTTCACACCAGTGTGAATGGCCTGATTCCGATCGTTTCACCCCAAAAAAATAAATAAAAATAAGTTAAAAATTCTATATGTGGTGCTAATTTGGATACATTTCAGATTTTTTTCAAAGCGTCCACAGTCTGAATGGTCATGTCACATTTTATCCGTCTATCCACGCATGTTGGTCGCTTTGCAGTCTCGAACCATTCAGACAGAAGTATGATGGCAGTCACATTTATTAGTAGTATGAACGGCCACCTCATAAAAATCAGATTTCAGCAAAAAATCGGAATTCAGCATCAAGACCTGCAGTGCGAACGTAGCCGTAGATTTAAAGAGACATTACCAAAACTAGTTGCTCTTAGACGCACCCCAGAACAGGTTAATGTAGGGGTAAATTATAAAGGAATTTAGATCAAAGCATTGCAGCTCCACTTGATATAGAGAACAACTGAATGATTTTAATTGTGAAGTGGAATGCATTAAAAGCATGACATATATTTATTTTTAAACCACTGTTAATACTTTTATTTTTTGATGTGTCTCTCTGTATAAACAAAGCTAGTTTGCCAAATCAGGAAAGAGCAGATGGATAGGCAAGCCAGACTACTCATTTTCTTTTTAGAAAGCTATTTATAAGAGGAAAACGCAAAACGTCTATAAAATCAATTTGTTTTAATTTTGTAATTTAGCAGAAACATTACAAAATAAAAAAAGAAAAATCCATCTAGAAACTAATTGTTTAAGACTGTGATCTCTCTCTTCCTGTTTTGTGCAGAAAAGGCATTTAGCACATGTAGCACATGCTACTTTTGAGACAGCAAGGATAAAACTCCAAAGGCAAGAGATTATCAGTAACTAGCGGCCTGGAAAATGTACTGCACCTGATCTGCATTGAAAATGTGTGGAGAGGATCCCTTCTCACATAGATGTTAGGATTTTGTAAGAAAGACAAAGCTACAAAGTCATTCACATCGTTTGTGTATATTCTGAGTTTGCTTCTGTTCCCTTTTCGTCTCTTGCTTCCTTCCCGGTTTATCTTTGATGTTTTGAAGCGTTTTTTTAATGTTTCGCCAAGGGTCCCGAGTGAGTATTTTTTTCATCATAAGTTCACAAGCTGGATCCAGCTGCCTGTGACGCTCTTTGAAGCTACATTAATCATCTTTTATGGATTGGTGTCATGTCTGCTTGATCTCTGGGAAAAGGTTATAAATATGTTCTATAGCTTTTTCAGATAATCAAAAGACCGATCTGAACCGTCGTTTAAATTGTCACTTCATTTGACTCTTTTCAATGATTCTTTGACCCAGAAAACACCTATAAAACAACACCATAACTACACATACATGTAATTCCATAGCACAACATGCATCAAGAATGTTATTGAGTTTCACAATACAATGAGTAAGGTCATTTTATTTAAAAACCAAATGTAATTATGCAGTCTACTGCATTTATACTCATTGGTGTTATTCTTATTCCTCCTCCTGCTTGATGTCATACCCTCTACCTTTATTTGCTTTGCAGTGGAATGACATTCTTTCTCCCAGGGAGCTTTTCATTAAGCAGATTCAACTGTGTCCTGCTCCCTTAACCTCTCTTAGCTTTCTAGCATCCATAAAAATAACCGTGTGCTCCTCTTTTATTGTTAACTTCTCCTTCCTCACAGAACTATTCTTCAAGTTAAGGTGAATCAAGTAAAACAAAGTGGTTTGTATTTTGATTTAAATTGCCTTGGTTCGTTCATATAGGTTTTTCAAAAGTTGGTGCAAGTTTGCGTAATTTATTTAGCTGAAATTTAAATTAGAAGGAAACATAATCCCTCAGACTGGATGGTTCAGGATATTTTTGTCCGCTGTCTGATTGAAATTCTTAACGGACATCTGTGAACCTGCTTCGCATGTTCTTGTAGAAATGTATTCCCAGGCGAGTGTTCCTTTGATCTTGAGAATGGTTTTCTGTGCATCACTCTCCCTCTTGCCAATCCAATTTTGAACAGTTTGTTAAATGAGATGTAATTCCCATTGATGAGGTTTAATTGTCTTTTTTTTTTTTTGCAGCGTAGATTCAGTTTCTCTTTAAAGAAAGAATGGTGCTTTGGATTAATAGCTCTATAAATTTCCCCCACATAAATACTATGCCAGATATCAAAACCTGAAATCTTAGTGCTTTATTTTGAACACCTGAAAATAAACGGTTCATGGAGATTTTTAGCAGTAAAGATTTCCTTTATAATAAGTGTGATAATGCAACCAACCATAAAAAACTGCTTTATTGTTTAGTTTATTTTTTGTAAATAGTGCTTTTGACCATTCTGTTCAACACCACAGTTAATCTAAGATGAAACGCATTCAGAAAAAATATTATTGCTATAGGATTTAGTACAGAATGCTTCAAGATATAAGGGTAAATGTAATCACAACAGAGTCTGACATTTTACTGCTAGTTTTATTAAAACTTTATCCAAGAGAAAAGACATTAAAAGAAAAAGTTAGGCATTATGTTTGTATACACATATATTGGAAACTAAGTGAAAGCACAAGGAAATAGCTTACTACTGTTGTCAGAATGAGAACTTATCATAGATCTATTATAAAAAAATGCACTAAAATACACTAAATGTGTGAGTTTGAAGTTACATCATAACTAATCTTTGACAAAAAATTGAATGGAAGCAGCATGGCCTCACCCTAGATTATACTACTTTTTTTTGGAATATCACATCTGTATGTGTATACTTCCAGATGAAATGTATTTTATTTTAGCTGAATATGTTTGTATTTAAACAAAAGACAAGGCAAAGTGCTAAAAATTTAATTATCTGCTGTTACTGGAAACTTGTCATTTCTTTGGCTTTTGACTATCTCCTGAGGATTAAAGGTGATATACTTATTTAGAATGTTTTTTTCATTACCAAGAACCCTCAAAAATTTATCAGAGACTAACTACTTACACTGTTTTCCAAGAACATTGGCCTAATCTAGGCTAAAAGTGCCAAGGCTTGCTTTTGACTATTTTTTTTATTACCTAATATTATATAAATAACCAAAACTACTCAGTGATACCTTCAGGTAATGAGAAAATGTTCACACTTCCAAGAATAATGTTAATAATATTTATTTAAAAAATATATAGAAAATGGAAAGGGCTCTTTCTATAAGCATATGTGAGTTATATATAAGTATATCATGTACTTACATTTGTCTTTTAAGTACCCTCTGGAATACAAATACAGATTTGTATGAGTATTTGTATGCGTTTTTATGATAAATCTTCTTATACACATTTACAATCATTTAATGTTAAAGAAGAACCTGATCAAGGTTCACTGAGCCTTTAAGAGAAATGTTTTAATCTTTAATTTCATATATTAGAAACATAGGTTTAAAACTACTGTGTGCTTGATAGGAGTGGAGTGATTTAAATTTTATTTTAGAACATTTATTTAGTGGGTAAAATGGCTTTGGTCAGTCCTACGTTAAAGACCCAACGATGACCCATTTCTAATATTCTAGCAGGAACCACCAGATTTTCCCCCTAAATCTCCTGGTATTTAAAAGATTTAATGATGCAATCAACACTAAGTCAGAGTGAAATAGACCTACAGCTTTACAAATCATCCATCATACTCAACAGTGGGCAAAATGAACTTCTCCACATTTTCCCTTTATGCTATATGAATAAAGGGGAAAACAGCTCCTTCCTAAAAGCTGTAATAAATGCCAGTATGTGTGGTGGGAGCTTTTAGGGTATCCAGTTTTGTGAGTTGTTTCTTGTATGACCAACGTGCAGACAGACATTTGGGAGCAGCATAATGATTAGAAAGATTTTATTATACAACAAAAGGTAAACAATTACAGCTAGGCACACATCAAGGAGCATAGAGGAATGAGCTAATAAGGCAAAGCTCTCTAATAATAAAGAACACTGAATATGGAAACATATATAAAGAACATAAATTAACAAGACATTGCTGATTATGGGAACACAAAAGAAACCCAAAAACATTAGCATCTTACAGGTAATAACAAAGGGATTAAAAATGAATAATTTAAACGCATTATTTTCTCTGAATGAGATCTGGAAAACATTTCAGGACAAACTCTTCTCAACAAAGCTAATGCCTTAAACCACTGACAGAAAGTTAATTATCCTGAATCAACACCTTAAAGCATCTGTTTGAAGTAAATGGGGTTTATAATTCAGAATGTGTAGTGAATCTTTATTTATGGTTTTATGTAAATGAGAAGGCACCGTCTTTCTGTGCTATATTGAACAGAAAATCAAACACAACGTAAAAGTGATAGTAGCTTTATTTACAAATGCTCTTTTTTGACTTGAGCGGGCATCAAATGAATTTAGAATGGATTTGATCCCTATGTGAAGTATTTTACTCCAGGTGTTTAGCCCAAAGCACTTGGCCATTTGGATTCGGTTATCCCAACTGAGGTAAACCACAAACAACAGAAGCACTCAATATTTCAGACGTACCTTTGAAGACAGAAAAAAAGTCAGACAGAAAATGTATGGAGACACACATCAAGACCAAACTATTTATTTATTTACCACTGAGCTGTTTTTAGCAGTAAATCTGTTGTGGCTGTTCAGAAAGTGCAGATTACAGGTTTTATTCATCGTACGGCAACTACCACTGATGAATAAATTATAGCGGTGCTTCTTACATTACCACTAGTGATGGACCTATCAGTCATCCAGTTATCATAATCAGCCTGCTGATGCAAATGTTGTCATCCTTTTATTTTCTGTTTGATTTAAAACTACTACCTCTATCAGGGAATACGCAGCATTTCTTTTCTTTTATGGTCACCGTTTGCTACATCTAAAACATAATTTATACAAATAGTTTTTTAATACACATACTGGCCACTTTATTAGGTACACCTGTCGAATTGTTTGTTGCCCATTGTCTGACAATTAAATTTGTTTTTGTCTACAGTATTCTCCGCAGTTGCCTGTATAGGCTTCATTAGTCAGTTCACGAGACAATGATTTGGGTCATATTCCATAGCCGTGTGCGTGGGTGTGACACACTGCACGCTCTCGTTCACCTGGCTACTTTGTTGAGTCTGCCTTAACACATTAGCAAGGGAAAATGAACTAACTTCAATATTTATAGCTTTCTTACCTACGAAGACAACATGCCGCAAAATAAAAGACCTGTGCCGTTGCAGCATCACAGATATCCTCCCATGCGCGTGCACAGCACCTATGTGGTTTCAACATGTCGCCAGAGGGGGCGTCTGCAAAAATCCTGGAACTTGCACTGTGTTCATTTAAGGAAGCTGTAAATGAAAAGGGGTCCAAACCCTCCTAGCAGTGTGTGCCTAATAAAGTGGCAGGTTGTGCTTGTGTTATAGTTCTAAGAAAAAAATGGAATTAGCTTGTAAAATCCTAATCAGCATGTTAAGTTACTAGAACCAAATAAATGTGTTGTTCAAACTTATGCGAGTAGTATGCCAATAAATTAAATCAAACAATGAAAGAAGTCTGAGAATGGCAAAGACAAAATAGTTTTTAAGGGTCAAAAGCTCAGTTGTTGAGAACAATACTATATAATGTTATGCACAAACACCCACTCCAAGACAAGTTTTGCTCCCTGTAACTAGAAGGACATGTTCACAGAAAAAGGAATGAAAGAGTTGAATAAAAGTCAGAGCTGAACTTGAAGATGAGAGTAAAACTTTCCTCAAGGCATGGTGGACATTCTAGCGACATCGCTTTGACCTTCTGTCAAAGGCTGTCTGCCTGTTTTCTCTTCAGCCCCTCCAGATAAACCTAATTTTGTCTTTTCCCTCAGCAGCACCATGAGTGTCATGTGTTGGAGGCTATGAATGAACTGAGCCTAAAATAGCTTAAAACCGCCCTGTGAATCACAAATTAAATGCTGGAATCCTAGAGGAGACAGCTGTTTCTGATTTTTTTGTTTTAATTAGTCCCATCGATTTTCAAACAAAATTGTAAAAACTGAATTAAGAGAAGGGGTTGAACCTCCTAAGACAACAGATTACTTTGCTTTGCAACCACAGTAATTACATACATTCAGGTGGTGATAGGTTAACCCCCTGTTTCTTATTGGGGGAAAAAAAAACATTTATGAGCACAAATACACATTTCCAAAAGCAATTTTGTGTTCCTATAACACTACCCCATCATGTCCTTGGTTGGGCAAACAGTAATTTGATGTGTTCTGTCTTTTTCTCAGCCGGCCTACAAAACAAAATAGATGCCAAGCACACAGAAAATAGCAATCGTAATTCTGCTTCCTGCGTTTTCGGAAACACCCTGACAACCGGAGGGATCAACGAATGTAGTAATTAGCTTTGTGGTAACAGATAGCTGCAACATGCTGAATATTGAAAACACACTAAATTACGCTAACTGCCAGGATACAAAAACATTAACCACCGTCTTAATATTGAGAAGGTCCTCGTAATCCCACCAAAGCAGTTCTGACCGAGGGTGTGGACAAAGACCAAGAGAGAGTCCTGGAAGGTACGGCGAGATAAGCTACAGACATTAATGTTGGGCCTCTGAAAATTGGCTTTCTGTGTACACATATCATGAGATTCTTTGTGGTATGTTTGGATTCTGTCTGAACACCAAACAATTTTGTGGGCCCTCCTTCTGTCCAGCTAATAATACCATTTCATGGGGGTGTGCTTGTGGCTCCAAATGCGTTTATGCCTGTAGGTGGCAAGAGCTGATATGATTCTCCCAACGTAAAATAGCACTGTTGGTTGTGTTATTTGAAAATCTGCCGTCTTATGGTGATCTACCATTTTATCAGCTAAGATAGTGAAGGCAAACTTACAGCTTTGGTCAGAGATTTACGTCCACTTGTCATAGAGTTGAATGTTATATTAATTTCCCATTTTATTGATGTAGTTGGCTTATAATACAACATGCAACTTCTAACTTGATGATTTTTTTCTTTTCTTAGAGAGCTGGTAGAGTTTATTTCAATCATGTTGATAATTATCGATATCGATCAATATGCATTTTTTTTTATCAATTAGCTTTTTTTCTATATCGTCCAGCCCTAGGCTCATCATTACATTGGAAAAGAGGAAGAGTAGGCTAGCCACTGTGCACAGTGGACAGTGGTTAGCACTTTTGCCTCACAGTAAGAAGGTCTTGGATTTGAGTCCTATGTTCAGCAGGGGAGTTTGCATGTTCTCCCCGGGTTTGCATAGGGTTCCTCCGGGCCCAATGGTTTCCTACCACTAAAGACATACTGGTCAGGGCGGCTATTAGTGACGGCACGCTTAGTCGCAGCGGCTCAGGTTAACCCTCCATCTGATTTACGAAATTTCCTTGAATGTATAATGACAAATATAAGCATTTTTATCATCTTAAAATGTAGTTTAAACCTGTTCGTTCAGTGTTATACCTTGCCCTTTTCCCAGCAGTGCTATTTCAATCATCTGACCCAAACCGTCACACTGGAATGAAAGGAAACCACCTTTGGAAGGAAGTTGTTCAGGAACCACCAAGGCTCAAACAAGATCAGAAACTAGAAGATGCTGGAACATAAGTGTCATTGCTCAAAATCAACCAAATTTCACATCAGTATTGGATGACAGGGTGCCAACCAACAAACCTGTTCCAGCTCAAAAAATTGGCACCTACAGGTATAACTAGAATTGATAGGTGCCCATGTGGGCACGCCAGATGCCCTGTGGAGAAAATTTAAAGGTCACAGCACAGAAAGGTGAAAGTATTTGACCTTGATGGAAAGAAGTCTGTTTGGAAACTTCAGATGAGGCTTTAAAATCTAAGAGCTCTGTACAAACTGTCGCCTTGGTGGCGGCAGCATCATGATGTGGTAAAAAAGAAAAAGAAAACAGAAGACTACCTCCAAACTCTACAAGATCACCTCAGATTGACAGCTGAATGAAACTTGGACAGAACTGGAGGTTCAGACATGACAGAAGATCCAAAACGTTGGAGTGGATAACGCAGTCTACCATTAGGTTTCTGGGATGATCTTCCCGAAGCCCAGACCTCAACTCTGCAGAAAATTCATGTTATTTTCTTAAAAGCTGGATCTGTACAAGGAAACCACCTGATTTAGACAAAACTCTACCATTTCAAAATAGCCATGTATATTATTTCCCTTTTTATATATACTTATATTTAAAATATCTTAATTGGGAGCAAAGTTGCTTGGTCAAGCCAGAATTAAACCAGAAGCTTGTAGATCACTACAAAAAAATTCTGTTTGTTTTTCTAACAACTTACTAAATTCTATTTATCCAAATACTGGTTAGTGTGAATCCATATATTTAAGCATAATTTTAGACTGTTGACCCTGTATTATTCGGAGAAACAAAATAGTAAATTGAAATATATACACACAAACATTGTTTGTAAAAAATCATTGAACCTAGTTTTTTCAGTGCTCTAAAACCTCAAAGTTAATCTGACTTCCATGCTGCTGATAACTGGGTGTAAACGTCTGACTGGAACTGGCAATGAGGTCAAGACTCTAACTCTTTATTCACTTTGATAGTCGTTCAATAGGTTTGCTTGCTACATATGTAATGAAAGACCTGTAAGAATGAAGCCACACAGGCAAAGAGAAGGACCCAGGAGATAAGCCTGAACAACGTGGGTAAGGTGTGGACAAGTGTGAGAGACCAGAAGCGACAGAGGGTTATTTTTAGGCTGCCCGTGTTGCTGTTATTGCAGTATTCGTTTTGCTGTCTGACTTGTGCAGGACCCGCTAACTCCGAGGCACAGAGTGGGCATCTAGATCACAGCGGTGACTCACTGGTCCCCGACTTGCACCTGAAACCAGCTCTGACCCCTGTTCAGACAATGCTCTCTTGCACTGTCACGTCCTTATACCGGTATGACAGAACACAACAGAGGTGTCACCTGGGCTACCTCAAGGGGAGCACTGAACATTTTATATCATTTTACTAAAACTTCTATCATAGTACATAGTACATAGTAAAACTAAATTACATATGATGGTTGTTTTTCACATTTATTTTTTAACTGATAATTGGTAACCTTTTTTAGGTTTTTATTATTGTGTAGACATCGGGTTAAATTTCTACTTGCTTTTTCTGGACTTTCTTCAAAACAATGGAATGCAAATATGTCTTTTCCTGAGTATACCAGTACGGCTGTTCCTCAGAGTCACATGAAGGACACCCCTGTTTGCATCTTGGAGCCGCTATCATTAATAATTTGAAGCTTAACAACTTATTTTTTGCTGCCTCATAGGTTTGTTTAATCCTTTATTATTGTTCTCTTCTTTTCAGCATAAGTAGTATGTTTCACACTTCACAGGTTAGACACAATGATAAACAAGTTTTGTTTTTCCCCCCTTGCCAAGCTCATTTATATAAAAGCTATGAAAAAATATTTGGTCCATACAGATTTCCTATGTTCTGGGTCGTTCCAAAAGAATGTGGAAATGAAATTGCTGCCCCCCACCCTGATTAATACCAGACCAACAAAATAAGAAAATCCCCTAAGTAGGACCAGCCTCACAACATGAAATAAGCTAAAATATCTCAAACACCAACACACCATTCCCTGATCTAAAAAAAGTCCAAAACCAGATGAAACAGAGTCAATCAGTCTGGAAAAGGTTGCAAAGCCATTTCTAAGGCTGTGGGATTCCAGTGAACCACAGTCAGAGCCATTGTCCCAAATGGATAAGAAAATTACTCCAAGAGTGTGTCAGTGACTTATCCAGGAGGCCACAAAACAACATCAAAATAGCATGTGCCACAGACCTCACCTAGGTCAGTTTAATTTTTGATTTAACAATTAGAAAGAGACAGGGAAATAAGACCGGGCATCTATGGGAGAGTTCTGAGGCAGAAACCCTCGATGACAAAAATTACAATAGTTATTAAAAACATTTTAATGATTGCTTTTTTTGAAAATACTCTATCTGCAACAATGCTTGTTGCTAACTGAAGTGCCAAATGAAATCAAACTTGAAAACTTTTCTAAGATTTTTTCTGGGTCATCTTTACTTGATATTGAAATGTACTCAATGATCTGAAACATATTTGTGTGATAAAGGGCAAAAACAAGAAGTCTGTAAGTTAGCAAATACCTTTTACAAACCATTGTATTTCTCCCTGGGGTTGAGGTGTTGTTTTTTCTCATTATTTAACCCAATGCTCAGATTTGTTGTAATAAAAAGCATGTAAATGGTAAATGGCTTGTACTTGTGCAGCACCTTAAAGGCATACTATGCAACATTTTTCAGTTAATTAATGTGCTCCATACCGTTTTGGATGATTAAATGAGTCATTTCAGGTCGAGCAAAGGCTTTCTCGGCCGCCCTGGTGGTCTGTGGGGGAAATACCGTACTCCCTCGGCCCGCACACACAGGCTCAGAAGTCTCGTGCAAGACCGCGAGAGTCAGTCTTGCTTTACGGCGAGAACTCCATGTGTTTTTTCCCTGCCATTCACTATATGCACGCGCGAAAGCAACAACAAAGAACCGCGTGTTAAACATGCAACCATATCGACTTTTTTTATTATTATTATTTATTTATTTACTTTTTTTAATGTTTGCGAGGCGGTAGCGTGAGTTTGGCGAGGCGGCCGATAGCGCTGAGGGAAACCCTGATGTTCATACTTTCACTGTGTTAGTCATTGTTTATACTGCTGTTTTTTCGACTTTTCGTTGCGTTCGCCTGTCTGCTGAGCTCAAAACAACCGCGCCTGGCTTAACGGAGAAACCAGAACAGCTGAGCATCTTTGTGACAGTGCACTTTTACTTTTGCCCTCTGGGGGGAGCCTCGCTGGAAAATCAACCTCGGTTGCATAGTATACCTTTAACTAGACTGACAATACTAAAGTGCATAACACTACAGTCAGTCATACATTCACACCCTGACGGTGGTGAGCTATGTTTGTAGCCACAGCTGCCCTGGGGCAGAATGAAAGCGGTCATTCACCTGTGCCACCAGGCTCTCTGACCAGCAGTCAATTTGCATGAAATGTCTTGCCCAAGGACACAATGACTACGATGGTCGGAGTGGGGGATCAAACCGGTAACCCGCCAATTGCAGGATGTACTCCCTAACTCCTGCACCACTGTCACATGTAAATGGCAAATAATGTTTTATTTGTATATCTTTAAAAACTCACAAGTGATTGAACAATAAAAATAAATCAGAGTATTTAAACTACATTTTAGTATTTTAACTACAATAAATAGAAGCACAGTTAGGCAAGACTACCATATCCCCCACGAAGGACTTAATCTTCAGTAAATTTTGGCTTGTGTTTTCATCCAAGGTGAATATAGTTGAGCTAAATCAAGGAAATCCACAGCAGTGCAGCCGCAGGCTTTCTTTTCTGCTTGTCATTGAGGCAGGTTTTGATGTTATTGCACCGAGCAACTCAGACCATTTTGTCACTCTGAAAGTGTGATTTTATCATAGAATTTAGTTTTAAGCCCCTTTCACATTTACAACCGTACTAAGTAGTTTACTGGGTCAGGGTTATGTGTGAATAAAGCCAGACCTGATTTACTGGGTAAAACTGACCCGGCAATTTACCGGCTCAAGACCTAGTATCATACACGCTAATTTACTGGGACCACAGTAGTGTGAATAATGCAGCTACATTCCTGGGTAAGGCATGCATTGGCGTGACTACATGAGACAGTTGTAGTCTTCGTTTAGCTCTTCCCATGATGTCTGCAAATCGCTTCTCTGACTTAGAAATATACTGAAATTATATTTCTTCTGTAGTTTTCATAAAGCTACTAACCACTGTAAGAATCACCAGTCCCGAAGTCATTGTTTGTTGTGGCCACTGATCTCTATTTATTCACTGGATTGCTGATATGCTTTTACCCATTTCTTTCTTAATCATGCCTCTTTGCTTGAGTCTGCATACACAAATATGCATCCGGAAGACAGAGGCTAGAAACAATGGGGATAACACATATTATGTTCATTAGAATACAAACACTAGGAAAGCAGAGCCCTTTTCCTTTTTCTTCAAGATGGAAGTGATGGGAACTTTCACATGCGCTGATGGATTACTGAACCAGAACAAAGCTAAATGTGTGGCTTTGAAGGAGGTACAAATTATAATTCGTTGCACAGGTGGCCGGGCATCAATCATAGAAATTAACTAGTCGGCATTACAGGAACATCACACAGAGAACCACACTGCAATTAGTAGGAACTGTAAAAAGACAGAAGTACATTTTTAAAGAAATGCTGAGAAAATACATGCCAGAGCTTACCTTATTTCTGTTCTCATAAATACGGGCAGTGCTCAAGGCAATCGTTGATATGGTCACTACTTTTTAGTGCAACACAAATGTAGGCAATTCAAAAGAAATTACTGGGATATAATCATACAAAAATTAGGACACCCTATAATCTGGATACCATATGACAGTATATTTTTTTATACTATGATGTTTTTGGACATATGGATAATTTATATCGATTTTAACAATGTTGACAAATTTAAGAATAATCAATAATGAATGAAAACCGAAGACAACACCTTTCAAAGTGTTTTTATACCTAATGCAAATGAAGTGACTGCAGCGAGTGATTTACGTTATCCCTATGTAGAGGCTTGTTCAGGAGCAAAGCGATGTGAACCAATGCAAAGGACGCACTTCTAGCAGTGAGAACGATGCAATTACGGGTGAATAGAACGAAGTGCGAGTGAAGTAAATCCCGCTCTGGACACAAAGTGAATTTTGCTGGAGTTCAAAAATGGAAGCTAGAAAAATTAATGTTGACATGGGCGGAAGTAAGGAATGCTCTTTGGAGGTTTGTGGGTGGCTTTTAAAAAGCCATTTTAATTTAGCCCTTAAAAGGACTGTGTCGGGCGTGCTGGTGGCGCAGCGGGTAGCGCGACCCATGTACGGAGGCCTTAGTCCTCAACTCCGACCCGCGGCCCTTTGCTGCATGTCTCTCCCCCTCTTCCACCTCCTTCATGTCAGCCTACTGTGTTAAAAAAAAAACAAGCCAATAGAGCTGTGAAAAATTTCAAAAAAAAAAGAAAAAATGACTGAGAAATCATTCATCATTCGTCCTCCTCTTGTAGCACCAGAACTGATCCTGGCCAGCTGCTGCCTTTGCCCCTCTCTGGTCCACTCTCTGCCCGGTTACTTGTTCAGATCTCACGCTGTCCTCCCCGAGCTCCAGAGCGCCTCCTAGCCTTATGGGCAATCCGTCCCTAAAGGGCGATTTGGATCCTGGACAGACGGCAGTACCGCGGGAAGTGACCATAATCCAACCGTAGCTCCTGGACCCCCCCTATCTGGGAGCTCTTGTTGCTGTTCATATGAGAGTGGATATATGTATAATAAAAAACTGCTTAACTTTAATAAGAGGTGTGTGAGGAGGAAAACCTTCACTCTCTAAAAACAAGGAAATGCCAGAGAAACCTACATAAGACTTTTGGATTGATATATTTGTATGAATGGACTCCAAAACAGAGGACATGTTTGGCACACACCAAACTCGGCAATCCATGAAAAGCAATCCATGAAAAGTTCCTCCTACCTAATGTAAAGAACATGAAGTATCATGCTTTGTGGATGCTTTGCCGTAGCAGGATCTCACCAGCACACCATCATTGAATCCATTATTAATTTTTCCATGTATCGGGGGGCTTGAGGAACATACATATCTGGGAATATAAAGGTCAAGGTAAAAGTCAAGGTGAAGCAGCACTAGTTCCTGCATCTGATAATGACCCAAACTATACTAATACATTTAAGCAGCGACTGGAAATTAAGACATTCAAAGTTCTGGGCTGAATCTTAATCTTATTTAGATGTTGTGGGGTGACCTGATACAGTCTGTGCATGCAAGAAACGCTCAAATCTGACAAGTGGTGTAAACTTTCCTTGAACTAATGATATAGGCTAATACATGGCTACAAGAGACTGACAGCAAATAGTGATAACCCTGGCTATTAAGGTACATTCACACCTAAGTGATTACCTGCTGTTGGTCGCTTAACATCTTTCATCTATCCGCTTACTAGTTCCTCTTGTCCGTTTCACTCACCGCCTACAGGTGTCTTCAGTCACTAAATCCATCATTGCTTATTAGAAATATAGCCTATTGTACTGTCTAAATACTTACCACATAAAAAAGCATTTTGTGCTTAAATAACTGGCCCAGGAGCACCCTTGACATGGCGCAAATTGAAATAAAAGTTCAGATTTTTTAACTCGAGTGGAATTTTGCTATAATCTATTCACGGTTTTGCTTTGCTCTGTTCACCCATTTCTTGCTGTTTTTTTTCGCTTGAAACACCTCGTGCGCATCACAGCCTGTTAATTCGCTCCTGAACGTCCCTTTGCAAAGGGATGACGTGTCACTCGCTCAGTTTGTCTCGTTCACAGGGGTGTTGTATAACGGGGAAAGGTTAGGACAATTCCAAGGGCCCCTTTTCTTAAACTCCTTTCTTTTCCATTAATAAAAAAACATATTGGACATCAGTAAGTGAGCATTTCTTTTCAACAAACATAATATTTTAAGTTAGGTCATAAAGTTTTAAATTGACTGTATATTATTTAGTTACTAAAGTCCAAAATCTCACCAGCTTCACAGGTTGGAAAACACATATTTAATCAACTGAAGGCAACTTGTTATTGATGGGCTAAAACACACAAAAACTTGCCTGTTTAAACAAACAAACCAGGATGCACTAAACAAGACTACCAATACCAAAATTCACATTAAAGTTTGGAGAAATTTCTCCAAAACCAAGATGGAGGTTGTTTTGTTGGTCTATTTCAAATTCCTAACATGCAATAGTAATGTTAAGAGTAATAAGTTTGAGAGAAGGAAAAAAGAAATTAGTTCAAATTTCCAGAAACCACCAGAAGGTCCAACAAACAAGAAATTCAGGGGAAGAAAAGGAAAAGATGGAGCATCCTTGGGTCAGATGAGTCTTCTCACTTTGATGTCAGAACTCAGTGACCTGCTTCAATAATGTCAGTGAATGACGCTGAGCTCATCAGAGCCAGGGAAGGAAAACTGAACTCTTAGCATGAACTTCACACAAAAAGTAAACACAATGCCGTTTCAATGCATAATAAACATTAATTGTAATTGGATCACACAAAGGACCTGCCACTACCGACTGGGTTTGGTCCCGTTTCTGGTTTGAATAGAAGCTTTGTTCTAAGGGTTGGTCTCCTACTCCATAACAAATGTTCTCAGGTGAGGTAAACCCAGGTGAGGAGTCGGCCAATCACTTTAGTTAATGTAAGAGAAATGTGACATAATAGAACCAATAGGCTAAAGTAAGAACTGAACTGATCAATTACTAAGAGTGATCCACTTATGCATCAGATAATTTCACTGATAAAATTATCAAATTAGGTTCCTTTTTTCACTTAAAGATATGGTCACTTTGAACATTTAAAACATGTCAGATTTATAAAGTTTTCTTAGAACAAAATCAGCTTTACAGTAAGACTTTTTAGCAAAGTAAACATTAAAGATTGAAACTTACAATCATTTCTGAACTACTTTAAAGGCCCAGGGATTTGGCCCGAATCTACCTTTCATGAAATGACTGCGTGGTAAAAAGAGGAAAACATATTTTACAAGTTGGGCAATTGTAAGAGCATTTATGGGGAAAAAAAGATATTTAACTTCAAAACTTGCACTCTTCACCTTTAATAACGGATTAAGTAAGATGGTTGACCTTCATGGCCCTATGTTTTGTCATGTGTAGGGCAGTCCAATTGCAGAAGGTCTTTCATAGAAACACAACATTGGCACAACAATTTATAGGTCATAGGAACACATTAGAATCAAGAAAACAGCATATTATTTTGAGAAAGCTCACATTTGAAGTTAATTTTGACTAACTTTTGTCTAAAAGGCCAACAGGTTCACTGAAATGGGTAGGAGAGCCAAGAGTCTCTGGACTTGCCTCAGAAAGCGGAAGTAGGAGCTGGGAATATAGTAAACCAGAGTAAAAAGCGTTCCAGATAACTCAGTCAGGGAAGTTGGGATTCAGAAATAAAATTAAAAGGTTAGGATTCCAACATGGCGACGGCCAGGAAAGCTGTTTTGTGTGTAGTACCCCTTATAAACATCCTTTAAAGCTGTACTTTCCACATGCAAACACCAATTTTTATTTGTTTGGTTCAGAGTTGTAGCCTCTACATGTAACACTGATTTTAGTAGCACTCTTACATCCCGGTCTTGTAAAATAATCACAGCTTACTGTTGCTAAGTAGTGGAGCTGCCATGTTAGACCCGACAATCAGCCTTAAAAAATTTCTCCGACCTTCGGAGTGGAATGTTGAACTTTAATGGTCGTTACAGTTTATTTTTTTTCGATTGGCAGCCAGGATTTCCAAGTTCCGACTGCAAAAAGAACGCAACATTATGTCCCTGTTGTGAAATGACTGAAAAAAAATCTCTAAAAACAGTGAATGGCAGTGGTTGGATGTTGATATTCTAATCGCATCCCTGTCATCTATTTGTCTAAGACATTGTTCAACACTGAAGATACATTTAAGACAAACACAACTATATTCTGTCTTCCACTGCAGCACAGCTCTCTCATCCACCAATGATAACTCACTGTTGCCCCAGAATCTTGTGACTGTGACTGTAAATTTCCAAGCACGGACACATAATAGACAAGGTCATTTTTAAATATCCTCATTAGTTGAATGTCTCCAGTGATGATTTAAGTTCTGTCATGTTCTGTCTTCTCCTGTTCGAATACAAACACTCATTTCTCACCTACCCTATCTTATTTTGCAGCATTGTACTCCTCCGTACTTTTTTGGCTTGTTTCGTTATTCAGTTTGCTTTGCCATGTTTTGGCCAAGTGACACAAGTGACACAGATACTTTCAAGTGACAAGAACTAATAATACACACAACAATGATTAATTTAATTTATAAAGTAGCCTACTATACATTTAGAACAATTCCCAAAGCACAACAAAAAAGACAAAACAAGAATCAAAGTCAGAATACAAGATAGGTTAAAATTGTAACACCCCTGTTGGTAGACATTTCAGAAACAAAAATGTGGTTAATTTTTGAATGTTTACACATGTGTAAATCTTTGTATGCACAAATCTTAGAGCTTGTAAGCAGCATAATCGTAGTCATAAATACCCTCACATTCTAAATCGTTCCTTCGCTACACTTGTTTAATTCATTGCAGCATTGTGAGGAGGGCATTAGCTAATGAAGCCACCGTGGTTATGTACGCTAACTTTGACAAGTTGAGGCTACATGTGTAGCCTTGTCACCTGGTCTGAAAGCCAGGAATTTGTAGGTTGTTTATTTTAACCATATGCTATGTCTCTTCCGTGTTTTTACTTTTATTTTGGCCTTTCTGATAAGCTCATTCTCTGTTGTTTTAGGATTAACTTTAAATCAGATTAGCTTTTGTTTTTAATTACTATAAATTGTGTGTAACTCTGTCTGTGTCTTTACCACAGTCATGCCCAAATTTCCCTATTGTGGGAATAATTCTTATATTATTATATTTGTTTCAGCACTACTCTAGATATTGAAATAGGTGACTTTGACGGATATCACCGATTTTAGCAGTTGAAAAAGAAAAATAGAAATGGCTGAAAGTCATGGAGGTCAAATGTCAGGAACAGGGTAACGCCCAAATATTGACGTTTTTTGGAAATGTGGAGCATGTGATGGATATTTTTATCCTTGCTTAATTATTTTGCATGGTGACCTAAACTAAACCCAGCTGTCTCACTGCAACAGATCAAAGGTTTACCCAAAAACGTCTGCCTAATACTCATCCATCTGCCGGGCTTTTCCAGATCATGATGGACAGCATAGACGCAAAGTGCTGTTTGCACAGTGAGTCATCCTTGAAGAGAGTTTGCTAACATCAATGGATCAGGCCTTTTGGAAGTTACCTTTTGATGTTATTAAACACACCAAACACAGACAAAAACTTAACAGGAATGGTATGAACTGAAAAACGGTACGTTGTGTTTTTATGGTCCTGTTATCAGGTTGATTGCGCCATTTGAGGGCTGTCACTGCATAAGAAAAGGGATTACAGCCTGATGAAACACCGCTGAGGAGAGGCAGTCAAGTTGCTCTGTCTCATCCAAAATCCCTGAGGCAGATATTTTCCCCCCAAAACACACACACACACACACACACACACGAACACACACACACACACACACACACACGCACACACACACAATCCTCTCTCTGTATCTAAATCTCTCTCTGGGCAATCAGTCACTGTGTAAATTTTAAATCACTAATCTGTCGTTAATCTCTGATATTGGCGTAACACTCTGGACAATGTTAGCTCTGGTATTTTGCTTATTTAAACATACGTATCTAGAAATAAAGACACATGTGAAAACCTATTACATCTAAGAACACATTGAAAGCAGAACAGGCAAACACAATTTGCATTAATGCTGCTTTGCTCAGTGTATGTAGGAAAAACTGAATTGAAGAGAAACAAAAACATAAAAAGAGACAGATGTTTTTCTTCCACTGTCTCCCACTTTTCCGAGCAACACTCTCCAGCTCATTCCACTGGGATCCCAAGGTAATCCCAAGCCAGAGGGATATACAGTTCATTAGGCTGGTTCTGGGTCTACCCCAATGCTTCCTTCTAGTTGAAAACTTTCAAATGGCTTGCCAAGAAGGCCATACCCGAACCACATTAAATGCAGAAGAGCTTCTTCAAGCTCCCCTTGGGATGACGGAGGTCTCATCTTAACACCAAAGCTAGTCCAGTTACCTTGCAGACAAAGCCCGTTTCAGTCAGTTGTATATGAAATTTCCTTCCTTGGTTCATGTTCTTCTTCTCATTACTGCAGGTAAATGTCAGAATGTTTTCAGAATGTTTTCTTCAGCTTGATACACAGAGAACACTGAATAGATGTAAATGAAAAACACCTCTCCCTGGAGTTGGAAAGGGTCTAAAAACCTTAGAATAGCTCTGTGTTTGTGGATGGGGGTGGATGGTAAACAAGGAAGTTGTTAAAGGATGAAATTTGAAAACTAAACAGAAATTCTGTACTATGAATATGTACTAAGATCTGCACTAGGATTCAACATAAATTTGACCAATCTTGTGCAAATAATCATCAGTCTTACCCTCTGTTCTCATCTGGGCATTTTTCTGTTTCTGCAGGAAAAGTTGCAGTCTTTTGCCTTCATGGTGTTTGTGGTGGTCTGCACCTTGGGGTCCATCTACCTCTGCGCTGTCCTCCCCGAAACCAAAAACAAAACCTTCATGGACATCAGCCAGAGCTTTGCTAAAATCAACAAAATACCAGTAGCTTCACCTGGCAAGGAGTTGGAACTGGTCCTATCCATTAAGCCCGAGACGAACACGGAGGCACAAGACATCGCAAAGATGGAGAGCTCCTTCTAGGTTAACAAGCTAATTACGGAAAAGGCACGGTCAAAATAAAAAAAAGGAAAAAGTTATTTTTTTATATTTATTTGAAGTCATCACCAAATGAAACTGAAATGTATACTTTTTGTACATTTCGTGGGACTGAAACGTTCAAGAATACTACAGTGTTAGAGCATTTTCTATCTCCTGATGAATGAGATTCATGCCTTGGCAAAAGGCACAAGCTGGAAGAAATTTCCACTACATTAAAAGGGATAATAAAAATTGAACATAAACATTTCCGAAAACCTTTCTTTGTTTATTTTGGTAAAACCAGAATGTAAAGATCCTATGTTGTAACATACAGTTCTGTTCAAGAGTAATAGTAGTGTGTCTAAATGCAACAAAAAAAAAATGCGTTTAGACACACTGCATAATCTATTTCAAAGCAAAACATGAAGGGAAATGTGTGACATATGGGATTGCTCTACATAAAGTGGATAACAAGGAATATTGAGCTGTTTTAAAAAAAAAAGCAATGTCTGCAAATCCATTTTGATAAATCTACCAGGTAACCTGAAGGAGTTCAAAGGTGTTGTTTTTCTGGGAAACTCAGCACTAGTAATTGTATAACCATTGTTTCTGAGAACTACCTCACATGTTGCATGGAGTCAACCATTTTCTGGCACCTGTGATCAGGTATTCCAGCCCAGGACAACTGGACTACCCTGTTCCTCTGCACCTCTTGCTTTTGCCTCGTAATCCACATGTTTGATGTCAGCCCTTGGATTTAGTTTGCCACTCCTTAATGGACATGTGGTTGTCTGGAAGAAAGATGCTGCTGTCTTACTGGTGTGTTTTTGAAGAAAAAAAAAACAATTTCGACAACACAAAAGAGAAGTATACACCTTTTTTGAACACCTTGAAACGATCATTGTTGAGTGTTTACTATTTTGTGCCTTCTATGATCCATTTAAAAGATAGCTTTCTGCTTTTGTCGTTCCCCCTAAGGGTTTGGTTTCCATTTGAAATTATTTTAACTGAGCAATCTTTCGTTTTCTACACTTCATTGAAATTTTTCCCCCTCTACAATCAATTCTTCGTAAAGTACAATGTTCTTTTGAATGTTCTTGTGAAAGAACCCATTACTCAGTTTTTCGTAAAACGAATGCAATATAGCCAGCATGTCCAGCGTTCGCTGTCTTCGTCCTTCACTAAGGGTCACTTGTTTTACACCTCTTTGTTCACCGAATGAATGAGGACCCCTGATTGAGCCCCTTTCCATTATTGATTAAGAGCCACATGTATGTCTGTAACATTGAGTACAGACATACATAAATCTAAAAGGGGTCATTCATCTAAAATCCCTACTAGTTCATTATTTGCCATGTAGAAAGAATTTCTATCAAAAACTGATTGATCTGTTTACAGCAAGCTACGAACATAAAAAAACCCAAAAATGTATAAAATGTCTTATCAAGCCAGATTTTGTATGTTTTAGACTGCCTGTATAATATTGCTGTACAACATTGTATCTTTGGATAATTTTTCATTAATTTAGAGAAATGATGATGATCTTACTGTTTAATTCTTTGCTAATAAAAATATATTTTTATGATACTATTCAGCAAATGGTGATAATGTACATTTTACAATAGATTACAATAGTCAGCATTAAACAACAGAATCTCCAGGTTTTTATTTTTCAGCTCCAAATTAAGAAGAAAAAAACCTTTGATCTGTTGCACTGAGTCAGCTGGGTTTAAAATAATTAAGCAAAGATAAAAATATCCATCACATGCTCCACATTTCCATACAGGTATACTTCTATAAATCTCTTGCTCGATGTATGACGTGACAGAGCACAGGCAGAAATTGCACATCTGAAATCCCTTATGGATGAAATGGAGTTTGAAATTTAGCTTGTTCAAGTTATACGTCAAAATTTTATGTGAACACTGCTGATTTAGGAATAAAATCATGTCCTCATCAAACAACATTAGTAAAGTTGTGTAAATTAATTGTAAATGTCATCTAAATATTATTAATGTATATTTTAGAGAAAGAAGGTCTTAACAAAGAGCACACAGCATTGACTATTTTAAATGTCATGGTAAGAAATCTTAGTGAAATGTTACCACAGAGTGATGAACAACCTCATCAGCAGGGCTGATGATGCATGTTGTTTATCACTCTATCACAGCAGAAATACCACGAGAAAAGTTGCCTGAGCAACGAGACAAATAAAGTGATTTATTTCTATTCAGATTTTTTCTATGCGCTTTGAGACTCTTGCCAGTTTGGCTGTAGTTGACTTGAAACCCAAGTTTTCGAAGGATACAGCAATGTCTGCCAATTTTCACTCCCAATTTTGGTCAGCGGTAGCCTGATGGAAGATGGCAGTGCTTTTCATCATATAAAAACATTAAGCTTGTATGCTTTGCAAAAAAAAAAAACATTTTACACCCCAGGAGCACCTCCACGTTTTGTCTCTTTACAACCTCATACTTCAGTGTACTTCATAGGGATTTTACTTGACGCACCAACACCAAGTATTGGTGAAATGGAAGAAAAGCACACGATGTTCTCGACATGTTTCAAAACCCCAAGCGTTCGTTTTGAGCCCGCTTTACTCTGGTACCTCAAAATAAAATACCATATTAAACGATTTAGCTCAAATGCACAATGCAGTGAAACATGACGGAGGCACCATTATGCTGTAGAGACACTTTTCTTCAGATAAGACGGAAAAGCTGCATAAAGTTAGTGGTTAGAATGGAGTGAGCTAAATATAGGGAAATCCTAAAAGAAAGCCAATCAAAGGGTGAAACTGGGGCAGAGGCTCACCTTTAGCATGAGAACAACCATAAACATGCAGTGAGAACTACAGAGGAGGGGTTCATATGTTGGAATGGCTCAGTAAAAGCCCTGACCTAAATCCAGTTAAATCCACAGCTGTACGCAGATGCACTCTTTCGGCTTTTTGCAAAACAGAATGGGCAGAAATGGAAAGTGTGAGGTGGGGGTGGGGGATTTTTTTCATCTCAGGTAGCTACTTTGATCCATATTATGGGTCATTTTCTGTTATTCCCTATATTGACTATGTTGGTTGGACATGGTTGTTGTCTGAGGAAAGCGTTCTACGGGTAGCTAACCTTCCAATGAAGACATCAAATAATAAAAAGAAACATGTGGAATAAAAATAACAGACAGTTTTCTGGAGGCTCTCCAGCTCTTAAAAGAGCTTCCCACCAGATGGCACGAGCCAGCGGAGGAGCTGATCTGAAAAGAAGCAGACAAGCGTAGCATTGGATAGCATTCACAGTTTGCTTCGCAGTAGGGCGTACTCAACTTGTGAAAGCCTGCTTCCTTTAAAGCTGACAATCTCGCTTCCACACCAGATGTGTGTGTCTTCCACGCCCTGATCATGCCATGTGGCCTCCGAGTTTCCATTCTGCGTTGTAGAAGGGAGGTAAGGACATTTCAGCGCATCAACTTTAACTCCCGATCACATTCCAGGGGGCTGGCACTGCAAATCCCGTTTCCCAAACTGGCGAGTAGGCAGAAGAAGTGATGCGAATAATAATTGCTGTTGTCTCTCTTATCTCTGCTCCAGCATCCTTCTCTTGAGGAGTCCTTTTCTCAGAAGCATTAGTTGGTGGGTAATTGACAGAAAGTTTTGCCGAAAATTGCTGGCGGGGAAATAATTATAATACTGTCGATATCATCCTGTATGCTTAATATGATGCACTGTGGAGTAATGCTTTACTTTCTAAGTTATTGCGCTCATCCACATACTTAACATATCCTCTCAGGATGTGGGGTAAATTGAATTTTCCAGAGCAGGAAGAGATGCAGAGTAAATACCACACATGACTCTGTCGGGTGGGTTCATTCATCATAAACTCTTATCCCCACATGATGAAAATGAGTCATGTTAAAATTAGAAATAAAAGATTTTGAGTGGGTCCTCTGGAAAGGTTTTGGGCTTTATTTTTTAAACATGACGTCCCAGTGGCTTTTAAAGCCCAAAACACATTAGGACAGAGACTGGTCCACCACAAAGATCCAGTCCTCCGGCATAAACAGAGCAATGTGAAGTGCCAGGTGGACTGTGATCAATTATACATTGGGGAAACAAAGCAGCCACTGGCCAAAAGGATGTGCCCAGCACTGAAGAGCAGCACCATCAGGCCCGTATTCTGCGTTTTATACTCATCTGCAGGCCAGCGGTCACTCTTTTAGAGATGAAGATGTTTGCATCCTAGACAAAGAGGAACACTGGTTTGAAAGGGGCGTAAAGGAAGTCATTTTGTGAAAAGAAACCATCTATTGTTAAACAGGGGATGGTGGCCTCTGGTTTCTATTGTCCCTGTCTTACAATAACACTCAGCTCCTGGGAACACCAAGCAGCCATCAGAGCACAAACGGTAACAAGTCTGATGGTCCTCAGACTGAAGACGTCTCTTGGAGAAGAGAAGAAACGTTTCAGCAGTGAACCCGTCCAGAGGACCTACTCAAATTTTTTTTTATTTTCGACCTGGATTATTGACATGCATCAGAACGTTTTCAAATCAGGTTCACTAAAAAGTCAACATCAAAGTAGCTTTGAAACTAGTTAATACGTATGATCATGGCCGCTTTGTTTGAATGGAAAAATAGCTTGAATTCAATTTAAAAGATGTAATTTTTAGGTAAATAGTATGTGATAATAAAATATAAAAATCCCCAGGGAAATATTCAAACTATTATTATTATGTTTGATCTCTTATTTTGTCAGTGCTACAAAGCATCTCTTCTAGCCCAATTCCAGCGGTACCTTTACCCGCTGACAATTGCCTGAAGGATTAGGCTTCTAAAAGCTCATGTTTGATTTACTTTGTATTGTGTTTTTTTTTTCTCCTGTCTCTTATCCCGGAATCACATAAATAATTTATCTCGTCACCTCAGCCAATTTGCACAAAAAAAAAAAAAAAAGAACATTTCACCACTCAATAAATGTTTTACCAGTACATGTAGCCATTAGCTGTATAAATATTCTGTTCCCGCACAGTTTCCCTTGGGTTATTGTTTAGAGCTAATGCTTAGATTGCATGAAAGCTCTGCCCCTTCTACCAACTTAAAGCGTTTATCACTTCTTCAAATGATGTTTGTATTTGAATATCCTGAACGAGAGCAAGAATATAGTTTCTTGAATTTGTTCGGAATATTTTCTAGCAAAATCACCAACTTTGATGTGTTGGGTATGGATTTTAAATGTTTAAAAGTTTTCCTGTTCCTGCTGGAGAAAATATTTCCCCCAGCATGATGCTGGCACCACCATGTTTCAGCGTTTTATGGTGGGGATATTGACACGTTCCCTTCATCCAATATTTTGCTTTAGGCCAGAAACGTTTAGTTTTGATCCCATAGGGCCAGAGTCTGATCTCCCACTGCTTGCTGTGCCCACAACATGTCCAGTAGCTTCTTATTGCAGTCTTTAAGCATCTGACTTTCCAAAAAAAGTTAAAAAACAAAACAACTGGACTTTTTTCCAAAGTTTGAAGACGTTTTGCTTCCCATCCAGAAAACTTTTTTGGAATGATCATGACCTGGATGACTGAGAATCTAAGAAACATCTGACGTTCTTCTTGCCAGTCTCCTATAGCAAACAGATTGGTGGAGAATCTACTAGATGTTCTGTTGACAGGATTTCCCACCCAAGCCATGAATCCAGAGTAACAATGGACCTTTTGGCTGCATCTGTAATGAACCAAACTGGAGACCCAAAACTTATCAAGACCAGGAGTGGGTTTAAACACGTTTATTTTCAAAGGTAAACTGGTGGGAGACAGGAAACCACTGGAGGCTCGTGCAGGAACCACAGAAGACGAACAGGTTAGCAGCTGCAGAAGAGTCAAGGAGTGTTCAGAAAAAGATTCAGAAATAAAGCTGCTAACCTTCTCAGAGTCCAGACAGGGCACTTGGTTCTGATGTGACTCCTCAGACCCATAGAGAAGCCAGTGGGCAGCGTTAGCGTCAGAGATGTGATCACTAAAGGTTTCAGCTAGTAACAAAGGTGTGCTGTCTTGAAAAGCTGAGGCAGCATTAGGCAGTTTGGCAGAGGCTTGATCGGGGTCCTGAGAACAGGCTTGGGCCATGCACAAATGACCGGAGATGGACATGAACGTCCAGGGATTAGACAAGGCTCATAGGTGAGGAAATCATGGGGCGGCAGTGTTTCAAGCAGTTCAATTTGTCTTGTAACTGGTGGATTGCTGGTTCAAAGCCCAGCATCCCGCCACTTACCGGTCAAGTTGATGTGTCGTCGGGCAAGACACCCCCGCCGCTTTGCCTGCTGCTGGTGGTCAGAAGGTCTGGAGGCACCGAATGTATGGCAGCCCCGCTTTTGACAGTCTGCCCCAGGGCAGCTTACCACCATCAGTGTGTGAATGACTGATTGCAATATGAGGCACTTTGGGGTCCTCGGTCTTGACAAAGTGCCATTCAAGCGCAGGCCATTCACCATACAGACACAGGGTAAGGAAATCCAGTAAAAGTGGTCAAGGCTATAAGAAGGCAATCAGTCAAGGGAACTCTGGACATCTACTGGCTATGGATTTTAATAATCTGGTACCAGCTTGCTGTCTACAGCTGGCTAATTCAGCACAGGCTACAGGTGTGCACTATGAGCTTGATTGCAATGGAGCAGGGAGAGGTGCAGAGCATGACAGCGTCTCTGATTCATGTCCACATTTCCCATCACTGTTGGTTTAGATGGAAGGACCATGGTTTGGTAGTTGTGCTCCGCTCCTTTCATCTTTAAATGATAAATTGAACATTGCTCTGTTGTATTTAAGGCGTTGCAATATTGTTTTATAATCAAACTGTAAATATTTTTTTTCCCAAAACTTTAGCCCTTTGAACTTCATGAAAGGTTTGTTTATTAAGGCCTTCACAGAACTGCTGTTTTATTATGGAAATTAAATTGCAACCACATGGACCGGGTTGACTAATTATGCCTCCGAATGCAGTTGGTTGCACAAGAGTTATTCAGCGGTATCCAGATTAAACGAAGCTAATTACAACTGCACGCCTCTTTGATTTTATTTGTGAAAGTAGAAAACAATGTATGGATTACCTTCTGCATCACAATGTTGCTCTACTTTTTGATCTGTCATTTAAATCCTGCTAAAATACATCGAAGTTTGTGGGTGTAACGTTCACACACTGAAAGGAGTGTGAACAGTTTTGAAAAGCATTTCTAGAGACGTTATTCCACCATTTTAGAAAAAGTTTTCCAACTGTTACTTCAGAAAGCTTTTTTGTAAAAAAAAAAAAAAAGGAAAAAAAAGTCTTCTTTGTCATTATGATTGTTGTTTGAACACCAAACAAGTTTCTGAGCCCCTGCCGACTTTGAGTTAGGGTCAGATGTGATTTTCTGACTCCGGGAAATGGTTAACCTGCAGACTCCCAGTGCTTTGCTTTAACAGCAGGCTTTACACTTCTGAGCAGTGCTGCTTCACTGATAAATACAGCTGTTTTTGTCACCATGTAGTCTGACTCAGCAATTCAACTGTGACAACCCTGCAGGTAATCCTAAAGCAGAAATCGGTGTTTGTCTAGTAAAACCGCACGTATGTCTTCCTGCAACTTTCTCAAACTAAACATCCTATCAGAAAAGTGTCCACCTTTTCTGTCTTGTTACAACAGTTTGCAATGAGAGTCCACCACATTAGACAATAATATCACTGCTCCCCTTTCATTACTGCAACAATCATGTTAGTTAAGCATTTGGCATCAACCTTACTAACACACACACACACACACACACACACACACACACACACACACACACATATATATATATATATATATATATATATATATATATATATATATATATATATATATATATATATATGTATATGTGTGTGTGTATGTATGTATGTATGTATATATATATATTTATGTATGTATGTATATATATATATAGGGAGATCTTTGCAGGCTTTATAGCATACATACATACATACAAAACAACACCGTAGGATGTTACCTGTTTTGTCTTGCAACTTATTCAAACCTTCAATATTTTGTGAATGCTTTGCTGATCACTGTATACGTAAATAAGAAATATCTTGAACTTTTTTTTTGCACAATTAGCCCCGTGTTCAGCTGATATTTATTAAGAAACAATAGCCACTTTTCCAAAGCAACATTGACCTCTTGTATCTCAACCACCCACACCAGCATCTTGAGGCAAATTTGAACGCTCACATGATAAACTCCTCTGAGCCTTTTTGGTTAACTGACCGGAGAGTTGATTATTTGAACCCTGCCGCCCAGCAGAAAGGTTTAGGGGGGTATTTATGAAAGATGCGAGAAGTTCAGCTAAGGTTTTGATGATTTAAGGTCTGCGACCTCTGTTGACATCTGCTCCTAATAAAAACAGAGATTTGGCTCAGGGGCTCTTTGTTGGCAGCTCCATTATGAGCCTGTTTGTGTCCTGAAGCACCTGCTTTCTCTTCTGGTCTCTGCGGTGCTGTTCGCCACAAGTGAGCTCCAGCACTTTAGACAGCTACAAGTAAATATTGAGACGGTGTAACTGTCTGAAAACGTGGGAGTATGTTAACAAGGCAAAACTGCAGAAGAAAAGAAAAAGTCTCCTCTCAGCTGGTATATGTGAGTATTTCTCAGGCACAAACTTGCCTATGATCCATTTTTAACTGAAGAAGAAACTTTTACCTCACATTTTAGGTTCATTTTATTTGCAGATACACAAAGAGCTGGTTAACAGCTAGTCTGAAACTTAAAAATCTGATCTTTTTCCAATCAAAGGACACACCATTCCTGAGCAATACCAGGTTGAGATGACCGGTCTTCTGTGTTGAAGCTGTTACAGAAGGAAGAAAGCTCAAAGTCATATATCGCCAGCATCTGTGAGGTGTTAAAAAACAAGTCTGAAGAGCCAGAAAAGCTGTCGGAAGCTACATAAAAAGGATCTTTTTTTTTTTTTTTTTTTTGGGTGGTGGGGAGGGGGGTTAGCGACAGGATGTCGGCTGTTTATTCAGGCTGCTTCAACAGATACAACTTTAGTAGGGTTGGACAGTTCACTGCTTTGTCCTTTTAAATTTTTGCAGTTAGACTATTTCGTCCCTGACTTTCAGATTTGACTTCAGTTCCCACTCACATTGGGGATGTTTTGGTGAACTGGCAAATCGGTGAATTAACCTGCAGCAAACTTCACCATATAATATGAATGCTGAATGCCTTACATCAAAGTTGCTGATTTATTCTTTCAAGTTTTTATCCTCCCTTATTATTATATACTGGATTGGAAATTCCCCAGTAAGGAAAAAGCTAATGGCTTTCCTAAAATGTCACAATTCCAACTATCTTCCTTTATCCAGGCTAAGGAATGGCAAATGTGACTCAAAAGAAATACTCTGGCAGGGTTGCGTAGGTTTTTTTGTCAAGTTTTATCTATTTAATTTAGTTTTCTTGAGCCTGGTGTCTAGCGGAAAAAAAAAAAAAAACATCCAGCCTGCTTCATGTATGCTTGGCTTGTCAGCCACCTGGATGCAGATTGTGTTGCGAGTTGATGTGGAATTGGACAGATGAGAGAACAGGTGTCTCATCTTGAATGTAAAAATTGAATGGAGAAACTAAAAAAAAAATATAATAGAGGCACAGGCCAAGAGGAACTGGAGAACATGTGATTAAAAACCTAAACAATGAAGCCAACAATATCAGGTGAGGCACGTAAGGACAGGCATGGCTGTACATGGAAGGGACTGATGGAGGATGAGTGAAGGAAACTGACTGACATATTCCTACTAGTGAGGTGATTAGTGACATAAGAACCAGGTGAGTCCAATTATCAGAATGCAGAGCAGCAGGATGGAGGAGGAGGACCAAAGGAGCTAAGGTAAATTACCACAGAAAATAATACACAGGATGCCAGAGCAGCTTACTGAACCAAAAGCTAGAGACCAAAGGCCTTTACACGCTCCATGTAAAAACAGAGCAACTGTGTTTTAACCCCCTGTGCTGCAGAAATAAAACATCATTCTGTCATTGCAGCTTGTTCTTGACACACATTCTGGGCAAAATCTTTTTATTTGGAGTTGGCCATCAAACATTGTGTGATTGATCTGAAACTTAAAGTGGGCATGGCTTCTGCACTCTCAAATGGAGCCAAGTGGGGGGTCTATGGAGACTTCTTTTGAGGTAAGAAATGTCACAGCCAGAGCAAACCTTGTTTGTGTTATTGCTTCCGCCACTTAAATACAATTTTCTCGTCCTCTTGTGTGGTTGTGGAGTTTGCACAGGGCTTCGCAAGGAGAAGTACAGTATATGCAAATCAGATCTGCCTTTTTTCAACAACTCCAGGCAGGAGAGGAACCTATAGATAAAGGGCATTCGTAATAGAAAACTATAACCACGAGATTTGACCTTACTTTTACTACTATTTAGCCGTTTTGAGAAGTCTGCTTAACACTGTGCAGTACCTTTCCGCTTTGTGTTTGTTTAACCATGAAAAGATTTGCAAAAACAAAAATTCTTTCAGACTCTACCCTGTTGCTCTTCCTATTTGTTGAGAGCCACTTTCACCATATAGCTGCAAAAATAGGAACATGATGACTGTTACAAACCAGTTATAAACCAGGTATAGAAATTATGTGTTTGCACATCTCCAGCAACAAGTCACAATTTAATCGTTACTGCCTTTTTTAGACTAATAGTCACTTCTGATGTCTGAGTACTCGCTAAGAATAGCAACAGTCTCTAAATTAGCAACACTGCACAAAAAATATTTACAGTTAGTAATGCTAAGCGCACCAATCATGCTAACTGCAAATAAAATATACTAAAGGCAGCTAAAAAGGTCAGCTTAGTAATCTTTTGTTTGTTTGTTTTAAGTGAGTAAAGCCCTCGTTATAGAGACTTGTTACTAATGTAATTAGTCATTGACCGCTGGCTTGGAGGATGGAATGAAATGTTTTAGATGGTGCTAATCACATTTCCTAAAAGGAAAACTGAATTGCAGGTAAAAGCTTTACAAAAACAAATGTATCCACAAGCCTTTTTTGAGTACACCTCACATAACTAACCTGTCTTATCTCAGTTAATGCGACCATCTGAATCAGAATCAGAATCTGAAATTACTTTATTAATCCCCATAGGGTCATTCAACTTAGCGACGAAGTTCCAGAATTAAGGCAAAAACAATATAAAAGTATAACAGAAAATTATTAAAACAGAACTAAATTAAAGCTAGACTAAAGAAATGACAAAAATTAACATCTATAGCAATTTAGGTGATCGTTATGTTCATCCAATTTGCTGCTAATTCACACAGTATACAAAGAGAAATAGTCTCTCACAGTCACACAGTGACATTATTACAACTTGTCGGTCAGAGGTAGGAAGTGATTTCCGCTGTCTTTCAGTTGTATAGCATGGGTGTCTGAACCGTTTATCGAACATGTTCCTATGGCTGATCAGCTCGTCATGTAGAGGGTGGGAACAACAGTCTGGACAGACAAGATTGTCTTTATTTTGGACAGTGTCTTCCTCTTCAATGCCACTGACCTCATGGCTCAAAGTTCTTGTCCTTTGTTAATGAGGGTTTGTTAGAACAAATCAAACATCTGATATGGATGTAGATAGTTTGCAAATCTCATCTATAAGAAACCAGACATTGAATTTGCAAGTAATGCAAAAAAAAATAATAATAACTTGAACACTGTTGGCTTATTTACTGTATATTTAAGATTATTTATTTAATGTTTGATCTTAAACGGCTCAGATTCTGGCATGTTTTGAAGATCCAAAAACAGCAGTCTTTTCACTACCTTTGTCTCCAGGTAAATCAAAAGGTAATCCTCCTCAAACATGGTTTGTTGTTAATTAAGTACATGTAAAAACTTTTAAAATGCTGTACTAAACGTTTACTGTGAAAAGTCACATAAGATAAGAGGGTTTAACTACAATAAACGTTTTGTGTGGGTTTTAAACAATTCAAATTCATTACTGGATTCAAAAAAGCTTCTCTATATATTTTTTTTTCTGATACCTTTCAGTAAATATTTTAAAAAGCGCAGATGATTGCTGCTACTGTGTTAGGTGGAAAGTGATGTCAGAGAGATGAAACTCTCACACAGAAATTAGTAGTAAAGGGTGACAAAGCTGGCATCTTACATTAACAACAAGAAATGACTAATCTAGCCTTGTTATTAGGTGTTAAAAGGTCGCTGTCAGCATTTGGACCAGCAGAGGCTCAAAGTCTAATGTAGAAGCAGGTCAATAAATTACGTTTGCAGTGGCTTTATTTAAGAACTTGCACCAAGCCCCTCTCTGACCGACAACAATGTCTGCCTTTTATAGCGGTGTACCCTGAACGTCTTGCTGAAAGGACCCGATGAAGGGGATGATCAGAAAACAAGAAATAAACAATACTTACGCAAAGCTAACATCCAACACAATAAATGAAACCTAACAAATATTGACATAAATACAGATCATTTCAACTAAACAAATCTAAAGTCAATCAAAAGAATAGTTCAGATTGAACAGAATTCCTTAAAGCTCTACCGTCCTTCCAAATGGTTTGCTCCCAGAGCTTTTCAGCAGCACCTGCAGCTGGTTTCTCCCTTCTGCTGCCACACCCTGCTGAGGAGCCAAACCAGGAAGAGGTGAGTGCTTTTAACTAAACAAGTGTGTTGTTAAATCAAGAAATCAAACAAGAAGAAATTGAAGGAAACACAAATAGACATTTATATCTACACTCCCTTTACGCAGAACGTATGGCAATTCCCCCTGCCTCTCCAGAAGGTATATTTAAATGTCTGAACAAAAATACAATAAAAATAAAACAACTCACTGCTTCGTCTCTAACTTAATCAATAATCTCATTTCCTGACCTAATGGCACCTATCTCCATTACGGTCCCCGTAGGTTGTGTCACTCTTCCCGAGTCTAACTAATTGAGACTATTTCTACAGCACAAAGCGGATGGGAAACACAACCTCCCTGCAGTTCCATTAAGTCAAGGCTTTCTGAAGAGGTGCACGCTTACGGCACATACGTATTCACCATCTATCGAGCCACTATACGCACAGACTGAATTCCTGAAGGCAGCTCTCTCTGTCTCTCCCACAGTGGCACAAACACACAAATAATGATGAGATAAGCATCGCTTACCAAAATCCCACCTCTCCACGGGTGCAACCTGTGCAGGGTATCTGATGGTGGTGGGGGGCGGTGCACTCCACTTCATGCCTGACTGACCTTGTATAGTGCAGCAAGGGCAGAGCAGCCAGGCAGCAAAGCGTCAGATATTACCACCGTGGAACCAGGAGGAGGGGGACCATCTCACTGACGAGCCAGTCGAGCTTATGAGCGTGTTCTTCGCAGCCAGTGCAGCTGCTCTCGCCGCACAGAGATTCATCAACTTTCAAGACCTCAGTCTTTGCGACATGTAAGAATCTGCAGCGTCCACTGCAGCACAAAGCTCTACATTTATTTCCTCGTTAACAAGCACGGAGCGTGCTGTGGTGTGGCAATTTCATCCTATATGGATTCTATAGTTGTACTATCACAAAGTGAAGGGTTTAAATTTTTTAGGAGAATCCAGCTGTATCCTACAGATGCTAAGAGAGAATAGATCAGAGCAATATAGACCAACACAGATAATATCCGAGGTACCGCAGAAAAATATCAGCACTCAGTTTCGGCATACTGTTTTTCTATAGGTGTCAGATAAGAGGAAAGTGTATTAGAGTGCCATAGCAGGCTCTCCCTACACCGATAAGTTTCCAGGGGTCTATTGATTCTATCTTAGCATAGTTTTACAGACATAAAGGTATTTTTTTTTGTGCAATGCCTTGGAAAAATATAAATAGCTGTTTAACTTTTTCTGATTTTTTTTTTTCATGTTACAACCACAAACATGACTGTATTTTTATTTGGAAATTGTGCGATAAACCAACACACAACCTTTTGCTGCAATTACACCCAGGAAATGGTTTTCCTTCCAAAGCGGCTCAGGCTTTGATGGTGAGTTCATGTCGGCATGTCAAGTCCTGCCACAGATTCACATTTGGATTCAAGGGGAGCTCCGGCTGTATGTGTAGGATTGTTGCCCTGCTGGAAGATGAACCCCTGCACAGGTTGTATGTCTTTAGCAACATTTAATTTTTTTTTTTTTTTTTAGGGACTGGCCCGTATATGACTTTATCAGTCTTTCTATCTACTCTGAGCAGCTTCTCCACCGATACTGAAAAAAGCCATAGTATGAAACTGTCATTGTGTTTTACAGTTGGATTGCAGTATTACGGGTGATGTGCAGTAGCCAAAACTTTCATCTGATCAGTGCACATCCTTCTATGTATTTGCCATGTCCCCTATGTGCCTTATGACAAACTTTAAATTGGACTTCTTGTGTGTGTGTGTGTGTGTGTGTGTGTGTGTGTTTTTTCATCTGCAATTACGCACATTTTATGAGATAGACCATGTTGCCCTTCTCTATTAAATGATAATTAATAAGACACATCCCACATTATTACATATAGGCTCGAGGTTCTGACCTGATAAAATATGAAAAGGCTCAGTGTTATGAATACAGGCTCCTTGATTCTGTTTGAGAAACGTCCTTTTATGTAAGACAAACAAAACAAGCTACAAGCTTTTACCATCTCTTTTCAGCTAACTTTAGCCTCCGAAACTTACCCTGCAGATTCTAGTCTTTTGGCTTTTAAGAAATTAATTTTTATCATCTTCACTGCTACTTCGTCTCCGATCCCAAAGATGTCTACAAAACTTCTTTTGAAACAAGCCAGTCATTTATGACTGTGAAATAAATACTTTTGTTTTGATTGTTTGTTTTTTCAGTCAGTTGAAATGAGCAGTGAGTTTTGCACATTTTGCCATGGAGGTAATGAACTGATGGTCCAAGCTGTTAAATTTCAAGGTAGCAAAGGAGGGTAAATCTAGACCATTAAAACAACAAGCTTTAATCATCGGATAAAATGGTACACTCATTACGTCGCCATCCTGTTACAATGGCTCAAAATTGGCTATTAATCTATTATACTATCCCACATGGGGAAGCATACTGTCAGTGTGTACATACAGTATAGTGTGAGAAGTGTATAATGCACTGCTCTCAAAGTCCAGTCCTCGAAGGCCTAAAACCTTTAGGTCCGACTCTGCTTTAACAGGAAGCCGGAGTACCCGGAGAGAACCCACGCATGCACAGGGAGAACATGCAAGCTTTATGCAGAAAGACCCCAGGCCAGGATTTAAACCCAGGACCTTCTTGCTGTGAGTGCAGTGCTACCCATTGCTAATGTGCAACCTATTATTATTATTATTATTATTATTATTATTATTATTATTATTATTGTTGTTGTTATTATGTTGTTGCTTGAGACCACAGAGCTCTTGCTTTTCCAAGCAGAGCTCTTGCACCAGTTTGAAAATTGGCCTTCATAGCCTAAAAAACTGTGGGAAGACTCGAGATTGTGATATCAGTGCCTAGTAAATATAGAAACAGCTTCAGATTCCCAGCGTGTTTGGTTAATATTATCATTAATGAAAGCTGACAGCCTATTAAGTTTGCTGTTAACTAATCAAGTAAGCAAGCAAGTAGGACAAGAAATGATTAATAAAGTACTCCCAGCAACTAACGGCTCTGTAATTAAACTCTACGTAACCTCAGGCTTCTGTGGAATGCTGAAAGTTGTTTACTTGTTAATCCCATCATGTTAATTTCTGCAGACTCCAAAACATTATTTTGACAGCTTGTGTTTTTACAAATCATAATAATTTATCATGCTAAGAAACTATCTGAGTTGTAAGGGGTAAAAAACAAGATTCTGACAGGGTCATAAATGTGATTTTATCCTGGGATAAAGCATAAACTTTATGTTTACTGTAGTCAAGCTCCCACTGGCCTGAACCTCAAACTTTATATCTCTGATCATATCATTTTTAATAATAAATCTGGTGGTTTTTCCATTTTTGAATCCCATCTTCCAGCTGCACTAAATCACTGATTTGCCTTTCTTGATCATCTTAATCAGCAATGCTTCTTCCAGAGCTTCAGGAAAAAAGCACTGGAGCTACTTAAAAAACTGAACTAGCTAGCACCTGTCGCTGAAATTATGCTTTTAGCTGCATCTTTTGGTGAGAAATAGGATTCTTGAGACTAAATTAGCCTGTTTTGAACACTAACATACTGATAAATTACATGACAGTGGAAAAAGAAACAGGACCCTTCTCTGCCTAAAACAAATTAATGCACCTATTACTGTTGTAGAGTCTGAAAGGAAACATTATTTATCCTCTTGTCAGGTTTTATATTAGCAGCTTAAAATAATGTAAGTTTTCTTTGCTTAAAAATACAGAGGTAATCTTCTTTTTCACCTGTTAGGAACTATGGATGCAGCAATACTTCATTCAGACCCAGTCTATACCTGCCAGAGCCAAACTGCCAGAGACTGGATGCAAAGAGAAGAGAAACAGTGAGTACAGATGTCTAAAATCCTATTATAGAAAACTAAAAGTGCGGAAAGCCTGAGTTCTTTTAAATCAAGATTAAAAACACATCTGTTTAAAATTGCCTTTGACTGTTCTAGTTAAACAGTTTTACTGTTTTTAATGTTCTTTTTTGTTACTACATTCTATCCCTACTTGCTTTTATTCTATTTTCTATCTACATTTTATTATTTTGCTATATCTTAATCATGTAAAGCACTTTGTATTGTCTTGTACTGAATTGTGCTATATAAATAAATTTGCCTTGCCTTGCCTTGCCTATTAATCATGTATTAATAAGCTTTAACTTGCAGACATTGTTGGTGATTCACACATGGACATTGAAGTATACAACAATCAGAGGGTGAAGGGGTTTCAGTGGTCAAGAAAACTCAAAGGGACGTTAAATTTTTCAAACATCTGAATACAGCTGTTCAAATCACTAGAAGGAAATTGCAGAACTATTGAAGTAAATTTGAAGCTAATACGTCAAACCTGCAGTGCAATATTTTTTGTTTATATGGGGTATGGTAATTTCTATAGCAGCATTCATAAACAAGGTAATTCTGCTTTTCAGGAAAATTGAAAGAGCAGGGTGGGAAAAAAAATCACCTGATGCATCAAAAACATGAGTTTTCATCATCAAAAATCATCAATCACATTAAAAGAAACAGATGTTGAAATTAATACATTTAAACAATATTTCTGCACATCTTTTGTAACTCTGTCGCGTGAGCAGGCAGCCTGTTCCTGCATCACCCAACTCAGCCCTGATTGTTTTTTCTTTTTATCTTGTTTTACATATGGGGTGTGTTTGAGTTTTTATTGTCTACCTTTTGCACATTATGGAGCTGAACATTTTATGAACAACTTTGTTTTTGTTTTCTTTTTGAGGCATGAGTGTTTGGAGACGTGCTTCTATTGATTACAACATCAGAGCTCTTGGTAGCTCTGCTGTGCCGCCTTTCACCAAGCGGCCTATATTCCCTTCATGCGAAGACGGAGGAAGTGCAGGACACGCGGCGGCATCAGACGGCACAATCAAGAATCTTTATTGTCATTATGCAGCCATAATGTGAGACAATCGGAGGAGAAGGCCACGTCAGAAACTTGAGACTGGACTCTGACTCGAGGCGAAAGACTTCAGACTTAGACTTGGGAAAAAAGGGCTTACGCACATCTATGACTATAAGATGGGAAAGGCTAAGCTGCACATGCTAGGCAATTAAATAATGAACTTAATAACATTAATTTAGCTTTAGCAGGGTGAACTGAGCAACTGGCACAACTCTGCCTGCTTGTTTGGTCATAACAGTCCAAATGCTGTCAGAACATATAAAAATTACACGTAACAACAAGATGGCATCATTTCACATTGGTGTTTTTGCCCTTCATTGTATTTTACACATATGATTATTTTACACATGCATATTATAGACTGATTTAAATAAAACATTGTCAGAATAAGATAAGATAGACTGTATTGATCTCACAGTGGAGAAATTTACGTGCATAAAGTAGATGGCTAGAAGAATTCACGTATCTAGTTTACTATCTAGATGTCTAACCATTAGCATAAATTATTGAATTGGGTCAAGTTCATTTCAAGATGTTTTGTTTTCAGATGTTGGACAATGAGACCTGATTATAACAATTATAGTTATTATAAGACAGAAAACTGAGCTATGTAACAGAGATATCAGTCTTGGATACTTTCCTCATTTCCTGGAATTCCACTCCATTTCTAAAGGAATCACCACAAGTGTTGACCTATTACTTCTAATTGGTGTGTTGCTCAAAGGATGTACCTGCTTGAATAACATACGATCTCCAGATGACACAATGGGATCTATGATTGCTTTTATTCTTGAGCTCACAGCAATCACCAGAAGGTGAATTGTGTCCCAAGATTGAATATCTACTTTGAATCTTTAGCTCTTCAGGCTTTGAAAGATAAATATATGGTGTTATTTCCTTGCATCATTGTCGCAAGATGTTGACTATTTAATTGGAAATGTAATTTTGCTTACCTTCACTGTTACCTCATGATTAAGAATGATGACAGCAAAATGTTTATATGTCAAAAGCACATTTTAAATGGCCTCTCGAATGATACTAGGCTATTGATTGAGACCGAGAAAGATTTTCTGCGTCTGCTATCTGTTGTAATAGTCTTCTGGATGACTATTAGACTGAAAAGGCCATTTTTTCCGTATCTGAATTGCCGAAAATAAATCCTGTTCTACACAGACAGACCGAAAATATAATTACTATCTAATGAAGAATAGTCTGTCAATTACCAGCTCTTTGAATAGTGCTAAGTATTGTAATGCTGCTCAGTGACAGACGAGTAAATGTTGGTCAGAGTATGTGTCTGTTGGTGTCAGAGAGAATAACACCTTTCATCTCCTAAAAAGTTTCCAATGACAGTGTGCCAGTGTGCCATCTGTACAGCTGCTGATTGCAGCAGTCTAAAGAACAGAAGGTTAAAGTGGAGCTGCGCCACGTCCAACCTTCCAGCTCCATAAATAGACTGGCTGATGTTCACTCACTGGAAGTCGTTCACTTATTTTCCACCCCCTAATCCCAAAATGAATAAGTCCTTAAAAGACAAAAATGATGCATGCAGATTTTTTTAATTTTATTTATTTTTTTATCTGAAATTCTTTACTTGTTCCAGTAGAGCATTATTTGCGTAATGGAGCATCATCTGACTGGAAGCTCTCACAGTTATAACCCTGGATTAGCTTTTGTCTACAGACTAAATCTGAGCACCATGCAACGTGCCTGAAATTATAATGATTCAATGAGAGAATTTGTTCTTTTATGACCTCATCAGATGCACAATCTGTTGTCGGTCTTGTGCAGCTCCGGTCTCTGGGTGTGCACACAACTGAAGTAAGGCAAGGCAAGTCAAGGCAAATTTATTTGTATAGCAGATTTCAGTACAGAGACAATGCAAAGTGCTTTACATGATTAAAATACAGAGGGGAAAAAAACAGAATAAAAGCAAGTAGGAATAAAATGTAGAAACAAAATAAAACACGGAAAAACAGAAACTAAAAGCAAACATTAAAAACAGCTGGACTACAAAGTTGAACTAATGATGTTTCAGTAAAACAGTTCAACTAGAACAGTCGAAGGCAATCCTAAACAAATGTGTTTTTAATCTTGATTTAAAAGAACTCAGGCTTTCAGCACTTTTACAGTTTTCTGGAAGTTTGTTCCAGATAAACGGAGCATAGGAACTAAATGCTGCTTCTCCTTGTTTAGTTCTGGTTCTAGGTATGCAGAGCAGGCTGGAGCCAGAAGACCTGAGTGGTCTGGAGGGTTTATACACCGATAACAAGTCTGTGATGTATTTAGGTGCTAAGCCATTTAGGGATTTATAGACTAACAGAAGTATTTTAAAGTCTATTCTCTGAGATACAGGGAGCCAGTGTAAGGACTTTAGAACTGGGGTGATGTGCTCTACTTTCTTAGTCTTAGTGAGGATGCGGGCAGCAGCGTTCTGGATCAGCTGCAGCTGTCTGATCCACTTTTTAGGCAGAACTGTGAAAACGCAATTGCAGTGATAAATTTTACTAAACATAAACGCATGGATAAATTTTTCCATGCGGAGACATTAGTCCTTTAATCCTGGAAATGTTCCTCAGGTGATAGAAGGCTGACCTTGTCACTGTCTGTAAATGCTTTTGGAGGTTCAGGTCTGAGTCCATCACTACTCCCAGATTTCGGGCCTGATCAGTGGTTTCTAGCTGAAGTGACTGAAGCTGTGCGCTAACAATTTTCTTTTGAACGTGTTTATTTTGAATTAAATAAAACATTTCAAAGGTATAATAATTTCTCTCATTTTGCCTAATTACATGTAACCCTGCAGGTCATCCCTGGAATTCTGATGCATAGAATAAAATATCTAAATCTAAACTGTCACAGGGGGTAAACACAATAAAAACATGCTTTATCTGCAGCATTGCTCATTAAAATGGTACATTACTGATTTATTAAAACTAAATACAATAGGTACACTTAATGACATTATATAAGCCATTAGGTATTATGGTTGGCAAGTACTTTTACTTTTAATACTTAAGTAGTTTTAAAAGCTTGTACTTTCTTACTTTTACTTAAGTAAAATAATAATGTGGTACTTTGACTTTTACTTGAGTAAATTTTTGTCTGTGTATTTGTACTTTTACTTAAGTACATTGTATGAGTACTTTCTCCACCACTGCTGGGATGTAAAGTTACCTACTGACACAAAAAAGTGCACAGCCTGAACCGTGGGATAATACAGTCTGGTAAGTAGGTTCTCCTTGGCTATTGGCTGGGCTGGGCTGCTGGCATCCTCATATTCTTCTATGGATGATACACTTATGATGAGTCTAGTATCACACATGATACTAGACTTGAATGCTGGCTCCAAGTTTATCTACTAGGTTGTAGCTCTCTATCACTTAGAAGTACTCCTTCAGTAAAGTACCGTAGTGCTCCTGTGCTCCTTTTGCGCGTCTGCTCAGTCTTTTCAAACCCCCAGTCGGTCGTGGCAGAAGGCTGTTCATATTGAACCTGGTTCTGCTGGAGGTTTCTTCCTGTTAAAGGGGAGTTTTCTTCTCCACTGTTGCTACATGCATGCTCGGTATGAGGTGTTGCTGCAAAGTCAACAACATAATACAGGCTTCAATGACTCAACGCAATCTGCTGGGTTTCCTTACATAGAAAACTTTTGGCCAAATCTGTCTGTATGATTTGACTCTGTAAAGTGCCTTGAGATGACATCTGTCATAAAGCTATATAAAAATAAACTGATTTGGTTTGATTTAATGTTGACCATACTGCATAATGTAGTCATATTTGTATCAAATAGTAGACATTGATGCATGTGTGCATATCAGTATGAGGAAACAATAAAGTTTACAGTTTACACTTAAGTCCCAAAGTATTATTCAGTTTGTTTGGAGATCACATATACATACAGTGTCTGTACAGGGTAAAGAGTATTTTTATTAATCCTGCACATGCTTAGATGTCTTAAAGAAGTGGGTTTTTATTATGTTTCATAAAAATGATTAAAAAATACCTGACTCTTATGTTTTTTCAAAACTCACAAGTAGTATATGTTTATAGATTTAACAGTGTCAACACAACATTTTACCTGTCTGTGTGTGTTTTTTTTTATCCAGGAGAAAGCTCTGTGTGGGATAAACATCCCATTAGACTTGGTGACCATGGACATCACAGGATCCATATCAAAGAATTCCTGTGTGTGGCTGATATAAAATGGCTCAGGGTTTTGCAAAACAACCTAAAAATCTTGGAGTGACGTGATGGTGGCAACCATTAAGACACTGCTTGAGATTTAAATGTTTTCTACTGCCATAAATAATTTATTGTTTACAGATTCTTTTCTAGCCAACCTTACAGTGGTCTCTTCATTTAGAAATCAAATATGCTGCCACTATTCCCAAGTGAAAGCCATTTCCTTTTATAAACAGATCTGGTTAAGGAGTTAATTTCCTGATCCTGCAACCTCACAAAAGCTGCACACAATAACAAACTGATGAAATGGAAATGCAGCTTGTAGAAGGGGGAAAGATATTTAAATGAATAACTTTTTTTCTTTACCTCTTGAAAGGAATGTGTAGGATTCTTGTCTTTCCCATTCTAAGATTTTTAAGCATATGAAAAACATTTTTCTTCAACAAAGGAAAAATTGACTTGAGAGCAATAAAAACTGGACCATATATCAATCAATCAATCAAATTTTATATGAAGAAAAATATAAATCCTCCAAGAAATGCATGAGATTGCCTAAGGAGTAATAGCAAGTATTTTAATGCCATCATTCTGAAAGGACTTAATTCTTCAAGGTGAGCACACATAGATCATGCTTTAATGTTTCTTTTAAACGGAAAAATAAGAAGCATCCACAGGCTGTTTCTTTCTTGGGTTATGTAACCTTCAGCATAATTAGAATTAGTCCCGTTCCTGTGATTTAACCATATCAGCTAAGTTTTATTAACATTTTTGTAAAAATAAATAAGAAAGATACTTTTTGTCAATATGTTGCAGTATATGATGCATTGTAAACCGCAAATATGTTATACATGATATTTATATCTTATTTACTTCTATCATATAAAATGACATCAAACTGTATATAAAACGAATTTTTGTTTACAGCCAACCATGAAACAGACAGACAAGTTAAAAACAGACATAAATAATAAAAAAAAAAAAAACAATACAAAACACACTGATTGTATAATTATCAACTAAGAGACAGAAAAATATTGGTATTCATTGAAACAATGCCAGTTTTGGAAATGAGTGACGGAGGAAATCCGATGACTAACGATGAAACAGCTGAAAAACCAAAAGAAACCAAAAGCGTAAATACTTGCCTGGTAAACACACAAACATCACAGTGCTTATGCTAAGATGTAAAAGAATAAGAAGAATATTATAAAACAGATATGAAAGCCCTTGAAAAACTAACCACAAACTAAAAGAGAAGTCAAATAAAAAAGCATGTAGAAATAACATAGCATTTGCAAAAGTTGATAGTAGCTATAATTAGACTTAAACAATAAAACAAAAATTGATTATCAATACTTACAGATCAAAAACCAAACTGAATAGATACGTCTTTACTTCACATATGCAGTAAAAACATTAAAACTCCCAACGGCTCTCAGGTCTTCAGACAGGCTGCTGGGGGCCATTAGTTGTAATATCTTTAATGTATTTTTCAACCTAAATTTGAATCAAATATGACAGAGTTTCTTTGATCTGATCTGAGGGGTTCATGGCTAATACAAAATCAAAGTGATTTAGGGAGTTTCTCTCTCTGAGGATTATTAGAGACGATATTTTCTCTAAAGGCAGTTCTGTACAATTTTAGCAAGAGAGACAGGACTCTTAATGACTCCCAATTTATTGAAGAATGGCATATGAAGAGAAAATAATTCAGCATCTGCATTACATGTGACTAGAGAAATCTGTTCTGTTTTTATTCTCAAAGATATTTCACTTCTCCTCAAGGAAGCTTCATAGGTTCAGAGCTTAATGCGTCCGCATACATTTCTTTACAGACTCGGCGTTGCTTTTCTCCAGGCCTATGATTTGCATATCAATTGTTCCTGTAGCCGGGTTGGCAATCACAGAGCTTTCTTTTCTTTATACGCACTAGACTAGAAATAAACAAGAAGCATTATTATTAGTGCTTTTGTTGCAGCTTCATTCCACTGCCTATGAATCTGGAAACATGTGAAGTATGAAAAAAAAAAAAACAAGATATTGAGGGAAACACCTCTAATAAGCTGATTTTGGAGTTCTGTATTTGGTCAATACCTACCTAAGACCACCCTGCTGACAATTTTGTACAGATTAATTTCCCACCCTAAACCAGAAACTACCATCAAATTGTCTTGATGAGGAAACTGGACAATAGGGAGGTGAGGACATAATTTATATAAAACAAATAAATATGAGCCCTCATGTTACATTCTACATTTATTGGGATGATGAAGTATTCCTTTCACAGAGTGATATTCTGCAAAAAGCTATCTCAACTTTAGCGAGACGAAGGGCAACAAAATTGCGATGTTGCACATTTCCCTACAAATTTAGGAAAGGAAATGTCAAGCTAATTCAGCTTTTTTCAAGGTCTTTCACGTCACTGTATCTAATTGTGCAATTGCCCAGGGACTCGGATTTTAGTTTCTGTTTGGCTAACGCTGAATCATTGTGCAATGTCTTGCAAAAGTATCCGTTCCACCCGACCCTTTTCCACACGCAATCCAATGTATTTTATCGGGACTTTGGAAGATGGACCATAACATAGTAGCAAATTATAAAAAGGGGGACGTGCGTTTTGCTGCAACTGTTTTAGACTATTTCTCTACTTACTTTGCACATCTGGAAACTGACCTTTTGCCCATTTTTCTTTGAAAGTTAGCCCAAGGCTAGTCATAGATTAAACACATCTTCGAGCATCTTTTATCAGGTCTTATCACATATTTTTAATTGGATGTAGGTCTAGACTTTGACTGGTCCCTTCAACATGATTATGAATTGACCCAAACCATTCCCCTCAGGCTCTGGCAGTACGCTTATGGCCTTTGACCTGATGAAGGGGAGCCAGCACCACAGTCTGAAGGTTTCTCTTACAGCTTCTAAAAGGTTTTGTCCCAGCTTTGCCATGTAGTTTGCTCCACCCATCTTCCCATCAACTTTAGCCAGAATCTCCCACAGCGTTAACAACACCACTCTACACAGTAAGGATGATGTGTTCAAACTGATGTGCAGTGTGGGTTTTCATCTGCACATTGTGTTTTAAATGTAGATACTTTTTGCATTTAGGGAGAATAGCTTGAACAGAGCCGGTGAAGTGTTCAAAGCTTTGGATGTTGTTGTATTACCTAACCCTGTCTCCCAAACTTTATTTCCAACCTGTCTATTGGGTTTCTCGGCCTCCATGATGCTGTTTGTTCTCCGGTTCTCTAACTAACCTGGCCTTCACACAGCAGCTGTATTTATGATGAGATTAAAATAAGACTCAGGTGGGCTCTGTTTACTAATTAGATAGCTTCTCAAGGCAACTCATTGCCCTGATCATTTATGAGTACCAGAATAATTAGGTCTGGGTGAATATGCTCGCTCCATTCGCCATTGTTATCGTTTTTCCAAGCATGCAATTTCTAAGGATCATATCTATTTAATTTGACACGTGAGAGTGTATACATTAAACATGAATAACCAAATCCTACACTGGTCTTATTTCAATACATGAGTTATCTTTTTGCTGATTACAGACTTGTGTGAACATCTTCAGACCGAGGCTCCCGACAGCAGTGTGGGTTTTTGTAGGCAAACAGTAACTGAAGTCATATTTCAGCAAACGTGAAATTATTTATTACAAAATCCTGTATGACTGAACAGATGCAGTCTTCGACCTTTACGCTTACCTGAAATGTACTGTGATGTAGGTTAAAATTGATCTTTTTTTTTTTAAAGCAGATATTTAATCAAACTTACAGAAGGCACTGGGGAATCTCTGTGTATTTGTGATTTCTCAGGTCCCTCCCGTGACTCAGTGAGCCAGCAGAGCGTGTGTAACTGCATGCTGCTTCACTGGATCAACAATACACAAGTGCTGTAGCTTCAATCCTTCAGTGAAACATGTCAGGTCCTACGAAATGCCAGACGGTCATGCCCACTAACAAAACTGCCCACCTGGAAGCTATCGATACGTTTGAAATGTTCCCCAACGTTAACCAAAGGTGGCAAAAATTATCTATAGAAGCTTTATTTAAAGCCAGCAAAGGAATTTTAGACAACAGCGCTGTAACTTTAAGAGCCCCTGAAATGGCAATTAATGGTAATAAATCTAGTATTTTATAGGAAAACCCTTTAAAAATCTTAAATCAGTTTTTAGAGGTAATATTGGCGGCAGTGAGTCTAATAAAAATATTGAGCTGGCAACCTACATGACTTGCTTGTTTTTGGTCTGGAGAGAGTTTTCTGAGAGCAAGTTATAATTTCTGTTACATTATTGCTTTATTTTAGTTATCTGGATAAAGATTAGAAGCAAGACGGTGAAGAATTGGTCAGCACTTTTGTAATTAAATTGGGAACTTGAAAAAAGCCCAGGGACCTCTACATCCACCTTTACCTCCAGCTTTGTTTTCAGACTCAGCAATTTCCTTCAGGGATTATTAAAGTATTTCTGATTCTGATTCTGATTACTGAGACTCTTAAAACAGCTTAAGCAAATGTTCAGACCATTCCACACGTGTTTAGCCATAAATAGTTAGTGCCATGAAAAACATAATCTGAAAAAAACAAGTTTCTATTTAAATTATTTAACATTTTTGACATTGTATACACTATTGCAAAATGCAGTAACAAGGTTGGTGTTAATCCTTATTTTATATGGTTACTGTTTGAGACTGCAGTGAATGAATGGCAAGAACATCAATGAGAATTAATCTAAACTCTTGTTTTTATCAGGTGAATTTTGGTGTCTCCCTTAAAAGCGGATGCATGAAAAAAATGTTATTTCTCCTCATCATCATCTAGAACAACACAATGCTAAAATTTTAATTCAGTTAAATGTCACTTTTTTTTTAGTTAACTATAAGGACATTTGGTTGAGACCTCGTGTTTCCTTTCTTTTTGAGGAGATTTACTTACTGCGTAGGGATGTTTGGCATAACCTGTAGTTAGAGAAGCCAATGCACCGTATGTGTTAAACAGCTGCCTGAGAATGCAAGTTGAAACACAAGCTACCGCTTCACTATCTTTGACTTTGGTAGAAAACTCCTGCATTAATTCTCTGAGTCTATAAAACTTTCTCACCTGGAGAATGCGTACTGCATAAGAATCATCCAAAGGGGGGAAATGATGGGGAGCAGTACTTCCTTTGGATGCTTTCAGAAAGGCTTTTGAATTTATTATAATTTTCTGTATACCTAGTATGAGCAAGAACTGTTTCTCATAGGGGGAATAATGTTATGTGGAGTGTAAAGTGCTTGCTGTTTTTCCATGTAGCCTGGGCTGAGAACAAACCTAGGATTTTTTTTTTTTTATTTTTTTTTTTGCAGAAATGCAGAAAAGAAAGTTTTCTTCTCATAAGCATAATTGTTTGGTTGAATATTGCTATAGACTTAAATAAGAAGAATTAGAGGCTAACTCATGTTACCTTGGTATGACCTCTAACTGAGAGCAATAAACTCAAATCTATAAGTCGTAAAAATGTAATTCAGTCACAATTCCATAAAATATGAATTGTTCACATAAAATCATTTGGAAACTAGGAAACAACACATCCAAACTAAAAAAAAAAAATCACTTTTAGGTTATTTCTCCTAAAATGGATCCTGATTGTAATTGTGATTGCCTATGGCTCAGTAGGAAAAGTTGCAATAAAATTGGTTAGTAGCTCTGAGACAGAACTACCTTGGAATGCATGTGTGTGTGTGTGTGTGTGTGTGTGTTTTGTATTTCTACTGTTATGGCATAAAAACCCTGCTACGATTCGATCAATTCAGTGTGCAGACATGGCCTTTAACAACAGCCTTCCTCCAGTGCTGCAAACTGAGCTGCTTCTGTTTAAACAAAATCAGTATGCCTCTCAGGGTGATCGTCTCAAAGAAAAGAAAATGTTTTAGTTCCCAAGTATTGGTCAAGTGGGGATCTGACTGAACAGTGGAGGCGCTTTATTTCTTGTCAAACTGTATTTTTAGTTCCATTAAGTGTTTTGGGACAACTTAAGGGGCAGTAACATCGATTTTTACAGGAGCTGCTTTCTGCCTTTGTACATCTTGGTCACACAGACACAGTTGTGGCAAACATTGAGCTGTACTTTATAGTGTTGAGCATTTAGAGTAGAGATGAGCCGCGTGCTGAGGAGTAAATGTCCTATTTAAAGATTTCCTGAAGTTAATTTTGCCCCACTGGTCCCTGCAGAGCTAGAATAAGAAATGTCTCTTCCTTTATCCCCGAAGATGTGCTGACCCAAGCAGCTCCTGAACCGCTTTGGGAGGATTTTTTATCATTAAAACGAGCTCTAACCACAACCTGGAACGCATTCAAGGAAGAAAATGAAACTGACTTTTACAAAGTTAAACATTTTTGTAAAGTTAAAGTTTCTTTTGTCAAAGAATTGATTAGAGTGCAAAAAGTCAAAAGGGAACTCAAATCTTTATTTTCTCTGAAGATCTCAGGGTCTACAGTATTAGTTTTAAAGGATCCAATTAAAGGTATCATTCGTCTTGTGAGCAGTTGTATTTCTGTATGTTCAGAATGTCTTGTGTGTATGTATGGACTTCATAGACATCTATGGGTACATAAGAAAATACATAGATAAATTATAACACACTTTTGTTTGTAGATCTAAACATCATAGGGTAATAATGCCATATTAATTGTACCTTTTAAAGATTAATTTGAACATTTTTGGGGGACAATTGCTGGTACAACAAAACATTCTATGACATTTACAAGCAATAATTATTTAGATTTTTTTTCTCTAATCCACACTAAATTGAAATTATTCATGGACCCTCGAATTTACACACACATCCTTATTTATATTTGAATATAGCTATGATTCAGGCATGGTCCTGGCTAGATATTTGATCGCTTTTCACTTCAGCCTGTAAGCATAGTCCAGAAATCTTGAGCAACATTTTGGTCAAGGCCACCCCAGAAGTTTAATATTACCTTAAATTATCTGCTACAAAAACAGTATAGTCTATTTGGGATTATTGCCATGTTAGAACACCTAACCCTGTCAAAGTACCAATCTCTGAGCTGTTGATTTGAAGTGAATGTGAATAATCTTGAAGTAGTGATCTGTATTTTTTTTATGCTATGCATTTTTTGCAATGCACTCTTACTGCTGACAATAAAACAGCCCCACAGAATGATGCTGTGGAGTTGGTGCAGCGTTTGAAAACCCCACCTTTCTTTCTTTCTGCATGTGGTTTGCATGTTCTCCCTGTGCATGTGTGGGTTCTCTCCAGGTACTCCGGCTTCCTCCCACAATCCAAAAACATGACTGTCAGGTTAGTTGGCCTCTCTAAAGTCTCCTTATGTGTCAGTGTGTGTGAATGATTGTGTGTCCCGTTTGTCTCTGTGTTGCTCTGCGACAGACTGGCGACCTGTCCAGGGTGTACCCCGCCTATCACCCATTGACAGCTGGAGATAGACACCAGCACCCCCCATGACCCCAGCAGGGATAAGCATGTATACATAATGGATGAATGGATGGCATTCACAACACATGCCATCTCAAGGCACTTTACATTAAATCCCCATCATTAAGAAACTAATGGATGCTATCATTGATCTTTTTAACAATAAGCATCATTCACCTTTATCTCTACAGTTCACAGTCAGTATAAATTCAGGTACATTGCGAAAACAAGGGTACACCACTACAATAATGAGGAAAATCCAATCTTGCTGAGCCTGCAAAGGGGGCAAGACTTTCCCTGAACTCATAACACTAGGTCAGCAGGATTCCTGTTAGCCAAAGGATGACTGATGACTGACAGCACGTTGGAGCTGTGCAAACTGACACCATGAACAGGAACCAAAAGGTGACAGCCATTAACCTCTGACTTTTTTAAAGTAATGAATCAAGGAAATATAGCATAGAGATTCCATGAATAACTAGCAAAATAAGATAAAGGAAGGTCACTGCTTATCAAGGTTCATAAAATCAGAATTCAGGCAACGTGTCAAGCTGCCTTTTGAGTATTGAAATTTCAACATTAAACACAGCAGGTTATGCAGTTATAGCATGTATCCATTTTACTTAGCTTAACACGTTTTAAAATGTTTTTCAAACTCTCAGACCGCATTACACAGAAAGTAATGACCCTTGGCAACATTATTCGTGTATTGAAAGTCCAAGGATAATCAGGGCATCCATAAATAAGGTGACAATGGCCATGTTTTCAGCCAATTGTCACTGGAATTTTTGCCAAACTCTTAAAATGTTGTAAAAAAGAAAATGTGAATTAGGCTGGTTTCCATCCACTGGTTTGGAGTGAATTGAAAACAGTTTGTGAAGACGGGATAATTTGTTTCATCATGCTAGTACATTGCTAGTGGAGTCACCCCAGAAGTCAGTACTGCGTCCAAATTTGTTAAGCCTTTACATAAATTATATTTGCAAGGAATTAAAAACACTTAAACTGGTTAGTTACCAACGACCCAAATATTTTTTTGTTCTGGGGGGATTTACATGAGCCGCAAGTGCCTCTGCGGCTCATGGTCCAAAGAGCCACTTGCGGCTCTGGAGCCACAAGTGGCTCTTTGGACCTTCCACAGTGGCTCTTAATAACTTTGACTACAAATTATATTTTTATTATGGTATTTAAATATAAGAATGCTTTTGATTTTCGCAACAGAATGATGCTAAAAGTGCCAGTAATATTTCATTTTAAATCAAAAGTTTTATTTTTTTATTTTTTTTACATCATTATCCACAAATATCAACATCCCATAAATCCTCTTTTTTTAAACCAACATAGACACAAAAGGGTGTTTCTTTAATGATAACATAGTTCCTACAGTAGATCTTTATCAAAAATTATAACTTGTCTTTTTTCAAAAGACCAGAAATGCATAAACCAAAGAAGTGGTTTGATAGAAACAAATAATTATTATATATAAGCCAAACTAAAGTCATGTTGTTTGGTAACTGTAATGGGGATATTCAAGTGCAGGTTCAAATAGTAGGAGTGGACAAAGAAATAATAAATAAACTAGAAACCTCATTCAAAACATATAGAAAATAAAGAACCATCGCAGTTCTCAATAAAGCAAAATACATGCTGGAAGTCTGAGGTATAGCCTATCTTCAGTTCGCATAAAGTACCTCTGTGTCCTCTACTCCAGTAGCACGAAAAACGTAGTAGTTTCTGTCAGAGAGGTGTTTTGTGTCTTTGCTAATGGAAGTTACAATTAGAATCGGGGCAATGTGTAACATTTGGAGGCTGGTGAATGTTAATGGCTGCGCTTCTGTCTTGTTCTCTGTTCCTCACTGGTTTCTTCCACTTCATTTCCTGCTCCATGTAGCTCTGTTGTTCTACCTGATTTTGCTTTTATTTTGTTTATTTGTTTTTCAATTAAATATCTTTTATTCTTCATGCAGCTTCCAAAGTCCAGTGTGTGTTTTGGTCTGACTAAAACCTCACTGATCAAGTTTTTTTCTTCTGAAAAACTTGATGTATACAATCAGACACATGCAGTGCACGGAGAACCCACCAGAGGGCCTTCATTTGTGACATCCAAAACGTCTGATTTCAATCAGTGACCAACACTAGTTTGGTGTTTTTTTTTTTTTTGCAAGTTTTTTTGCCAATTTTGAAAGGGTTATGGTGAGAAAAACATTTAAATTGTTACTGAAACAACCTACATGGATCTTCAAATGATTTATACAATGTAAAACTGTTTGATATTTCATAACTTTAAGTCTGGTAAAAAATCTGTTGAAAATCTGTGTATAAAAATTGATACAGCAGGTGTACAAGGTCTTTTATTTGCAAATATTATTATATTATATTTATTTTTATAGCATTTTATGCTTTATGCATTCACTAAAGCAACATATATCATTTTTCTTATTTAAGCAAATGTGTTAAATATATTTAGGGTAAATAATCTTAAAATATGAATTAATTTCTATTAAAACTTTGATGGCACTTCATGAAGTCTAACAACCCCAAAGCACTTTACACTACAGTCAGTCATTCATGCACACCCTGACGGTGGTGAGCTATGTTAGTAGCCACCGCTGCCCTGGGGCAGACTGACAGAAATGAGGCTGCCATACATCAGTGCCACCGGGCCGTCTGACCACTGCCAGCAGGCAATGCGGGTGAAGTGTCTTTTGTAAGGCAATGACAGAGCAGGGGATCGAACTGGCAACCTGACAGTTATAGGACAAACTCCCTAACTCCTGTGCCACTGTCATTCTATATATATTGTTTTCCTTTATAAATTAATGTATGGATTGGCAAAAGTTTTGTGTTGAAGATCATTATGAATGGCAATTTAAGTGACATGTAGCTGTTTGAGGAAGGTGATAATGAAGAGGAGCATGAGGAATAAACTACGGCAAAGTGTACAGAGAAAAACATAGAAAGTAGTGATGAGGAGGAAACTTTTACATGCTATCTGCACTTTACAAGTTCAGTTTCCGATCCCGTACATGATATTTGTACATTTAGTGGCACAGTGTCACAGTGGCAGGAATCTATGCATGGAACTTCTACAGCAGACATCAGAAGAGATTAATGACCAGGCAGAAACCCATGCCCCTGCCAAGGTTTCAGGCTTCTGTGGGTCCTTCTCTCACAAGCACAGGAAAGGGCAAAATGTGGCAGACCACTAATGCTCTCAGGAGCCCATCCTCTAGAGCAGGGGTTCCCAAAGTGGTGGTCACAAAACACTTCTTGGGGGTTACAAGATGCTCCGCGTTCCTCGTTTTAACACAGGAGGAAAGCTGCACTTTTCTTATAAAAATACAACTTTATTCTCATAATATTCTGAGTTTATTCTCATTATTTTAAAAAAACAACAACAAATAAAATCCCACCCACCAAAACGGGTCTACTAGGTCTCGTATTGTTATTTTGGGCGTTGCAGGCTGTAAGGTTTTGGCACCTTGCACTATAGCCACACCAAACCAATCGCACTTACTGACGCACACATATTCATACACCAATACACAGATCAGTAGGCAGCTTGCCGTTAAGTGCCTTGCCCAGGTGCACATCAACATGTGACAGGGAGAAGCTGGAATCAAACCCACAACCTTCCAATTGCAAGACAACAACTCACTAAGCCTCCGTGTCCCCAGTCTTTTAATTAGTTGTTGACCAATCAGTGGTCCACAAAATCTTCAGAGCTTGTTTTCTAACCAACCCTGTTTTAAACTTCTCTTCCTCCATATGATTTATTGGATGCTTATATTCCATGTAATATAAAACTTAGTTTGACAGAGCATCGAGTAAATTCCTCAGAGCAAAATAAATAAATAAATAAAAATATAAAAAAACTGGCCCATTATGAAGAGACATTTTCTTCGTGCAGGATCAGGAGTTTACAGTGGAAGGAAAGAGGAAGCGCACTAGCCCCCAGCATCCCAAGAAGCTGTCACATTGATGCAGTACACTCAGACAAAATGTTCAGAGCACGTAGTTCCCTCGGCTTTCTAGTTTTGTGCTACTGAAGTGTAAAAAAGAAAAAAAATTAAAGGTTGCCTTCTTTTAAGAGGACGCAATCATCAAGAGGTTGTTACATGTGGAAACTTGCTCCAGAGGCATCAGATTGAGCCTTTTTGATCTTGCGAGCTGCATGTCTCTGTTGCCGTGTCCTGTTTGCGTGATAGTGTGTTTGGAGATGAGTTTGTGAGTTTCTGAAGGATGAGCCAAGGATTTAGGGCAGAGTTTTCTGGGTTGTAAATAAATGCCACCTCTCTGTCCAAAAATCACAGAACATTTAAGATGTTTGTATAAATATGTGTTTATCTTCCCCTCCTCCTTTATGCTATGAAAAAAAAAGCAATAACCCAATCTGAGTTATAAGTCAACGCATCCTAACTCAAAGAAAAAGATATTGAGAGATGTAAGAGTAGCAACGACCAAGTTCTTTTAGAAAACTAGCATGAATTTGTGTTACAGTTTGCAGAAGATTTCACCTCTTCTTTAGACAGCCTGTTACCTGGAACACTTGTTCAAAATGTTTTTTAAGCTAAAAAGTAAAACTTTTTCTATGTTTTGTGTTTAGTCTGCTGCTAATAATGGTTATCCATTGTTTCTGATAAAGTTGCCATCTTGCTTAGAATTAGGAAGTACATAATAAACTGATTCATCTTCATAATAACTATACATCACTTACTTGTGCACATAGACTGATACACTAAGGATCAAAGTTTAGCAAGACACTCTTGGGTGTCATTTTCTTCACTGAGAACATTTTTAGGTACCATAAATCCTGGGATTAGTAACCTGCAAGTTAAAGTTTTGATAAAGGAATTTAATCTCAGTTGAGCTCAAGGTAAAGGTTTTGGTTTTTAACAAGTAGCTTAATTCCACAATAAATGGAAAAATGTGTTATTACCATTTAACAGTACCAATAATAAATAAATAAATAAACAGCTCTCTTGGAATTTTTTTAAAATTAATGCATCTTTATTGACATCTTGTCATATTTAGTAAATTCAGATGAACATTTGTTTTAATTAAACAAAACATGTCATGCTACTTATTTCTATGCAATTGTTTTACATTTTCATGTGAACTTGTTCAGTTCTGCAATGATCGTGCTTAAAACTCTCTTGGACTTGTGAGCCAGCATTGATCATAGCGTTGAAACAGAATCCTTTTATTCTCCATACCTTTGATCACTTGCTTTACTTGAGATCATTTAAATCTAAATGTAAACTTCCTGAGAGTTTGCTCATGTTTGCTATGATTCTGCTAACATCACTTTACCACTCTGGACCCAACAGTCAGTCGTTGGACCCATTCTGTCTACCAGTGCCTTGGCAGTGCCCGCGTTGGGCATTGCTGTCTCAGCGCTTCTAGCAAGCACTTAGAACCGATGAGGTTCAGGCCTGCTGTGCGCCACAAAGTTTCCCTCAACCTCCAGTGACGACGAGGGGGAGAAATCCTCCACTTCAAAAGACCGATCTGTGGCGTCAAAACCAGTGCCACTCTTTTCACTTTCCCTCATCCTGACCGCACCTAGTGTTGTAACAATACATCGTTCCATATCAATATATTGATTAAATGATTAATGATCCAATTACATGGATGCAACATGAAAATATCAATCCATATCGTCATTTTTTAAGATACGTCTTTATGAAACACAGATATGAGACTGTGGTGAACAGGTGATCTATTATATTATTATTTTAAGTTAAAAGAATGCTGTTTTTGATTTAATGCCCGATACCTGTAAAAGCTCAGAAATAAAATGGTTAAATCATATTGGTTTAGTTTTTTTGTGGCTTGATATCAACATAAATAATAATGTTGAATTGGCAGATATTATCGCATCGTATCGATTATATCGATCAGAAATCGGAACAGACTTTGTTATATCAGCTAATATCGTATCGTCATCCAAACAGACGGATATTACATCATATTGTGGCAAAGCTAGTGATTTACACCCCTAACTACACCTCTTCTTAACCCCCACCACTCATCCTTGGCCCTGCCCCTCAGGCTCTCTTGGCACTGCCCATGTTGGTGGCACTTTAACTTAACATGTTGCAGCAGCACCTTTTTGCAGCAGTCACTGCCAACAGGTGATCTCTGTACTTCACAATGAGATGAAGCACGTAGTGTGATCCACTCTTCCTGAGCAGACTGTCTCAGGTTTGCACCGCGGCGTCTCTGCACTGCTACCCTCTGCTAACCTCGGAGTGCTTGCTAACATCAGGCAGAATGTTTCACTCCAGGTACATTAGTACAGCACTTTGAATCGTCTTGTCCCTGAATAGTGCTATGTAAATAAACTTGCCTTGCCTTGCCTTAGTAGACTGCACCAAAGAATTGTTACTGTCTCATAACCTGATGGATTTCGTTCAGCAGAGCTCCACACATCCATCTGGGATCGCTCCATTGGAGATGGATTCCAGAAGTAGGGCACTTATCAAAAAGCCTTGCATATGATTGGATAAACCACTCGTCATCTTTACTGATGTGCTGCTTCCACCACTCACATCAAAACCAACCTGTAACACTGACAAGAGTAGCTTGCCCAACCACATCATCTCAAAAGCCTTCAAATGTATTCTATTAAAGAATTAATATTCCGTAGATCGGACAACACTGATAAAACAGCAGCATCAATGCCACCGCTTGCTTCCTCGCTGCGAGCCGCCGTCGTTGTCTGAATCCAAACAGTCACTTCTCTGATACGTCGCATCTACGAAAATCCCACCCGCTGATCCTGATTGGCTCATCTGTATGTTTTATGTACTATTGAAATCCCTCCCAGTGGCAGCGACTCCAGATGGATGTGTGGCGCGGTGTGGAGATCTGCCGAACGAAATCCATCTGGCGAGAGTCAGGATGACAGTCTCATAACTCTTAGATTATTTTATGATCTTGGCAGGTGGGGTCACATGAAACTGCTCGGCGATGGTCTTGTAGCTTTGACCTTGCATATTTATAATCTTTTTAGAGCTTGTCAGACAGCTCCTGTCTTTGCTTTCTCTCTCGTCTTTGTTCAGTGTGGTGCATACAATGCCACCTATCCGCGGGGACAAGTTTCTTTCATTTGAATATGTTGTATGGCTAATGAAAGGTTGAAGCATGAATATAATGGAAAGCTTAGGACTGTTTTAGAAATACCAATGAATCGGCCCATCCTTTTCTTTTTTTGCTTTTTTTTTGGAAACAAAAGAACATCAAATCAGTTCTTCGGTTGCATTTGTTTACTCCATCATATACTAAAGGCATCCGAATAGTGCGTCCATTAGGAAACAGCATTTCATTGAATTGCTTTTCAGATAAAGAGGATTGTTTCAAGGAGACATAAAGGCCCAGATTTGTCTCTGTCTATATTTGTTTCTCTTACTAATCAATAGGAGACGCTTATTTTATTCTGCTGTTCTTATGTGCTTAGGATGGCACAATCCGATATGTGCAGGCCCAATTAGACCAGAACAAGGTTTCAGTACCACAAACAGAGATTTACACACTCTTAGACAATAGGCTGACATGATTCATGATCCAACAGTGAGGCAGCAGGATCCATTCACTCCAATCCAAATGAATCATTCATAGAATTGCCGTCACAAAGCCTTTTTTATTAGTTTTGTAAGCCTTAAAGATTTTTGGAAATTGACAAGGGAAGTCATTATTCTTCTTAAATCTAGATTTGTATTGATTATGATCTGTACAACCTGTAGATTGTGAGCAGTGCGTTAAGATGACAGATGTCTTTCTCTTGCTAATCACTCCAGCTCATGCCTTGTAGAAGAGTATTTTTGCCATTGTACACACAGCCATTCACATCAGATATTTGTTTCCTTAAGATAGAGGCCAACTCTGAACATAACATTACATGTCTTTGTAGTGACCCTAACTTGAAATCCCAGATCGCTTGTTTCATCTAAATAGAAAGCATCCAATATATAATTCAACTATTTTTAGTCAAATCCAGCTACATTGCAAAGTCAGTTCTTTTATCTAACAACGCAAGCAAGATCATCTACAAACTAGAGCAGAGCCACAAATTACAGCAAAGGGAAAGGTACAATAATTGTCCTTGTTTGTAATTGCAACATACGGTCCAATGAAATTTGTCTTCTTCCTTTAATCCCCCCATTTAAGAAATGGGTTGCCACATTCTGGGGCTACAGGGTCTTGATCAGGGACCCTGAGTGGCAGTCTGCAGGATTCAACCCCGGGAACTTGCAGCCGCTCCAGGATGCGAGCATTCTGCTCTAACGCCTAGCTCACAATAAATGTACAAATGTTGCATTAGTGTGTGTGTGTGTGTGTGTGTGTGTGTGTGTGTGTGTGTGTGTGTGTGTGTGTATGTGTGTGTGTGTCACCCATAGGTTGCTCACTGCAATGAAAAAACATAAAGAGTGACTCATTTCAGAGTCACACATCTGACACATCGCTGTTGATAAAACCAGTGTTTTTTTTTTTTTTTGTTTAGTTTCTTTAGAGCTGAACTCTTGAATGTCTATTTATCTTTTTAATGAGGGGATGTTCCACAGGAGCCATCTGTGATAAACCTTTCTCTCTAAATAGTGGGTGCAGACATCTCGCACCCGCTATTTAGTCCGATCACGTTCTGCAGTGACATTCTCAGTCACCTGGAGAAGAGCTGTGATATACGGAACCACTGCCTGAGCATTATGCTCGTGTTCACCACTACATCTGAGTGATTTTTATGAATGTCCCATAAAAATCTTTTGCCTTGAAAAAGTAATCACACCTCTTGGCATTTTCATGTTTTGTTGCCTCACAACCTGGAATTAAACCGGATTGTTTCAGAGTTCACATCATTTAATTTACAGAATATGCTTACAACTTTGTTTTTGTTTTTTTTTACCATGAAGCAAACAACCTGGATAAAATAACAGAAACTTTGAGCATGCATAACTGTTCCCTCACCCAAAGTCAATACTCTGTAGTATTTGTAGTACCTTTGTGCCTATTACAGCTGGATCAGTCTCTATGAGGGCGTCAAATATTGCCACTGGGATTTTTGCCCAGTCGTCAACACAGAACTGCTCCAGTTCCTTCATGTTGGATTGTTTTTGCGTGTGAACAGCGATCTTCAAGTCTAACCCCAGATTCTCAGTTGAATTGAGGTCTGGACTTTGACTAGGTCATTCCAACGTATTTAAATGTTCCCTTTAAACCATTCGAGCACTACCTTACCAGTATGCTTCAGGTTGTCCTGCTGGGAGGCGAACCTCTATCCCAGTCTCAAATCACAGGCAGACAGAGAAAGGTTTTGCTCAAGAATATCTCTGCATTTAGCGCCATCCATCTTACCCTGGACTCCAACCAGTTCAACAGTCCGTGCTGCTGAAGAACATCCCCACAGCACGATGCAGCTCTCACCATGTTTTCCTGTAGGAGTGGTGTTCTTGGACGGATGGAAAATGGAAGATTTCCTTGAACTTTCTGGAAAACGTTTTTAAAAAAAGTTTTAGTCAAATCTAAATAGAACACCTTCCTCCATACATTAGGGAGTCCTGCACATGCCTTTTGACATATTCAAAGTATCACTTCTCATTTTTTTAACATCAAGTAATGGCTTTTTTTCTGGCCACTCTTCCATGAAGTCCATCTCTATAGTGCCTACAGATTATCATGGTCCTGTGGACAGATCCTCCAGTCTCTGCTGCGGAGATCTGCAGCTCTTTCCGGGTTACCTTTGATGAATGCCCTCCTGGTGCATACTGGTGGGCAACTCTTTTGTGACAGCTTTGTTGTGGCACCATGTCATTTAAATTTGAAGGTTTTGATAGTGCTCTGAGGGAACATGAAAGATTTCTATATTTTATATACACTATATTGCCAAAAGTATTCGCTCACCTGCCTTGACTCACATATAAGCTTAAGTGACATCCCATTCCCATTCAATATGACGTCAGTCCACTCTTTGCTGCTAGAACAGCTTATGGGAATTATTCTGGGAAGGCCATCCATAAGGTTTAGGAGAGTTTTTATGGGAATTTTTGACCATTCTTCCAGAAGTGCATTTGTGAGGTCACATACTGATGTTGGGTGAGAAGGCCTGGCTCTCAGTCTCTGCTCTAATTCATCCCAAAGGTGTTCTATTGGGTTGAGGCCAGGAAGCATGGAGTTTTCCAAAATGTCTTGGTCTGCTGAAGAATTCAGAGTTCCTTTCACTGGAGCTAAGGGGCCAAGCCCAGCTCCTGAAAAATAGCCCCACACCATAATCCCCCCTCCATCAAACTTGGTACAATGCAGTCAGACAAGTAGCGTTCTCCTGGCAACCACCAAACCCAGACTTGTCTACCAGATTTCCAGATAGAGAAGTGTGATTCGTCACTCCAGAGAACGCATCTCCGCTGCTCTGGAGTCCAGTGGCGGTATGCTTTACGCCACTGCATCCTACACGTTGCATTCTACTTGGTGTATGGCTTGGATGCAGCTGCTCCACCATGGAAACCCATTCCATGAAGCTCTCTGCGCTGTTCTTGAGCTAATCTGAAGGCCACATAAAGTTTGGAGGTGTGTGGTGACTGACTCTGCAGAAAGTTGCAGACATCTTCGCACTATGTGCTTCAGCATCCGCTGACCCTGCTCCTTCAGTTTACGTGGCTCACCACTCCGTTGATGTCGTTCCCAAATGCTTCCATTTCCTTATGACACAGCTGATTGTTGCCTGGAATATTTAGGAGCGAGGAAATTTCTCGACTGGATATGTTGCACAGGTGACATCCTATCAAAGTTCCACGCTGGAATTCACTGATCTCCTGAGAGCGAATCCGTCCTTTAACAAATGTTTGTAAAAACAGTCTGCATGCCTTGGTGCTTGATTTTATACGCATGTGTCCATGGAAGTGACTGGAATACCTGATTCCAATCTTTTGGACGGGTGAACAAATACCGTTAGCAATATAGTGTATATTTAATCCCACTCTGACTTTTTTACTTCATTTTTTACTTCATTTCACTAATTGTGTGACTTTTGAAGGTAACTGGTTGCACAAAAATGTTTTATGGGCTTCCTAGCAAAAATCAAACATACAATACATATGTGCAGGCCCATATTCCATTGTTTTTTTATTATTTTATTATATATTTCTATTCCAATTACACTTCACTAATTTATATAATTTTGTGCAGATCCAGCACCAGAAATGATATAAAAAAATCATTTAAATTACAGGTTGCAATGTAACAAAAATAAATGGGTAAAAATAAAAAAAGGATGGGTAAATACTTTTGCATGACACTGTATATGCACAATGAGTTTTTAGTGTCCCTCTTTAAAAATATCTTTTTGCACCCAGGTGCAGAGATCTGCTCAGTAAACATGGAACTGACCTCAATAGTTAAGGAAAAACAACAGACACATAGATTTGCAATGCAAATTTCCACCACATGATCCTCTGGCATGACTGTAAAGGACACTGGCAATCAGAGTAAACCAATAAAGAGAGACATCTCGAAGAGTTCTCCCTCCCATACTGCCGCACTTAAGCAAACCAAGCTTTTTTTCGTGGCAAATGAACATGTACAATAAATAATTCAGGCAGAAGAAATAAATCACTTCCACCCAACATTTTAATGTCTGGCTGCTTTCTAGGATTGTGGGGAAGTTAATGTTCCTTTACCTTCAGAGGAAATTGGAGTGATTGTCAAGGTGAGCACATGGACCATTCATAGTATTAGCGAGGAGAGCCTTCTGCAATTTGCACCACAACACTTCACGCAGTGCGGCAGGGAGCATCTCTTGGTGCAAGTGGAGCGCAAATGTCTCTGAGCTGTCAGGAAGGTCGCTACTTGTAGTTCACTTTTCTGGTTTCTGGTTTTCAAAAGACATCTGCTACAGAGAGGCATTCAGAAACACTCAGCAACCATCAATCAAATGTTTGTGCACTTCTGCTCTCCCAAGTTTTTCTTTTACGTCACTCAACTGGATTCCACCCTGCTTGGTTAAGATGTTTTCCCTTAGTTGGTTTGTTATTATTTTCTCTGTTTTAGCAGTGGGAACTGACCTCATGCCGTGGCTTCAGACAAATAAAATCCTGCTTATTATGCAGCAAACAAGTGATTTAGCTCCATGGTGGATTTGTCAGTGGGTAATCATTTAAAAGTCATTTTGTAGAACTCAAAGGAAAAGAATTACACTTAGTAGAAGGTTCAGGCACCTTAACATGTATTGTGTTTTCAGAATTACAAAGTAAATTACAGCAAGGGGTTCAAAAACAAGATTCACAAAGAATCCATTTGCTAAAGCTAAATAGCTGATGATTTTACTTTGCTACTTAAGTTACATGACAAGTAAAACAAATGAACCTCATTTTAAAGAGGGAACAGAATTTAAAAACTGCATCTAATCATAACTCTGTCAGGATCTCCAGGGGTGTGATTACTTAGGTTAGTTTCCTGGGGATCTTGCAGTCTGTCGATGTTACTCTGTTTATTGTTCACCTTTACTCCCTTGTGTTTTTCATCTGTTAAGCGTTCTGTTTGTAGTTAGGTTTAATATAAGTTTAGTTGTTCTGTTAGGGCCTAAATTTATGTTTGGCTTCCTATTATTCACTTCCTGCCAACATTTGGTTAATAGATTCTTCTATCTGTTAGGTCTGGTTTCTGTTAGGTTATGTCTTATTATTATTGATGTAGTCCCGTTACATCTGTTTCTTAGTTTAGTTTGATTCTTCCTCATGTCTGGTCCACTCTCTATTTCCTGTAGCTTCTGTTTATTTTTGCACCTGCCAGTTCATTACCTCTCGTTTCCTTCTGCCGGATTGCCTCCCCAAGTTCACCTGTGCCTTTTTAACACTCCATTGTTTCCCTCTGTCTCTTCCCCTTTAAGTTCAGCTTACTGTGTCAGGCTGTCACTCTTCTTTCCAGATTCTACCCTGTTCTGGTCACTTCTGGCATCCTGTAATCCTGTTTCTTAAATAAATCACCATTAATTTCAACATGTGATTCCTCCTTGGGGAGCAGTCATTAGTGCCTGCATAAAATGACAACGGGAGTTTCAGCAGAAAGTTTTTTTTTTTTTTTTTTTCTGGCCATTTTGAGACTCTAATCAAACGCTTAAAGTCTGATGCTCCTGATACCTAACTGGCCAAAGGAAGGCCAATTTTAATTAGCACAGCAGTTTTGAGCTGCACAACATTACAGAAGGCTTTTCAAACGATCAGTCAGCCTTTCTGATAAACTTGGGTTGGCTAACCAGCGTTAGCTATCTCAAGTGATGGTTGCTGAAAATAAGCCTCTGTACATCTGTATGCATATTTATATAAAATAAAAACAGACACTTCCTTCTGTAACACTCATTTAGCATGTTGACAATGTCCAGACTATATTTTTTAACAATTTAATGTAATTTTATTTCAAGAAAATTGTGATTTTTGTTATCCAAATGACATATATGGTCTTTTTTTTTTAAATGACCATGAATAGACAGGGGTGAGTCATTATTGATTACTCCAGAGCAGCTGATTGATTTGAATATTTCCAGGGTCAGATTTGATGACTGACCAGTCTGTGAATTATTCTGAGTCTGTGCCACTCCACAGAACACAAACAGATTTAAAATGACTCAGCCTTCATATCTCTCAATACAAAGAGCTCAGATTACCACCTACATGAGGGAGATTTTGAAAACAAAAAAAAACAAAACTGTTTTTTTTTCACACAAAACAATATAAAACTGCTTAACTTCACTCGAACAGAATGCTTCGTCTCATTATGCTAATTTTCTTTTCTAAAATCCCTTCAGTCAGACCAACCCCAGTTGTAGTCTATTACAGACTTTCAGAATTGGTCCATACGTTCAGCCTCGAGAGGTGTTCTCCATCCCTCTTCTTCATTGTCTCGCACAACAGAACCTGGCACATAACCTTATCGCTCCCGAGCAGCCATGTGGGTCAGGCTTACTCACTCGAGCTTTTTGGTCATCTTAAATGCCACCTGATATGCTTCTTCCAGTGTAATTTTAGCGGACCGTCCAGTGCAGCCTGTTACCAGTAACCCTGTAAGACTGCAGGACGCAGAGAGGAAATGATGACCGCAGACACAGTGCTACGGATCCGTCTGCTCACCTTAAACCTGTGGCCTACATTCAGATACTAAGAAAAATATGGTAGAAACCTAAACTGCCTGCAAACTATTGCAGAAACTCTGATGAATATATTTCATAGAGCCACTTAGGTTAATGAAAATACATATGAGAAAATAATGTTATAGACGCTTTTGCTACTAATACAGAATATTCCAGCACACCTGAATTACTGCCAGGAGTCTTCATTGTTATGTTCAAAGCTTTATATGTCTGTCTCTAACAAGTTTCTTTCAGATATGTACATATTTTAAGTAATATTTAATTGTGCTGATGAACCAAACGAGGTCTGAGTTGCTGAGTATGTATCAAAGGCTTCTGCTCATAAAAGGATATGCATAGAGAATGCCTGGCTTAAAAAGTCTGCAGCAAACAATACATGACAGAATCCAGTGGAGGAAAAACCAGCATCAGCGAGAAAGAAAAGCAATAAAATTGTATCTTTCTTTTCCAAATTCTGCTGCATCCATACGGAGAAATGTGGATCCTCCTCAACAATAGCCCCCTGAATGTAAAAGGCTGACAGCTGTGGCAGGTTGCTGAAAACTCAAACCGCAGGTAGCTGAGAAATAGGGACAATGTGGCCTGACATCCCAGTGAGTCAGTCTGTTAGTGCACTGGCTGTAAACATTTGTGGGTTTTGTGGTGTGTTTATTTGGCCCTTTTTACTGACCGACCAGCCACTAGCAGATGTCAGACATTGTACAAAGTCTAATGCTTTTTAGAACCACATTTAGTGACTCTAATTATTTTCAATTAAAGACATAACACAGACAACATCATTAAGCCTTTTCCAATATTGCCTCCTGCGATAGTTTTCAAGATTCATGATTAGCATAAATATCACAGTGTTAGAAAATAAAACAGCCTCAGTCCTTTCTTTATCATTTCCTTCCTTTCTCTGTCATGTTCCTCCCTCTTTTTGTGCTTCCTTTCTTTTATCCCTTCTTCCTTTCCTTCCTTCTCTGTTTTGTATCCTTTCTTTTAGTCCTTGTTTTTGTCTTTCTTCCAGTCCTTCCATTTCTCCTCCCTTCTTGCCTTCCTACAATTTTTAATTGATTAATTTTCCTCTGTCTGTCCTTTTGTCTTTCCTTATTTTTCTTTCTTTCCTTTATTCTGTCTATCCTTCTGTCTTTCTTTTCTTCGTTGTACTGTACCTCCCTTCATTTTTTGTATTCTTCCATATTTTCTTTGATGAGTCCTACATCCCTTTCTTTCTTCCGTCTCAATATCTCCTTTCCTACTGCCTTCCTTTCTCAGTTTCTTTCCAGGATCGATATTTAACGGTATAGTGGACAATCTTCTTTCGGCTTTGAGTTCCAGGGGGTATCGCCTTATCTAGTGGTTGTTCCAGTTGCCAATTGTTGCAACGTGCTTACGTAACGCCAATGTGCGTCCACGTTCCTTGCTAGTTCCCTTTTGCCGGCTGTGGATGTGCACTTCTAGCGTTTATGTATCCGGTTAGCTTCCGTTCATTGCAGCTCCATTGCTCTTACCTTATACTTTCAATGCATTTTTGATACATGCTGTAGTTGAACCCACAAACAACATCCAATTTCATACCTACAGTCGATCTAAGACTGGCTCTTTGTTACAATACTAAAAAAGCAACACAATGGAAACTTCTGACTAAGGAACATCAACCACTTTCTTAATTGCCTTCCTATACACACAAATATTTATACTTGTTTAACAGCTGTGATGCTTCAGAGAACATAGTGTTGTGGCGTGATTGTGTGGTGGATCATGCTGCATCTAATTACAGGGTGCTGGAAACAAGATCTGTTAAGTGTTTATATATATAGTACTTGCTCTCATGGGTCTTTACTCCCATTCTCACGCTTGACTTAAACCTCAAACACCCAAACAAACTCACGCACATACAGGCACACAAAGACGGTGTCATGTTAGGTCAAGTAAGTAGCAGTAGTGTCTCTGGGGGATTTAACCAGTAGGCATGCATTTTGCTAATTACAGTTCATCTTGCATGTAGTCAAGACATACAGGGTCTTAGGGATTTCAATGATGCAGTGAACAGCCTGTGGTGTACTGTTGTATCATGCTGTGAGAAATAAAGTAAAAAAAGAAGACAAAAAAGAAATCAATGAGCATCTTCAGTGGCAGCAAAGCTTTAGACATTGTTTGGCTTTGAGGAGGGGCCAAGGGGAATGAAAGGCTTAAAGCACAAGGTCAAGGAGAAGAAAATCAACAAGGAATAAACATATTAAAGGCACAGCTATCAAAGCATTCAATGCTGAGAAACTTTCAAAGACATCAAAAAGTGAAAGGAATAAGTCCAAGAATAGTCAGACATGAAAGAGGCCAAAAGGGATCGGAACAAAAATAGTGCCTTGGAAAGCAAGAATAGTTCAAGTTGGCAAAAAGGAAAGAAGGTCTGTGAACATCACATCAGAGTCCCCGGGTGGCACGGAGATAGTATCATAAGATGCTGAAAAGAGCAAAACATGTCCTCTCTTTTGGGGATGAAATATATTTTTTCTAGGCTCTTACTAACAGGCAAGATTGCATTACATTTGGTATAAAGTATACAGTATAAATGTGTCTATCTGTATAAATATTAGTTATTCAACAAGATTTTTGATCCCAGGAAGATAAAAAATTAAAACATTAAATTAGTCAAAGTGTACTTTAAAGGAAGGTTGTAGACTTTAGATTGTTTTTGATAGATGACCATGAACACCAATAGGAGTTCAATTCAATTTAATTCAATTCAGTTTTATATATATAGCACCAACTCACAACATGTCGTGTCAAGGCACTTTACAAAGCCAATTTAATCAAATCATACAGATTGGTCAAGAAGTTTCCTATATAAGGAAACCCAGCAGATTCCATCGAGTCTTAACAAGCATCATTCACTCCTGCGATAGCTGGCCACTGCTCCCTAAGGGATGGGTTAAATGCAGAAGACAAATTTCACTGGAATGTACAATTGCAATGACAAATGAAGATTTCTTCTTCTAGTCAAAAATAACACCAAGGTTTTTGACTTTATTACCAGTCGCCAATTTATTTTTAAACCAGTCTAATACTTTTCTCTTAATCCCTACAGCATGCTCAGGTCTTTCTAGGAGAATATTGTGATCAACTGTATCAAATAAAGCACTGATGTCTAACAGAACAAGTACAGACACAAGTCCATTATCTGAGGCCATTAGATTATCATTAGTGACTTTCACCAGAGCAGTTTCAGTGCTATGATGAGCTCTGGAGCCTCACTGGAACTCTTCAAATTGGTCTTTACTGTGCAAATGTTAAGTAAAGGTTTAATGACAGCTACCTTAAAAGCTTATGGTACATATCCATCTACCAAGGAGTTGAACTCTGGTTCCCTTGCATTATTCCATTGTTTTGCATCATCTCTGTGCTAAACTATAAATGCGTTTGTTCTCTTTCATCAATTTTATCCCATGCAGGGTTGCTGGGAACTGCAGCCTATCCCAACAGCCAGTCGAAAACAGGTGGGGTACAACCTGAACAAGCAACTTGTCCAGCAAACTACTATGGAGCCTCCCTCGCTAATACAGCTACATGGTCGCCATATACATTTGCATCCATTATGCTACTCAAGGAAAACCTAGAATAGCTAAAAAAAAAAAAAAGTTCACTCACCCCTTTAAAATGCTGGGGTTTTGTAACAAAAAATAATGAGACAATGCTAAATAATTTTAAAAGTTGTCCCACCTTCATGTATTTAATTCGTATAAATCAAAGGAATAAAATTGTTTGAAGGCTAAACACAAAAAGAAAAACAATTGCAACAACCTGGTTGCATACATGTGCACACCCATAAACCAACACTTTGGTAACCACTTTATGAATAAATTTCAGCCGGTGAGTCTGTCAGCATCCTACATCTTTACTTGGTGAAATTTGCCCTCTCTGCTAAAGTCCTCCCCATTCATCAGATTGTGAGAACCTCTCTTGTTCACAGACATCTTCAGATGAACCTGGAGATTATCTGTCACATCTAGTCCCATGTTGTGTCCGGGTTATCTGATAAATTACATCTTCATCATATGTGTCAGGGTTTTTTGTGTTTGTGCTCTCTAACTCCACAGGTGGCTGCAGTTGACGGGTGGGTGTGGCCCGCACCTGCGGCTCGTTTACAAACCCTCTGCTCTAGCTTAAAAAGAGTGCATTGACAGCTGGAAGATGCCAGAGTGTTACCCCGTCGTGGTATGCCAAGGCCACAGAGCTGTCTCCTGTGCTTCGTACCTGTGAGTTTTGAAAACCCTGTTTTTGGATTAATCTTTTCTCCTGTCCTCTCCAGTTCGTCGTATTTTGGATTTACTCACCAGTGTTGGTTCCGTGCTCTGAGGACCAGTTTCCTGAGTACTAGCCTGCACAGATTTTGCTCTGGCATCTCCACTCTTGCTCCCTTGGCGTTAGCAAGCCGGGTGAGCGATCCCCTTTCCTGTATTCACCTGGTTCGTCTGGACACACTCCGGTTCTTGCAGATGCTCCTCCAGCCTGCCGCTGCAGTGGTGCTGCTCGGGCTCCCTGCCTGTGTTACATCTGCCAGCCCTCCTGTCATTCAGCCACCTCCTCCCATCAGAGGGTTACTGTCACAGAGTTCCTTTTCCACTCATCCCCCCCAGATAGGTCTTCCCAACCAAACGGTAAATTCTCCAGCTTCTGGAGAATTTACCCCATGGTTCGATCCACGTTAATTTATCCTCTTTCTTCCCGCAGTCATTCCGGCTCTGACGTTCCGACCTCGCCTGTTGTACATATTGTGTGCTTTCCCTCATTTGAGCCTTTAATAAACATCTTTAAAACTGTTCCTGTTTCCGTTAGTGTCTGCATGTGGGCCAATCACCTTAAAACCATGACAATATGGAGCTATTTTTTTAGGTTTCAGTAAAAGCTTGGATTCATGGTGGTGGTTTTAGGTCAAAACTTCCCAGTATATTGAACTATTTGTGATCATTTCCACTTTGACATAAAAAGCCCAGTACCATTCGAAGAAATGCAACCCCAGAGCATGATGCTGCCACCACCATCTTTAACCATGGGCATGATCTTCTGGTGATGTGCATTGTTGTTTTTGTGCAATTAAACACTGCATTTTTTCAGACGCATAAGTTGAATTCTTCATTTTATATGAATTGAGGCTTGTTCACTGTGTCCAACTGAAGAAAAAGAAACACAAAAACAACCTGATAAATGATCGTATTTTCAGCATTGAGGGTTTTGTGTGATAATCTGGCATAAACAGAAGAATTCATTTGTCATATTTTCGACAAGTATGAAATGTTACAAAGTCTAACTCGCTGTTTGTTTTAAAGGGTTGAATCTGGTCAGATGTGAAATCCTCAAAGAAGCAAAGTGTATCAACCTTCTCAAGGACTTACACCATTGAGGGTTCAGCTTTCACACTCTTGCTTAGTTTATCACAGACTGTCTTGGTATCCAGGGAGAGCAATCATCCTTATAGCGAAGTCCCTATATCTGTAATACCTTTTTACACATCAAGCTTAGCCCTGGATTATTTGGATTAAACCAGAGACTTCAAAGTGTCGGCAAAAGCGCCTGTAAGCTTATTACTTGTTTAAGATTCATTCTAACCAGTTTCCGAGCTATTACAAGCTAATTTTTTGGGGAAAAAAGGAGCTACTTCACAACAACACAGGTTTTCATTTAGTAATTTCAAAACAAAACTCAAGTAATATTTTTCACCAAGGAGACTTTATCTCAAGTAGTGCTCACTGGAACTGTAAGCCTAGACTGATCCTGAAAGAAAAATACATTCACAAATAAATACAAATAAAGTAAATCGCAGTTGTAAAACTTTTCGCAACTCAACCCAGCTAGCAACATCAAGCTCTTGCACAACCTTTCATGTTTGCTGTGTCTATTCCTTTTTCATATGAAAGAACAAAATCATTGGCATGAGCATGCTTTCAGACTCAGTAGGTAAGACTTTGGAAATCTGCAAAGTGATACAGAAATAGACTTCTTTTGTTCTTTTTCTGCAAAGCATGATCGAAACAGCTCAGTAAAGTAATGACGTCTCAACATTGTTTTCCTGGTATAACAGGACCCATAAAGACTTTTATCTTTATTCAAAGCTTTTATCGCACATATAATTATAAGGTCACATCCCTCACATAAACCTCTAACCTGCAACAAGTTCAGCTTGTAAAACTTGTATTAACTGACAATCAACTGCATCTTATCATTTCCACTCTATATTTGCTTTTAAAAATTAGACTTTCCTTTCTTAAGCCTGCACACGCAGCATTGCCTTTTCTCTCATATCGGTTGTCTATATAAAATGATTTGAAAGCTTTGTGGAAACACTTCACTGAAACAAAGTAATATCACTTTCCATTTGTCAGAGAAATGCTTTGCACTGCTGAGCAGGCAATCGTTTAGTGGCAGAGATGAGAGAAGCAACGCTTATTCGTCTAAACTATGGGACAGTTCTGCCAAATCTAATTTTCACCAGGTCTTTCATCTTTCTGTAGCTTATGACCAATTCTTCTCTTATCAGCCTCTGATACCAACTGTCTGACAAGCAGAGGCAATTAGTTTTTATTGAAGTGTAGGGAGAGTGCATTTTTCAAAGCCACACGAAGTTGCTCCCTTTTGGGATCCGGTGTTCAATGTCTCCACATTCCAGTGGCAACTAGAGGTGTGAAGCTGGGAGACTTAAATACATAAAATACATATCATGCCATAGTATATCCATCCAACCATACCATCCATCCAGCACACCAGCCAGCCACCCAAAATCCCAGAGTGTGGTCAGCAGAGCATAACATAGCGTGCACAGACTTCCAAACATCATCTTGTCTCCAGATTAGCTCAGTATCTGTGCACAGAGATCTTCATAGAATAGACGATCAAGGCCCGGCAGCTGCATATTAACCTTAAAGCACCAAGTGCAATGCAATTAACTGCCATGGAATGCCTTGTTAACTAATCATTTGCTAATTGGTAGTTAACCAGTACTTACTGGTGACCACACAGCCCATCCTTATTAGGGGACTTCTGATTAGTTACCTGGGAATCAAAGAGGAATGAATCAGGAACCAATGGGTAGTTAACCAGTACGGACTGGGGAACACACAGCCAAATCTGATTAGAGGCTACTGGTTTGTTACCAAAGAAACAGAGGAAAAACAAATCTTCATGTGGGTTGTGAATTACCCTGCACCAGTACGGTCACAGCTCGTAATTGTCAAAAACATGTTTCCTAGTGATTTTATTGAGTTCTCTCTTTTTGTAAACCTATTGATGAAAGACACTCTGTTTTATATTCTTGTACTGCTATCATTTTAACGATGTCTGACTATCACTTACTGAAAACCAAATCATTGTTTGGCTGTTATTTCGTTACCGTCATGCAGTGAAGCATCATACAAAGTACTTACTGTGGAACCAATCTTTATCAGTACCTGACGATTAACCAATATTAACCAATACCTATTTAATCTCTTACAAATAAAACATTTCTTTAACTGATCCGTTAAATACAATTTCTATGACATAATAAAGTTAGGTTTTGTGTTCCTCAGTAGGCACTGGTTAACTACCATTGGTACATGATTAGTTCCCAAGGTGTTGCCTACGAGTAAAATATTGTGTACCTTATTGTAAAGGGGGAGAGGTGTCCTATTGGGTAGAGCATTGTGCTTGTGTACCGGAGGTTCTGGGTTCAACTCCCAAAGACTGCCACTCTGGGTCCCTGTGCAAGACCCTTAACCCCAGATTGCTCTCCGGGTGCAGCGCAGTGGCAGCCCACTGCTCCCCAATGCAAAGATAAATTTTGTTGGAATGTATGTTGCAATAATAATAATAATAATAATAATAATAATAATAATAATAATAATAATAATAATAATAATGCATGGACTAGTTTTTCAGCATCACCCCTGGACAGAATATTTATATTCTAAATTAAATCATATCATCCAGATAGATTGGTCCAAACGTTTCCTATCTAAGGAAACCCAGCAGATTTCATCAAGTCTTGACAAGCAGCATTCACTCCTCCTGAAAGAGCCACAGTGGACAGTCGTCTGCATTGTTGATGGCTTTACAGCAATCCCTCACACTGAGCATGCATGAAGCGACATTATAACATTTTATTATAATTGTTCAAAATCCGTAATTTATGCTTGCTTTATTTGCATATTTCTTTAACAAGTAATTATTTTTGTTACTTGAAATAAAATTTACTGCTTCAAAGCTGTGGATGCTATGCATTAAGCTGCCAGTCCGAAGACCTAGCTGATTGTCCATGCCCACACAGGTCAGGACCTCGACTCACACCCTAGCATCATTGAATAGGTTATGGCAACTTTTCCTCCCCATTCATTCTGCTACTGCAATAAACAATGAGACAGTGTGAGACATCTCACATATCAGTATGTGGAATAGAGTTATTACCTAGGGGATGTTTAATTTGTTCTTTAACTGCACAATTGAAATAAAATATTCATGAATTACTGTGGCTATAATTTCTTATTTTCCTCGCCATGTTTGCCATGTGCAATCTTTTTTGTCTCGGAGGTGTTATCAGAACCTTCACTGGTATAACTGCATGTGGTAATACGATGTTTGTCCGGCAAGTATCTTTTGTTATTTATTATGGGAGAGAGGAAAAAGGGAATCAGATCCAAGACATGATTATAATTACCTGATCACACTGACAGCTTGTGTTGACAGGATTTAGTATAGCTGTCACTAGTAGTGATGCTCTTGCAAGACTGAATGTCAGCTGACAACAACCAGCAAGCTACTTACACAACTGGTCCAGAAAGCAGCCCTAGTTTCATAGTAGAATGAAAGCTGGATAGGCAGTCATCTTAGATAAATTAGAATATGGGTTCCAATGAGACTCATTTGTCATATTAGAAGTACCTTTTGAAAACAACAACCTTTAAGTATTAGACATATTTTTTCCATTAAACCTGCATCTCTGTATTAAAATTTTATTTTTCATCGGTTTAATGTAATCTTCTAATCTTAAATGTCACGTTTTAATTGTATGTACGCAAAAAGTCATCACTCTTATCAGAAATAAGGGCTTTAAAGCATCTGTTTGTGAGTAATTAATCTAAATAATGTGTTAACCTTAGTTAATTGACTTAGTAAAACAAATTGACCTTTTGATGATATTCTTGTCAGGAGGGTGGTTTGAGGGATCCTTGAGTGTCCATGTGATGGCGCCAAGGAGCTGTGAAGCGGCCTGTAGCAAATTTCTTTCAGATTTCATCCAGATTTTTTCCTCATCAAAAGACTCATCACTGGATCCGGAACCCATGCAGATCGGTCAGGTCTGTCTTATGCTGGAGGAACGACAGTGCCAGCGTGAGCCCAATCTATGTCTTTATTGTGGGGGTTCCGGCCATTTTATTGCTTCCTGTCCCGTGTGGCCAAAAGTGAGGCTCTGCCAGTAGATTCGGGAAGACTGACGGACCAATCCCAATTAATCATAGTCCTTGTTTATTTCCTGCCACCCTGTTTTTCAATAATGAGTAATTTACCCTTAGTGCCCTCATCAACCCTCATCGGGTTGTGAACAAAAGCTTATTGACCAATCCTTCGTTCAACAATACCGAATTGAAACAATTCCTCTGTCATCTCCCATATGAGTCTCAGCCTTAGGTGGCAGATCTCTATCTTATATTACTCATAAGACTGTTCCTTTGCAATTAATAATTTCTGGTAATCACCACAAGACCATCGCATTTAACGTTATTCCTCCACTAACTCTTCCATAGTCTTGGGTTATGATTGACTAATGAAACGCAATCCACACCTTGATTGGTCTGAGTCTCAAGTTGAATCATGGTCTACTAATTGTCCCTCCAGTTGTTTGCAGTCTGCTGTTCCCCTTAGTCTGCTCCCTGCCATCCAGGAACAGTAAGAACCTTCTGATCTCACAAATGTCCCTGAGGAATATATTGATCTCCAGTCTCTTTCTCCACCTCCTCGTGGACCCTGTTATAATGCTATAGACATCCTTCCTGATGCTCCACTCCCCTCTAGCCGTCTTTTCAACCTGTCCCACCCAGAATGTGAAACAATGGAAAAAAGCATTAACGAAGCTGACATCATCACCTTTCAACAAAGAAAGGGTTTTTTCTTTATTGGTAAAAAGACAGGTCCCTCCATCCCTGTATAGATTACAGGGGACTAACCCACATAACAGTTAAAAACAAGTATCCATTACCTCTCATTTCCTCTGTTATTGAATCAGTTCTTGATGCTACAATTTTTTCAAAACTCTATCTCCATAGCACCTATAATTTGGTCCACATACACCAGGAAGATGAGTGGAAGACTGCGTTCCGTATTGCACTCGGTCATTTTGAATACTTGGTCATTCCCTTTGGCCTCTGTGATGCCCCTGCAGTGTTTCAAGCCTTAGTAAATGACATTCTCTGTGATTTCCTTCACAAGTTAATTTTTGTCTTGATGACATCTTTATTCACTCCAAGAATCTCTCTGATCACAGAAAACATGTCTGTTTCTTCCTCATACAGAACAAACTCTATGTTAAAGCTGAGAAGTGTAAGTTTCACAGATCATCAGTCACCTTCCTAGGATACATCGTTGAGGGTGGACAGGTACGCTCAGACCCAGCTAAAATTAAAGCTGTGTTAGACTAGCCCATCCCCACCAACCACCAACAATTGCAACGGTTCCTTGGGTTTCCCAATTTCTACCACCATTTCATTTACAACTTCAGCCAAACTGCACTCCCTTTAACCGCTTTGGCATCCTCTAAGATGTCTGGAGGCAGATAAAGCCTTCCTTGAATTAAAAAAAAGGTTCTC